>NC_142121.1:30977500-31304500 GCF_056152115.1 Neolamprologus brichardi
GGTACACCAAATGAGGTTTTGAAAATACAAGTATCCGAAGAGCACACTGTCAGTTTATACAGAATGGTCATTTATTGGATTCAAATGCAGTTCCAGAAATGACTTTTACATTTAGAAGGCATTTGACAGTAGTGCCCACCTTCCTACTGATGCACAGCATCTCTGAAAAGCAGCAGTATCACGTACTAATGGCTGGTGTTTGACAGAACAAAGTCACAAGTAAGAGTTTACAATGTTTTAGTTATATCAAGAACAAGTATCATTAAAACAAAAACCCCAGAATAATGAATACGCAAATCAAAAATCACACAATCGTGACGTCCTCAGAGGTTATCTGCCATCAGATCCTTCAGTCATACTGCAGTCGATATCCGTTTTGACCAAGCTTCGTCGCACAGCTTATTTGAGCCTTGGGTCAGCTGTCGTGGCAGACTCCATCATTGTGTCACTGTCCTTCAAGTCAGATTGGTCCACAATGATTAGGGGTCCCAACACAGAATTGTGACTCGGGCCGTCTGATGCTGCAAGGAGAGTTGAATTCATGAGTGGAGAAGCACAGCCTGCTTCTTTAAATCAGATGTCATTTGAATCCCTTTGAAAGTACAAATCTGATAGCATGCAGTCACATTAAAGACACATGAGGTTACCCCATTCAACACCCCTCCTGGACCGAGACTTGCAGCTCAAGTCACAGCAGTTACAGAGGGAGCTTCGTGATGGGTCATCAAGCAGCTCCCATCTGGAGACGGGGACAAAAAGAAAAGCAGTCATGTGGAGCATAACTTCCATATTCAGCAAGCAGTGTTCAGCCTGTTAAATGAGGAATTAAAACACAAAGCCTTGTAGTTCAGCAGTATGAAATACAGTTTAGTGAAGTACAATTTTGCTCAAGAAGAACACTTCAACACTTTAAGTAAATCTCTTTTTTAAGCGCTCAGATGCTAAAAAGCTTATTGAGTCTAACAGTAATGTCATTTCCATTTATCCAGAGACTGAGGAAAAAGGTCAAAACTTACAGTTGTTGAACTCAATAATCACCTGTTAGTTCCCTTTATATAATGACAGGCCTTCTTGCTTTCGGCAAAATTTTGAGGATCCCACACAGCCAGTTTACAGTGGATGTACACCTGAGGAACACAGGGCTCAAATTAAAGTTCCTTTAAATATTTATTCTTGAAATAATTTAACCTGTTCTCACCTCTCCAAAACCAAAGTTGAAGGACTGGAGGTAGAGGATGATGGAAGACGAGTGGTACCGAGGCAGAAACATCGAGTTTCCTTTTTTGCTTTCTAAAAGACACCTGGAGAAATTGGTACGTCAGATTACCAATACGCATCCCTTCCACTACACTGAGTACAAAGTCTGAGCAGTACTGGAACCCTACCCCTTGTTGCCAATGAGTGGGTAAACCTGGCTGCCAGGCCGCAGCTCAGCTGTGGGGGCTGCGACACATTCCTCCATGAGCAACAGCAGTGGCTGATGAGACTTCTGCTCCACTGCTGCCCATATTGGCATGGGGGAGCCCAGAGGAATGATGTTCGTCGTTGCTATGCTTGATAGCTCCTCTGTGGAAAAGTAAATGCTAAGTAGTGTGTGTTTTAACATGTGCTCGTAATTTGGCATGGTGAGAAGTTACCATTGAGAAGCGCCATGTGGAAGACCAACCTGCTGTGACCCTCGGAAACCCCATATCCAGGGTTCACAAATCGGGGAATCCAATCCTTGGGTCTGAAATAAAAAATATTTAAGAACGGCACGATTCTACATTTCATGCAATTTCAGTTTGAGAAAAAAAAAAAAAAAAAAATAGAAGTGTCACAAGCCTTCTGTAAACACATTCAATGGGATGCACAAAATCTGGAGGGTTTGGCTTTGCCTGTGGCCTGTAGCTCATTTCATTCTGATAGAATATGCGTTTTCCCTTTACCTGCAAGAGGGGAAAGCAAACAAGTGATTAAATTAGAGCTCACAAGTGAGTGGAAGCTACTGAAGTTGCATCTCTCAGGGTACAGTACCATTTTAGTAAACTTGCACTCGGAAAACGTATAGTTGAACTGTGCTTCCCCCTCTCCAGAGGGCAGAACGTTCCACTGAGATGCCATGCAGTTTCCAAGAAAGAGTCGAGCTGCATATGGCACCAGCTCCGCATTCACCCTCCATGTCACTCTCACAGAGTTGTTTGCACAGACCACATTGATGTCTGGAAAAATAAAACAAAACTCACGGTCATCTTTTATGTGGACAGAAATACTTAAAAATATGTATCTGTGCATATATGCCTGAAATCCCCCCAAAAAGAATATATACCTGCATTGGCAACAGTTGTTGCAAAAACAGCCAGGACAAGCAAATCTAGGTAGAGATGAGTCCCCATGTCTAAACAATCTTGTACACATTGGGACCAACATGCTTTATGAACTTCTTGCTTAATGACCTCAACCATCAACACCTGTGAGAAAGCAGAGCCCACGGATCACAGACTCAGAGTGCTCTATGAGCTCATCACTGTGTGATTGGGTGGACCTTGAATGAGTGGTATCTTTATTTTTACATTTCTTTTTCTTACTACATTTGCTTGACAGAATTTAAGTTTAACGCATTTCCTTCCTCTTATCAGCATCTTTCTTCATCATGAGAAAAGATTAATGTTAGACTTTTTTTTCTAGTTATCTTTGGAAATGCCCAGTCTTACAGAAGAAAGTGACACCTGTCATATCATAGGCCACTGAAACTTAGAGTATTACTTTTCATAAAGCTTACAAACTCTATGTGGATCAGTAACTCTCCCATCCCAACAATAGACTCTTCACACTGTTGAGGTCTGGGAAGCGCTTCCGCTCCCTTAAGGCCAAAACAGAGAGAATGAGGAGGAGCTTCTTCCCCCAGGCTATTCGGGCCCTGAACCAGGTGTAGGACTGGACTCTCCCACACACATCACTATAAGACTGGACTCTCACACACATCACATCACCACACGCACCACCACACATTTCCTATAATTCCTATAATTTATAATCTTTATAATCTCTTTCTGCTATTTGCACATTTTTTACTGTAAATTCCTAAGTTAATTTGTAAATTTTGTAGTAACCCGTAAATTGTAAAGACTGTAAAAGTTTTTTTCTGTCATTTAATGGTCGGGCATTGTACAGCTACAAGCATTTCACCCCCATGTCATACTGTGTATGGTTGTGTGTGTGTGACAAATAAAATTTGAATTTGAATTTGAACTTGACAAGCTTATTTGAGTTTACTTTTGTTGACATGCATGCAAGACTTGGAAGAAGTATCCTAGAAAGCATAAATCAGGTAAACTTACATCTGCACGTTTAGCTGGAAGTTTTCTAAAATTGTATTTTTGCACCAACAACATAATTCCCAAAGAAAGCTGAAAAGTTTTAGCACAGTGGGCAGTGTGTCCTTAAAATGAACAGCTAGAGCACAAGAGAAGAAGAGGGAGGACTAAAAGATTATCTACAGCTGGTATTCAGTATCTGAAAGTCATTTCCTTAGGAAGGGTGGCCGTCAAGAAGCCATTCTTAAGGAAGGAAGAAAGGGGTGAGGTATACCAAATTGCTAAACAACTGGACTGAAAATCAATGAAACAGGTCTTGGAGTGATGAGTCCTTGTGACTGGAATTACTGTGTGTACGTATGGAGGAGATTAGGAGAGAGGCGAAATAGTGAGTGTCTATATGGTGGAGGCTCTGTCATTGTTTGGATCTGTATTTCAGCCACTGCTGTTGGGGATCCTGACAAAACCATTAATGCAGAAAAGTGCCATCAGACTTTAATCCACCATGGGAAAACATCTGAATGGCAACAGTTTTATTTTTCAACACACACGCTGACAATGCAGTAAGAGCATACGTGGAGAGAAAAACACTATCATCAATGGAGCCAGAGCCTGGACCTCAACAAAATTGAAGCAGTGTGGGATCGCCATGACAGTGAATGAGACAAAAGGCAGGCGACATCCAGAGAAGAGCTTTGACTGTTCTTCAACTTAAAGGCTACCTGAAGAAATGACAAGAAAGCTGCCTAAGAGAGTTCAGACTGTGATGAGGAATAAAGATTGTCATACCAAATATTTACTTTCAAGCTCATTAGAATTGTACAAACTGTTTTTGCCTTATATTCTGCATTTATGTGTATTTTGTGTGCTTCAATGAATCACATTTTCCTGGGAAATTATGACGGAAATGACGTGATTCAAGACTTTTGCACATAAGGACTACTGTTTATATTTGTTCTTTTTGCAGTTCAAAATAAAGTATAGATGAGTACAATTCAGCTGTCGGAGGCAATATTTTTATATGATGTTGCATCACTACTGAAAATTGATTACATAAATGTATAATGGTATAGCTTTTTGGAAGTTTGCTTTTATTTAGCTGCCATGATTTTACTTACCAAACCTTTTGTACATATGGGGTATAATTCAAAGCCGTACAAAAGTACATTCTTTTGTTCACATGAAATCTGCCTGCGACTTTAGAAATAGATGTATTGAAATAACAGATATATTGAAATAACTTGCCGGATTGCCGGAGATGATCTTGTATTTAGAAGTTAATACGTCAGAGAGGAACAAAAATGCTGGTGTGTTGTGACGGCGTCATGTCCGGAATGTTAGCCTGTGACACAGGAAGTAAAGTCCGGTTAGCAGAAGAAGTAGATTGTTATTCGGCAAATTGCTGTTTAGTTCACCAAGCTGTTCATAAAATTTGTTAGTATTATTTTCTTCATTCAGCATGTTGATCAAAGTCAAGGTAAGAACATTACTTTCTTTGATTCTAGCTCGGGCTCCATCGGTGGTGTTTAGTCCGGTCACTGTTTCTCGATATCCCGCTAATATCACAGAGCCGGTTCACTCATTTATTTCAGGGCCCGGGGCAACAGAAAACCCAACTTACACCCGACATGCTGTGAAACAGATCAGTGTTAAGCACCCGGTCATTCAAGCGAAACTGCTCTTTCTTCACTGAGTTGCTATTGTTTGACGTTTGCTAACACTCGTCGTTGCTAACATCTAGTTTTGGTGACTGAAAACAGGTTGGCCCGTGCTGTACTACAACCAGTGAAGAGTTTATAGTTGTGACAAAGCAAAAAGAGCAAAAAAGGTTTAGGGTTTACACTAACGATGACACGAGACTTCATTGTGTACTTGCGACCGAAAAGTTTAACAGAGAGTCTATAAACAGAGACATGGCGACTTGGCTAGTAGTGAAAATAATCCGTTTTTCCATTAACCAACACGGGCATCCTTTTCGAAACCGCTGTATGCAGATCCAGAGTTCAAATCATCTGGCAAAATTACATCAAATTTTGGATCAAAAATTTCCAAAAAAGTCCCAAAACATTTATTTTAACCGTAATTAGCTGTGTGACAGTGTTTATGTACAATAGTATAGTAGCTGAAATTCCCTGGCAGCTTGCCTCGAGCCCAGAGAAAATCCTTGGTGAATTCCTCCTTCTTCTTAACCATTTAGGATTGTAAAAGTTCAGTGTTTCTATAATCATTTTGTTATGTTTCAGACTCTCACTGGAAAAGAAATAGAGATTGACATAGAGCCCACAGATAAGGTAACATCTTATGATAAATAGTCCTTGTTAAATGCAGCTTTGCGATTTTGTAGCTTAATCTCTTGTTTTTGCTCAAATCAAGGTGGAGCGGATTAAAGAAAGAGTGGAAGAGAAGGAAGGGATCCCACCGCAGCAACAGAGACTCATCTACAGTGGAAAACAGATGTGAGGCATTTTGCTCTGCAGCTATCTGCATATGATCTCCAGGTGTTCTCTAATCATCTCCTGTGTTGTCTTGTGAACCTCAGGAATGATGAGAAGACAGCAGCAGACTACAAGATCCAGGGAGGCTCAGTGCTCCATCTTGTGTTGGCGCTAAGAGGAGGATCAACAAACCACAGTTGCTGCTTACCCCTGTCCTCCACGTCATGAGTCGCTGTCATCATGGGAAGCCGGCCGAGTGCCAACGCTTTAGGTGTCTGTCATCGTCTAACCATGTTACAACACAGAAATCTGAAATCCTCCGTTTCCAGGCCGACGGAAACGAGAAAACAAAACAAAACAAAAATCAACTGGAAACATTAAAAAGAAAAAAGGACGTTCTAATTCCTTTGTACTTGTTTTTGAAATCCCACACTGGCTTTCTGAGTTTGACCAGTTAATGCAGGCACCCATGAAGAGACAGTTTGACAACACTGTGGTCTTTTTGCTTGTGAATAAATGATGAAGTTGATCCAAGTGTTGTCCTCTGATATATATACACATATACACACACACACACACACACACTGAAATCAAGTCACAGCTGAGGATTCTGGAAACAGTTTTTAATTAGAAAATGACATGAAATTGAAGATTGAAAGACAATCCAAACTGCTGTCAAATGATTCCTTCTGTCTATAATTTAGTTAAGGTAGTGATACAAACAGTCTGGTAAAGACTCCAGTGAAATCCATGTAGAGCACCGTTGCTGACATCCAGTACGCGGAGTGGTTTTAAAAGGGGTTAAGATGAGTTATCAAATAAAGTCATATGCTGGCTTTGTTTACAGTCATAAAACTCTTGTGCTTATACTTTGAATATCTAAAATATACATTTTCCGGACAGCATCATGCACGTTTTTCCTCTTGCGTCACCATACACTTACATCAGAAAATAACTCATTTTGGTAAACAACAGACAAAGAATAGCATTAAGGAAAATTCTTGTATGGGAGTGATTAAAAAAACAAAACACAACTCAGAGTTAAATAATCTTGGCCTCAAAAGCTAAATATTACATTTTAAGAGAGGATGAAAGGCACAGGAATGGTTCAGGACATGGATATTGCTGATCAGGTGAATAAAGGGGGAAAAAAAAGATGAAGGACTCAAGTTTGTGTTTAAAAGCTTCCTTTGATCCAAATTTCATATATTTGTGTTTCCTAATAAAATGATGTGTATCTGATATAATAAATTAGTTGTAGTAGCTCATTAATTAGTGTTTGCCTCCTCTCAATCAGTGTAAAGACAAATTTATTAAAAGCATGCATAAACTGCTATGTGTGTGTGTTGATCTGGTGGATGACTGACAGAAGCCCCTCAAAGTTTATATTACTGTGGAGTGAAACACTGAATACAATCAGCTGTAGCAGCTTGTAAACAAAAACCCTGAATGATATCTAATAGACAGTTGTCGATGCAACACTCTTTTAAAAAAAAGTATTTTATGTTTTTCCATTTTGTACCTGCATATTCCAGTGTCCACTCCAATAATCTCCTCGATCTATTCCTGAGGAATGGACAGATGCAACTCCATACACGAGGCTTCTGAGAGAACCGTGTTTCTTACACGTAGAAACAAGAGATCAGGGTAACCGAGGACCAGCAGTGTGTAGGGTGCGTCAGTAGAAAGGCTGCGTCAGAGAGAACCGACGCCCGCTGATTCACCCACAGACTGGTGTCTCAGTCCTGTTGCATCGATTGGCTGAGATCACTGACTGAGTCCAGGGAAGGAGTCGATCTGGACCGTATCCTGAACAGCTGATCCTTGGCTGGTGTAAGAGATGCGGAGCCTCATTTTCAGATTGACCTGAAAGGAGAAGCAGGACTTAGATACACACTACTACACTGAGCACTACGTCTCCTGTGATTAGAATACAATAAGCCTGACATGGGGCACATATTGCAATGATCATGTCAAATACAAGATATTTGTTCAAGATGAGAAAACACCTCGTATTTTAGCATTAACACACAGAAAGATTGCAGATTGCAGATACAGTCATGCAAAAAGTAAGTGCAACCACTGAACCTGTTGGCTTTTTGACAGAATTTAGGAAGCAAAAATTTGGATCTCTTTAAAAAGTGCCTAATATAAAAACACGATTTTGTTGTCGTGCTCATGATTTAAATGAAAAACACCTTCAGTAAATGCACCTCTGCATTAATCACACCTAAAATGTGAAAAAATGAATATGACCCAGTATTTCCAGATGAGTTGCCAGTAATTGGTTTCTCTTTAGGAAGTCACAGGTGAAACCTTTGTTTTGTAAACCTCTGACATGTCGGCTCTGGTTTTCTCTTTGTCCTTGAAAGTGAGCATGAGTATAAGAGTATAGGAGATTCTTTGAAATAAATCACATGACTATAAGGAAACTCATGTACAAATGGCATAGATGCGAGTAAACCCCAATTTGAAGTCCAATGAATATAAGGACAAAAATCAGGCCTTTTGCAACAACTTGCTCTGGAGAGAAAGTTGAAAGAGGGTGCTGGAAATGTTATGGTTTGGAGTTTTTGCTTCTGGTTCCTGTCTTCTTGCACACACCATCCATCCATTCTCTTCTGATTATCCAATTCAAGGTCAGAGGGGGTTGGAACTATACGTGCTGTCAAAGACTGAGAAGTAAGGTGCACCCTGGACTGGTTGCCAGTCTGTTTCAGGGTTAATACAAAGGAACAAACAACCAATCACACTAGCATTCACACTCATACCGGCCAATTTACACTCACCAACTGCATGTCTGTGGGAGGAACCCGGAGAAAATCCACACAAACACAGGGAGAACATGCAAACCCCACACAGCCTAGCTGGCCAGTGGATTCAAACCCAAGATGGCTGTGTTGTCACGTGACATTACAGGTGCTGCCCACTGAGAATCAAAAAGGTTCGCACCAAGCACACTTGATCGAAACTGATTGGAAGCTAAGCAAGGCCGGGCCTGTTTAGTACTTTGATGTTCGAGGCTGATTAAAGCAAATCTGAGCCTCTGTCTAAATGCCGTGAACATGATGAGCCCAAGCACACTGGCAAAGTCACTAAGGACTGCCTCAGGAAGAAGAATTGTTGCAGCTTAGGCAAGATAGAAATTCCACATTTGAATCATGTTGAAATGTTACAGGTGATTTGAAGCAAGCAGTACAAACCCTCAGATATTTTGGGAGCCGAAGGAGAGAAGAGAGAGACCAAAAACTTCAGAGACTAGTTGCAAATATGCCAATTGCTTACTTTATTTCTGCTAAAAAGCGCAGTACTAACTTCTGATGCCAATGGTGTATTTACTTTTTACACAAATGAATATTATATCTTGACATTCTGTTGAATAACTGATCAGAAACCTTCGACCATGTAAACAGGCTTCAAAGAGAAATACATTTATCAAAAAAAAAAAAAAGCCAACAAATTCTTTGTACTTACTTTTTCATGTGATTTCAAAAGCGTGTGTGAATACCAGCTTTATTTGTGTGTGTGTTTACGCCACCTTATTGGGGTTGTTGAGGACCACCATCTGGGTCACTTTAGCTGCGCCTCTTGCAGGAAGAGAGTCCCCGCTGGGGGCCTTCATGTGTAACTGGACACTCTGGAAGGAGGATCAAATGAAGCTTTGAAGTTGAAAGCACACAAACCCACACAAGTTGTTCAAATCCATTTGCTGCACTGGTGTTTACCAATGAGACGTGACAGGGGCTAAAAGTGACACCTATCAGTAGGGCTGTAGGGCGGGATATTAGAAATGCAGAGGTCCTGCTTCTAAAGGTTTTACTAAACAAGCTGCACAAAAAAAATCTCAGAGCCTCAGAAACAGTAATCTCACAGCAGCCACTGCGCTCCTGCTATAATCCGCACATACTGGTTAAATGTGTGGCAGACGGTGGCTCTTGAACAGCAGTTTAATCATCTATCAGTGATGATTAGCAGGATTTTATTGCTGGTACTGATACAAACCTTGGGCACTGCAGCCTGCAGGGTGAAGCCTCTGATGTCTGACTCAGTGGAGTTGGAGGCGGTGAGTGTGACGGTCAGGCCTGAATCGGACTGTTTCTCACAACCCAGTGTTACAGTCACACCGTCCTTCTCATACACAGTCACCGTGGCAACTATGGAAAATACAGACAGTGTAGAAGGCTGCATTAGCTTAAAATCAGTATTTAGCCACAGAGAGTGCATCAGTCCCTTAAAGAGCAAACTTCAATTCAAACCTATCCACCTGGTTTCTTCTAATTATCGTGACATTTCAGAGATTATCCAGTGACCCGATTCAACCAATTCTCTAGCTGTGTGTCTAAAAATCACGCCCTGTTTCCTGTTTCTGTAGTTCGTTGTGTGTATATGTGAAGGTCAGACCTGGCGTGATGGGAGTGGGCTCTAACCCTCCAAGCAGATCCAGGAGGTCTCCTCCAACAGTGTTGGGTGTGCTGACAGGAATGGGAGGAGCTGCGCTGCCTAATGCCGGGCTGGGCTGCAGAGGCTGCTCAGAGCCACCCAGCAGGTCCAACAGATCACACACCTGAGAGACACCACAGAGGGGAGGAGATAATCCAGCTGACTGCACATTATTCAGATGCATCCATATGCAAATGGCAGCTTAACAGAATAAACTTTATCTAAAAACAGCTCTGGAAAAATGTCCAAATCAAGTCAAGTATTAACTTAAGTTTGAAATCTAAACTAAAACAATAAATTCTCCAGAGGGGCGATCTCTTTAAAAAGGAGGTCAGACCCAGACACTGGGATTGATCTATCCAGCAGGCTAAAGTGTGACCCTAACTGAATTTTTCCCATCACCTTGTACCTGGTTAGCAGGCTGCTGTGGCTCTCCTGGCTTGACTTTGACTGTTTGACTCTCCTTGATGGTCTCCCCGTTGGTGTGACCCTGTGAATTCTTTTCAATCACGGGCATCCTCTCAAGCACTGCTGCCCTGTGAAAAGAAGGACTATTTCAGCTCTTTTGGTCAGAAAAAAACATTTTTATTTAGTAAATTCCTCAGTGGTTATAATGACAATATATAAAAGGCCTAAAACAGCTCCACATCTCATTTTGTAGAAAATGTTGACCTAACCACTCCAGTACCTCATGTGGTCATATTTTTTGAAAAGAGCGTTGTATTCAACTGCCCTCTGCTGGAGCTCCACGTCTATACAGCTGCCGTAGATGCTGACGATGCTTCTGATTCGACTGTCGGGAGTAGAGTTATGAAGAGAAAGAGGCGCAGTTAGGGGATTCACAGGGTCACAGTCACTGTTTGCTGCTACATAAGAGTTTCTTACTCCACATTCTCAGTGATGCGCGTGCTGAGTTTCATTGTGGCGGTCAGAGCAAAGCCCCTTGTTGACGGGGACGACATGTGGGACTGTAGCACTGTTTCCAAGACGTCCAGGACGTCGTCCTCTGTGACCTGAACAACAGACATGTAAGTGCAAGGTTTGACAGCTGGCAGCACATTTTTTAATTTAAAAAAGAAACGCAGTGCTCGTAATTTCAGCTGAATTTATTTATTTAGCAAACAGAAGATTATCAGAAGACACAGACAGTAACTAAGTAACGTTGCACTAACACTTTTTAGATCAGCGATGTTACACTTGCTACTGAAAAAGTTGTGGTCACTTGTTTTATTGCTATACAATAGAGACGTGTTACAAAACAGATCATCAGAGAGACACATGTCGGCATATGTGTCCCCGTACTGGCTGACTGACTCAAGCATTAGCCAGAGTCAAATGTCACCTGATAGGTTGACCTCTGTAAACACTTTACTGATGAGTTTATGAGGGAAATCACTTATTTTGGGACAAAATGAATGAAATACGTAAATTTTGTTCATTCAAAGTATCCTTTGAGTAAAAAAAGGTTGTGCTCATTGGCTAATAATGTGCAATTGACAAGATGTCCAGTGAGCGTGAGACTTTTCAGTCAGATCCATCCTTTACTCGTCACGTCTGAAAACGCTGATCTTCAGGCTTTAAATTCACAAGCCACTTGATGTCACTGTGGCTACGTCCATGCAACAATGCACAACGATGCAGTTTTACAGTGAAAAGTGCTTCATTAAAAAATCAATGGACTTTATCAGCTTTTTTTCTGCACGTTGGAATGTGTGTAATTATAGGTTTATGAAGCATTTAATCAAGGAGATCTATTTTGAAGACAATCCAACGACATGAACTACTAAAATATTCAGGGGATGAATATTTAACGAGATTTGAACAAAGAAAACTGGCTCCTGTCATTATCACCATCGCTAATTTTCAGAAGAATTTCAAATTTGAATTTCTGCTAATGCTGCTCCTTCCTTCTGCCCTGCTCGTGCCGACTACCTATTTATTCCCAGCTCGCAGCTGTAGCTGTGACTGCAAATTACACTGTTATCTTTGTGCTGGAGAATTTTTACATGGAAAAACCTAAAAGATAACGTGTATTTGAAATGACATCATCTGGCAAAAAATTTGGATTGCTAATTTATTGCAGCAGTGAGCAGTAGAGAGCTACAAGCATGAATTAAATAAAAACCCAAACCAGTGTTTGCTGTGCTCTGTGTACCTGCACAGGTTCGGTCTCCTGACATTCCCCTCTCAGCAGCAGGTCTCCATACTCTCCGATACACCAGCACGCCACCTGGACCAGAGGTTGCTGCACATACAAATATTACATAAATATTACAGAGCACATAAAATATGTGATGTTGCCAGACTGGCCTGCATTGCGGTTTGAAATATCAAAGCCATTTTCCCCAGATGCTGGAAAAATAGGAAACAGTGCTGGGCTGCAGATACGTAAATGCTCATCCAGCTTGGATCTGAAAATAAAGCCGTCTGCATCAGCCAATTTCAAACTGAAAGCAAAGCAGTAAAGCCAAAGCAGCTCTGTCTGACTCAGGACTATTACAGCCCTTTCTCTTAAGAGGGAAATTTAACAAAAATTCTAATTAACTTTAAACTCTATGAACACACAAAATTCTGACCATCTCTCATCAGTGAGGCTGTGGACTGAGACTCAAGTCTGATCATTATCCTCATGTTTAACGACACCACATCTGCAGTCAGAGCTGCTTTTTTTTCACGAGTTTATTATTTGATACAGTCAATGTTTGATACGCTCAGACAGTAACGATTTTACATTATATATCAAACAGGAGACCAATTTCCGTGTTTGAATTCTCAGAATTCTGAAATGATCTTCTGAGAACAGAAACCATCCAGACTCACAGACCTGCGAGATGTCACTGAGCAGAGCCCGGTAGAGCTTGTGAACGGTGTAACAGTGGAGCTCTGAAGTGTTGGTAATGAGCTGAATCAGGTTGGGCACCGTTTCGTCTCTCACGTCGCCCCCTGCCTGGCAGAATGGGTATCAAACACAAAACACCATACTAGAAAATAAACAAAACAGCTAATTTGGGGGTAACCTACATTATTCCTTCAGACACAACAACCTCCCTTATGGGGAGATTTTCATAGCAATAAATACACATTATAAACCTTTAATTCTTCCTAGTTATGCTCTTCCAAGCACTTTTTCTGTCCTGCATCATTTTGTCTGCACAGGACTAGTTTACACTTAACTATTCTCTTAGATAGGTGTAACATTTAAAGCTTTGTTATCTAAAAGCTTAAGAGATGAGGTACACACAATCTAGAAGTCTAATGTATTAAAAACACATTTTAACACAATCATAATGCATTCACAAAGAGTTATGAAAGAGGACCCTGTAAAAGAGGCAGCATTTACCGTGGTGAGGACATGCAGGATGGTGTCAATGTGCCAGCGCTGGGAGGGAGCATACCTGACAGAGACAGAGACACACACAGCTAACTCAGTGGTACACACACACACGCTACTGCATCTAGCACACATCGAAAAAGAGAAGTGCCTCAAGTTGTTGAATGATACACGGTAGAAACTCTGCAGGTTATTCACAGTTGCGGTGCCACTTAGACAGGAATATCAGTGTGTGTGCAGACGGACACTGAGAGACAGATGGGTGCATACAGCGTAGACACAGGCACTTTTCTTGTTACAGCTTCAAGGCTTACACAGCTGCATCACCGCATTTTGTCATACGCATGAATATACAGTGTATGTGCTCGCATGCATGCAGTGGTGATCAAAAGCCTGTGAATCCATCAGATTTTTTTATATGACTCTGGCTAAATGTGACATAAAAAATCATCAGGTTTTTAAAAGAAAGATGAAGAAAATGCATGATACGGGTAAGAAATGATCATCTGGTTATGAACTTATTGAGATGAAATGAAGGTGAATAAGAAGCTTTCATTTAGTGGGAGTACAGTGACTTGTGAGTGGGCGTTCTGCTTATATTTAAAGATTGGAGATCCCTCACACTCTGATGTTCACACTCAAAGCACAAACAAAGGACTCTGGGATGACTTCTAACTCCACCAATCAACAGACAGACAAACAGAGGAAATTAAAAAATGAGGCCTGTAATAGTCAGGACGCAAGGCAGCAAGGACAAAAAAAAAAGTCCCTGCTGCACATCTGCAGTGTACTACAGATCACGCAGACAAATGAGAAGGCTGCAGGTATGCTATGGTGGTGATAGCATCATGGTTTGGGCTTGTTTTGGTAGGACTAACCTTTAATTGTGGGTGGTTTGCAAAGATAAACTGTCAGAACTTTTGTTTGTAAAATGCTCTTAGGTCATGCAGCAGCACAATAACCCTTAGCACACAAGTTGTTCAACCATAGAATGGTTAAATAATATTGTTAATGTTTTTTAAACAGCCAAGTCAAAGTCCTGAACACAATCTAAAAGAAACGCTGGAGCTGAAGTGAAGAGTTCATAAGTAAGCCATCAACAATCCAGAGTTGAAGCTGTTTTGTATAAAGGAAGCAGCTAAAATTCATCCAAGCTGGAGGAATTCTGTGTGCAGGACTGATCAGCTGATGTATAGTTGGAACTATTGCTATAAACGGAGGTTACACCAGATACTGAAAGGAGATGTTTGCTTACTTTTGTCACTCACGGACATTTAATAACAATTTTTCAGACCCCAGAGTGACCAGATATTATATTGTTGTCTCATTTGAAACATAGAAACTTCTAAAGGGTTCACAAACCTTGAAGCAGCGCTGCAGATACACTTCGTGAAAGAAGTATATTACACTGTCTTCTCTGCAGCATTTCACCTACCTTTCAGCAGCATTGAATATACCGCTGGCAGTTTGAGACCTGAGCTCGGGGGGGCAGGAGGAGAGGAAGCTGAGCAGTTCCTTCATCATAGAGCGGATGTTGGAGGCTGACACCAGAGCCAAAGAAAGCTCCAAAGCACGGCTGGATGGATCGGAAAAGAGAAACAACACTGGTAATGCTGGATATGCAAGCTGATCCTTCTGTGCTGTTACAGCTCAGGTCAAAACGTTCTGAGCTGATAAGATGTTTGTTTGCTCAAACTCTCCGTGTCCATCAACATTTACAAGTTTGCGGAAAATCCCTTTAGCAACACTCTGATCTGTCTGTAACACAACCCACCGGTTGGATCAAAATACATGGAGGAACTCTTCAACTAGAAAACATCACCAAGGAGGAATAGTCCCAGAGCAGCACTACAGTTTTGAGTATACAGACCGGATGTGCAAACTTTTCTGATATTAGTCAGCAAAATATACTTTTTTTAAACTGCTATATACTCGTTTGCAATATATTAATATTAATTGTATATTAATCATTTTGTTTTTCTTACAGCACAATAAAATCTGTTTGGCTACATGATGAAACTAGAGATGGTAGTTAGCATCAAGCTTTAGCGTGAGGTTCAGACTGTTAGTGAGTAGCACAGTGGGAAGCTACACCTGCCAAAAATACAGAATGTTAACGTTGCCAGGTCAGTGGCACTGTTACGTCGTTTTATTGTTATTTCATCAATAAAAATCAATCACTACTTAATGCGAGCCAATTAAAAAGTATCAAAAACATAACAGGAAATCAAATACTTCTAGAATCATTTTAACAGAACATCTACAGATGTTGAACAGCTGTGCTAGGCAAAAAAAGAAGAAGAAAATCACCGCTTAACAGAAGCATCCTGGTCTTTCAGGCAGTCTACTATAGTCCCTCGGTGGCGCTGCACTGCATTGTGGTCTGTCCCAACAATCTTCTGAAGAGAGGTCATGGCGATATAGCTAAACAGACATACACGAAAGCCAAAAATAATGAATGTTTTGAAAGTTTTAAGTATCGTTCTCTATTATAATGAAGCAGAATTCGCTACACCAAGGTCATCTAAAGTGACTGTGTGTGGAAACGCATCCAGTGGATAAATTATTAAAATCTGATTTGAAAAAATGTTCAACCTGACAATAAAGATCAACAACAAAAGAAAATCTTAATTTTCTCAGCTTGCACGCATGAATAATTCATCACTTCACTTCAAATAACTCATGGACTGATCAAGTATTTATGTGGACGCAGGAGAGACGCTACCTAGTCAGGCAGGTCTTGCAGGAATAAACCTGTCACTCTGCAACAGAGAGATTCAGAGGACCTGAGGGTAGAAACTAGACAGACCTGTCTGCCCACAGGGCCCTTATGGGGACGAACCCAGAAAAAGATTGTAACACAATAAAACCCTCAGGAAACCGCAGCAGCGCCTGCTGGAAAATAACATGGTCTGAAATTGAGAGCTCAGCATGAGCAGTGAGCAGCGTGACCTTCTGGTGTGGCTGTAGAGTAATGGCTCTGGAGAAAGTAATTAGTCAGCTCAGATGATAAGAGCCTGTTGGGAGATTTCGCTCTTTGGCTGTAGTGAGTTTTCCGTTAGCCTGAAAAGGTGAAATGACCCTGAGAGATAAGAAAGGGAGGAGGAATGCGTACAGGGGAGGATTAGACAGGGAAGAGGAACAAAGATGTGAGGAAAATAGAACTAACCGAATGTTTCTGTCATTGTTCAGAAGAAATCTTCCCAGAATGTTCACAGCCAGAACCTGCAGCATGAGTAAAGGGAAGTGTATGTCTATGAATTAATAATTTGATCAGTCAGCACTATTTTTTTTAATGTATTCACGTCACTAAACACAGTCTCTTACTCTGAGGCCGCTCTCTGACTTGATGTCCAGCACAGTGAGAACAGTCTCATACAACACAGCATTGCCCACAGTCTTTGTACTGTCTGTGTTGGTCGCCACCTGTGTGGTAAACACAAACAGGCATACACACAGCTAGTACAGTGCCAATTAGAGAAGAGTATAGTTAAAAACTAGGGTATTTTTAACTACAATTATCAGATAAACAAAGACGACAGCTGAATACGTGTCTGCACTTAACCCTTCACCCTGTGAAGCTGAACTGAGCAGTTTCTGTCAAGTTCTTATAGAACAAAATGACTGAGTTTGCATCAGACGTTAGTGAGGGTGGTCTCTGTCTACGCAGCTACCTTTGAAAAAACACTAGAAACTACTCTAATGCTTGTCAAACCACGTCTTTACTGATATATACGGGGGTACCAAATTCATTAATAAAGGTAGAGGGGAAACGTCAACAGGCGCTGTCTTTATGGAGGAAAGAGTTAAAAAAAATTGCTCTGCAGAAAGGGCAGATTTTGGGTTGCAGCTTTTCTCAAGAATTTGTCACACATGCAACATGAGTGAGTGACTAATGCCATTTGTCACAGGAAACCATAGATATTAATAAATAAGATAGTTACACATGCTTCAACTCTATCTCCATGAGAAACAGTTTCAGTTTTGAGAAGAACTTTCTGGCTGGCTCTCATGTATCATAAAAATGCATTTCAGGTAAACTTTCAGGGTCATGTAACCAACAGGAGACAGGTGACTGGTCAAATGAAATGTTTGCTCATTCTGAAATGGCTGACATGTGGAAACTTTTTTTCAGATCTGACTGATGTGAACTGAGCCAAAGAAAAGCTTTTTTTGGTGAACGTGAACACTATACCTGAGCTAGGAGGTCGTTCATGGCATCGCTCGCTGCTTCATTGTTGCGACCAAGGATTCTCAGCAACCTTAAGATGCGTACCTGTGTTTGGAGACGCGACAGAAGGAACACGTGGATGGGAGGTGATTTTGGGAGTGTTTGTATTAGTGACACAGAATTAAACTACATTCATTTAAGATTTCGAGCCATGAAGCAGCACATAGTAGTAAAAATAAGTCCCGCTAGCCGACTCTGACTACACAAAGTGTAGCTGGGATGTGCAAGGGGTTAGTGGAATGAAATCCGACCTGTAGGAAGGGATCGCTGATTCCTGCCACATCGTGGTCTGGAGAATAACCCGAAATGACGAGACCTTTCATGATCTGAACCAGATCTGGTACCGTCTGGAATACACACAGCACAACCGCATTACGACACACATGTAGGAATACAGACAACATCTGATCAAGAGTAATCTGCGTGTGTGTGTGTCCCTCATACCTTCCTGAAGCGCTCAAGTGTTTCTGAGTTCCGCTCACACAGCTCAGTAATGAGCACCACAGCGCCGTGTACGACGCCTGAAGACAAATGAAAACCAAAAACAATAAGAAATAAACTGAAAACAGTATTCACAGCATGACGAGTTCACTGTGTACGTCATAAAAGTATATTAACCGTGGTTCTTCTCGGTGAGCAGCGAGCGAGCGGCTTTGGTGAAGAGCTCTCCCAGATCGTGGACTTTTCTCACGATGTGAACAGCGCACAAAGCAGCCTGAAAGAACAGCAGCGTTACATCACACGTCCACTAAGCACATGACGGTGGGATGTTACAAGTTTTACAGCTCATGAAGGATTTGAAGTCCTATAGGGCAGCGGTCCCCAACCTTTTTTGCGCCACGGACCGGTTTATGCCCGACAATATTTTCATGGACCGGCCTTTAAGGTGTCGCGGATAAATACAACAAAACAAAACTAGTACTGGTACCAAAAAAAAGAAAATTTATTCATAACACGTGAAAAGACCAAGGAAAACCGAGTAAACGATAAAAACGAGAACAAAATAACGCTGAAAACCGATAAAAACCCTGAAAACTATACATTTCACACCTGAGCCTCAACTCTCGCGGCCCGGTACCAAACGACTCACGGACCGGTACCGGTCCGATGCCCGGGGGTTGGGGACCGCTGCTACAGGGAACAGTACACATCCTAAAAAGTTGTACTACGTCACACTAGATGATTATGATGAATATTTAACAATCAAACTGCACAAATGGATCCTACATACATAATACATTATCCCTGACATTAACATGCTTAGGTCAGTGTTTTGAGTATAACATACAGCTTGCCAAATCACACACAACACAATACAGATTTGCTTTTAAACTGCCACCTCACTGGTAGTAATATTAACATTGGTAAAAGCTGCTGGATAAATAATTGATTCCTCACCTTCTTTTTAATGTAGGAGTTGGAAGCTCGGAGCAGCCTGTCAATCTCTGGCGCCAGATCCCTGCACATCTCAGCTGACCCCATGCAGGCTAGTGTGCAGAGAGCTAGAGACTGTATGTACTGGTTACTGTTTGACAGATCACTGAAAAACACACATAGATAGAAAGAAAGGCACATAGAGGACAAGGCATCATTTGCATTAACTGAAAAAAAAGATAAAAATATTCAGTGTTTTATTTAAATCATCATTATTTCAGTAAACTTTCCAAGATGTACAATTACACATTAAGGAATCTGTCATTAACTGCACCACCTTGTGTGAATGACAACAGCATCGAGTTTGGGTTATTCTTACTTCTTAATGGAGTTGGTGATGAGCAGGCTGGCGTCCTGCTTCTCATCCAGCAGCATCATGGCTCCCAGGTATCCTACGCGTTTTTCACTGTAGCGCGGGCTAGCAATCATCCGAACGCACTCCATCTAGTATGAACAGCAAAAGGTCTTTTAAAAGTGAAAGTGAAGTACCCTACCTTTTAACCACTCAACTGGAGGTCAGTCTCAGCTGCAGAGCAGCAGGGAGGGCCTCAGTGGCCCAGTTCCAGTGTCCACCCTCGTAGACACACAGGATTTCGTAGACTTTGCTTGAGGGCATTAACAACAATTCACAGTGCTCTAGTCACGGTAAAAGTACAAGCTTAACAAAGCACATAACAGCAACATCACTAGCAATACAAGGGAGCATTTTCACACAACTTCACTGTGTGCTCATTCCTTGTAAGATGCACGTGCTGGACATTACGACTTCACGGCTGATATGGTGTGACGAAGTGAGCCCAGACCCTCCAGCTACTGTGACGGCTTCTCACCTCCCCTGGCTCATTTAACCCGAAGAAACCCCATGACAGGCATTAGCCAAATCCCCTCACCTGACCAAAGTGAGCTGGGTAGCCCAGCATGTGCACGTAGAGCAGCTTGGCCAGGTTGTGCGATCGCCCTCCGTTGTCGGCTTGTCTGAACTGTGCCCGGATGGCCGCGCACTCCCTCTGAATGACTCCCCGCTCCTCACACTGCGTCCTGGCTGACCTGATGGCCCGGATCATCTCCTGCAGGGGCACTGATGGAGACATGGCTGTGTGTGTGTGTGTGTGTGTGTGGGTGGGTGGGTGAGTGGGGGTGAATGGTGAGATGTGTTAGTATGCGTTGTTTTGTGAAGGAAAGAGCATGACATGTTATTAACAGAAAACAAGAGTGTCACAACACTACATAGGATTTCATTTCCTGTAACAACATCTCCAGGCGTTTATTAAAGCTGTCACTACACCGCAGGACGTAGTAAAAAACACTCTCCTGTTTCTAGAAACACTCAGAATTTCAGGTGGGCTAATTCAAAAACACCTTAAACAACAGGCAGTGTTTTCTTTTCTTTTTTTCATTGGTGACAGGCTGATGGAGCACAAATAAACAGAAAGTTACTGTCATCTACCAATACTTTTATGAATTAGACTTGGGGAAATATACTTAAATGAACAGGCTAACTAACAAAATTAGCATGACTCTTCCGTGGTCGGTAATGCATGTCAGAGAAACGAGCCAGAGGCTAGCGCACTGACCGATCCGAGCTAACCTTGCAGATGCTGTCAAGCCTGGTATGGAGGAAAGAGTCGAGCTACTGAGCTAGCCACGTTAGCATAACAGTCTGCTTGTGTGTGTGCTTTAAAGCTCCAAAATAACAACATACCTCTACAGTTTACAGAGTTGCCAGGTTTTGAAAAGTAAAACCGTTCAACCGACGCCCCTCCAATACACGTCGGCAGTCAGTTGGTTGGAAACCCAATTACTGTATCCATACAGTTAGCGTGAAAATAGCAGGAGTTAACACTGTATTTCCTGTCACAACTTTCAAATTAAAGGTCAATTTGATAGTCGTTTTATTTTTTAACAAAAACAGTGAAACAAAATTAAATAGCACTTGAAACACAGTTAAATAAATACATATTTAATAATCCTATCAGTAATGAAGTGAGAATGATTTCTTAAAGCTATTGTATATTTGAACTTTTAATCAATTAAAAAAAAAATATAAAACTATTTTCTAGCACAAACTCACAAGCATACGTGACATACAATAGAGATTTTTACCTCTATATATCTCTGTATATCTCTATATAAATCTCCATAAAAGTATAAATCACCTCGAGAACATATGCAGTCTCATCATCACCCATCAATTATATTTAAAAGGTCAGTCACCGTTTTGTTTTTTGTTTTGTTTTGTTTTGTTTTTTTGTATTTTTAAAGAAAGTCCCAAAATTCGCAATGTTACAAACTACACACCGGATCCGGTTACAACATGCAAACTTTAGCAAACAGCCAGCTTATAACACAAATGTCAGACTGCCAAATACACCAAGTACGCCACTGACTTACACACAGGCACAGGTCACCAAAAAGCTGTAGACGGGTCTGGATAAAAGACAGCCAAGCTGAAAATTACACGCGAATAATAACATACGCCAGCTTCTGGCTCATCAAAAAAAAAATCAAACAAACAAAAGGCATGCAGTATTTGAATGGGGCATGGGATCAAGCTTTTATTGTGAAGGCAGAAGTACTTTTCCTCTTTAGCTTCGATGATGTGACATTTGACCCACCTCAGCTTACCGTACCTGTCCACTACTTCCGCAATTTGATCAGTCATTGTGGGTGGACTCCACCTAGTCTACGTCAGGCGTTTCAACAGGTGGATGAAACATTGATGAGAATGTGCAGCAGGCAGAGCAGTACAAAGACTGCTATAAAGACTTAACAGAGACTTTATGAAGACATCAGCACATCCCATTTTTAAGCACCATCAAAATGTGATCATTATTCAAGTTTTATTAACATACCTCAAATTTACAAGATGAAAAAAATTGGACGATGGTCTGTAAGGTGGCACATATATATATATACATAGTACAAGCACATAATGCTATAAACAATACATTGTTTCACACATCCTCACAGGGACACAAGGGAGAAGTTTAAAATGTTAAGGTAAAAAAAAAAAAATGCATAAAGATGATATTATGCCATTCAGTGTAGCAAAAGAGCTCCGGACTAAGCCTTTTGACGCCAGCAGTGCAGAACACTATGAGGTGTTTCCTCTTTCTAGGAATTTTCTTCCAGGAGTGATTTCTTCACACCAATGTGTTTACAGTCGTGTCAAAAGGTTTGGACACAATGTGTGTTTGGGACTCTTTTTACGTGTTTCTACAGTCTAGTGATGAATAACCACAAGGATTTCATTGGCAAATAAAGAAAAACTTAGGGGAACAAAGTTGATTAAAAACATGTTTCATCAGGTGTTAATTCTTTTGTAGCCCCAGGTTCTCCTTCATTAGTGGGTATGCCACCAAGTTTTTACAACAGATTAGTCATTTTCCTGGAACAAATTGTGAGGAAAAACCAGACCAGTGTTAATATAATAACATTTGTTTTCACCTCTTGACCCCTGTATTTAATACTCTACCACACAAGCCTTACATGTTGATTGTGCTTTCAGGCATCTCAGAGGTGAAATGCCAAAAATGAAAAGATTCACTGTAAGAATCAGTTTATACAGAGGGTGTAAATGTCACTGATACGCCACATTAGAGGAAATGCAACCATCTGAGTGTGTGGTAATGGGAAAAGGTTGTGGTGAGCGCACAGGCCAAAAGCAATAAATAAAGGCAGCAGGCGTGGTAGACGGGCTTCTGTTGCACCGGCAAAACACAGCCTGAAAGCAGAACCAAAGACATAACATCCTGGGAACAGGAGCAGATGGTGTTTACTTAACATGTGGACTTACCACTGGAGGAACAGTTCAGAAAATGGAGTACAACAAGACCAAGTAAGAAAGTAATCACAGAGCACCACAGGCTGAAGTGAGGTCATCCTACCAGAGTAAGATGTTCTTGTAAACAAATATAATTATAGATTTCAGGTCTTTCCCATTTGACTCAAAAAATAAAGCTTAGCTTCTTATTTGCACCCTGTTTTTTTGTGCAGAATCCACAGATATTGATCCAAAATCATCATGGAAAAATATGAATTAAAGAACAGCAATTCCAGCTATAATGACACAGGCAGGAAACGGAGGGGGACAAACTGACTGCAACACTGCAGGCAGAGACGCTGACCCCTACGTAGGTGGAGAAATCCACAGAGATTGGCAATACTCACAGTAATTTTCTTCCAAGTGTCTCAAAGAAAGATTAGAAGCATTGTGATTATATATTCGGATATCACCAAACTACTAATTACATGCTTTTTGAACCACACACGAAACCAGAACACCGCTGCCATGACATCCCAGGCCAGTAGAGGGCAGCAGACAAACACAAACTTGCAGCAACATTTAATTTTTCATTTAAATATTTTAAAACAAAAAACTATATATTAATATATGCCACAATAGCCTATGAAAGTTTCTTATTCTACAGACTCCCACATAAACACTTCACTGATGTCAGATATAATTAATACGTTCCTGTTAACCATCAAAGCCTTAACATTCTCATAAATAGTCAGTATTAATCAAAGCCAGTTCACAATAACTCTGGACAAAAAGAGACAAATTAGTCTTCCATCCCACACAAAGCATTAAGGGGCATTAACATGAATGAGTTGGTTTGTTGGATTGGCCAGTGCGTGGATGTGGATTAGAAGTGGGATGAAGAGCTATGAGGGACTGTAATCCCTCTTTCATGCTTGCTAGGATAATAAATCTTGTAAGAAACAAGGGGACTAAATAACGGCGGTGCCTTCAAAAACAGCATTTCCCTATTTTAGCATCAGCCGTTTACAAAAATAATTTACAAACTGACGGTCTGAGAATGGCTTCTAAAATGTTTTATTACCAGTAAAACAGTCAGTTGGTAACTCCACCGGTAATGCCACTGGCACCGATCCTACCTCAGCTTTAAAAGGCTGTAAGACAAAAATATAAAAAACAAAAAGCAGCCACAGCCTTGTGAGGAACACGAACATAAATGAACTAAATAAACTGTCGGCAGAGATGCTGCAACTATAATGAAAGCACGGCAAATACTACCAAAGCACATTTGGATAACACCCGTGATTCTGATGAGGCCCAAGGCCAAAAGCTGCAGTGAAGACATCTTGGCCACACTGTGAAGCGAGTCACGCATGTAAGCACCAAGGACAGGGACACACTGCGCCAAGTTAGAGGCCATTTGTTTGGTCTTCGGGCAGCACAGAGAAAGAGACACGTTATTATCGCATCTTAAGACAAATGAAAGCAGACTTTTTGTAAAAAGGGAAAAAAACAAATTTAAATTGAGCTGTAAAAGAATGTGACTGCGTTCTTAATTATAATCGTGCACGCTGGCTGTGCAGGAAATCGTTTTGTGTTTAATATTAAATATGTTCTGCTTTGAGCCTTTTTCACGTTAATTATGACTTCATGATTTGATTCAATAATTCAACTTATCGGCACAGCACCTGTGTGCTGCTCTGAGATTCTCACTAACGCTCAGCGCTGTGGCCTTTATAGCCTCACGGTGGAAGTTTGGGGGACGTGCCCACCGTGTTACACGGCAGGATGTCAAACCGATGAGGACGTCATTGAAACGGCTGGCGACAAGAAGGCTGTTTGAATTCTGTTGTTTGTTTGGTAACTGACACTTCCAATTATTAATTAACAACCCTTTATTGTCCTAATTATAACTCTACAGGCCACTGAGTGCGACACAAAAGTGATGCACTCATTTGTTTGTTTCTCCATTTAAACAAATGGCAATAATAATAATAAAGATCGACACAGAAAATATCTGCATTTATTACACATTCAAATCATTTCTTGGGTGAACTTCTGTCTTTCTCCTTTCATAGAGGAAAAGAATAAGGAAGCACTGAGGCACATTTCCTGAGTATTCAGAGAAATCAGCCAGCTCTTATTGTAGCTGCCAAGCAGATACTTCTAGGTCACTTTTCTCAGTTTACAATCATCCTGATTCTTGTCCCTGCTCTCAAAGAGCCAATCAGCAGCAGTCAAATCGGAAACATGCACCATGTGTTGGAAGTGTATAAACTGTGGGAGGAAAACAATTCTTAAAACTTATTTTGGGGGGAAAGTCGCCGAAACTTTTTAACCCATTGTTGACTGGATTTAACTTTCTCTCTATGTTCTTTTATATGGTGGACTCATAATAGCGGCCTGGGTTCGATCCAAGGTGGCTGTGGAACTTCAAGAAGTTATTTTAAAGCATTGATTTGACGTGGAAATGACTTGATCTTAAAGCCAAGTCTAGTATGGATGCATGCGAACTGTTTCTTGTGAGTAAATTATGGGTATTTTTGCACATACAGTTTGCTTTTTTTCCCTTCATAGACGACAATAAACAAAGGGGGTATAAAGCAGGCGGTTTAACCTAAATGATGGTTGCAAAAAAGTTGCAAACAGCATTCTTAGAATCTGCTTATCTGACGTTCAATGTGCCTTCGCTGAGAGTCATCCACTGACCCCGACCCCTCTCCCCACCCCCCGGTGAAAGGCAGCTCTTTCGGTCACTGATGGTTTAGAACAATGAGCAGAAGACAGCTCTTGAGAAAATAAGCTTATAATCACCAAGCCTGAAATTACCCATTGTGGATTGTATTACCATGCTGGCCCCATTATCTGCATCTGTTAATTCACTGATGCAGCGCAATAATCTTCAATTGTGTTTAAGGACTCACACAGGGAGACGGCAGCCGGCAGGCGGAGGCCAGTGCCAGGGGGAAGGCAGCAGTGGAAGAGAAGCTCCAGGATGTAATTGGAGAGAGTGAAAGCAATCATAATATGAGTGGTAGGGCAGCTAACCAACACTGAAATCCACAGACGCAAGAAGGTGTGCAGTAAATGTCAAACGGGGGAATTTTTCTTCTTCTTCTTCTTCTTTTTTTTACAATAGCCTATTAGCTAAAAGCACAGCAGTAATGTTATGCACTACAGTGCACCTAAGATTGCTTTTGATCGATTATTCCTTTTATATCTATTATTATTTAGTGGAGCATTTTGTTTTAATCTTTCTGTTACTGTGCAAAATAAACTGTTTAGGTCATTACGGATGAAAACATCCATCCACTTTGAGGGTATATTATAACACGCTAATTAAATTAGACTGGGACATCAGCATCGAGACAACTTCAGACAAAATATGATTGGTGTGCCATCTACAGTTATTTGTATTTGACGGTATAACTGTTCTGGGTCCACTTCCCTGCAAACACGTGGAAGGCTCCACATGGACAGAGGAGCCCAAAGAACAAGACCATGATCTGACCAGAGGTGGGGTCCAGGTGGGTTGTACAGTGACTTGTAGAGGCCACAGCAACTTTATGCAGGCTGAAGTGACTTAAATAGCTCACACCTTACCAGATTTACCAAACAGATAGGCGAAACAGATCGGCTGATTTGCCAGGATTGCAGCTGATCTCGCCTCCTTCGCCTGCCAAACTAATTTGTTCAAGCCAATTTCTGCAGAGTATTTTGGGGATTTGGGGTCCTTTAAAAGATTTGTAACATTTGCACATCGTGTTATTTAATCTTAATCTTCCAAATTGGTTTTAATCTTAGCCTGATATCTTAGCCTGATACTTTGGATATCAATCCAAAGTACCCCGGTTTGGTGAAAACAATACACTTGTTCTCACCCAGCTCATTACACCATTAATGACCCCTGCATTCTGCAGGATCTCCTTTAGGACTCACAAAATCTGACAATGTTTCCTAAGTGAGCAAAAGACAAACAGAACATTTAAGAATTGATGCTTTGAAGATAAAAATGACAAGTTTACCATTTCAATTAACATAAAAATGTGATTCTAACATTAAAAAAACAAAACAGATTCAGCATCTTCTATGAAACAGCATCACTGTTGACATACTGAATTTATGCTTGTATTCTTTCTTGACTTCACGTTGAAGACTTCATTTAGAAAACTGGAGCCAAAAAATTAAAAAAAAGAGGACATAAAATGAGGAGGAAACAGTGCTTTTGCTAATTTGTGCTCCTTGGAATTGATCTAAAAGCTGGCACAGGGTCTCTGCAGGTGCACCAACTGTTATTTGTTTTTTCAAGTTTAAGCAGATTTTCTGGGGGAACAAAAGCAGTTAATTTTCTTTACTGGCTTGAGTTTACAATAGTCAGGCCATGTGTGCTCACTATGTGTCCCCATGCTCTTACTATTCAGCACTGGGACATAATATGGATTTTTCATGGACGCTGAGCCTGCACTTGATCTTGTTAAGCACATCTCCCTTACAAGCTCCCTGATGAAAAGCCCACACGAGGGGAAACTGTAGGTTTATTTGAAATAAAGTTTACCTTGTCACGGTGACACTGAAAACTCCAGCTGAGTTATGTTTTGCATTTCACTTATAATAACTACTATAGTTGTGCAGGACTGCTTGAGCCCATGGAAATGTTATGAGTAACTATACTTTTCAGACACATAAGGTGTAACACCAGTCTTTAAAATGTTTTTTTTAAGTCTGTGCAGCCTGACTCAGCTGTTTTCCCTTCACCTTGGCCAATTGTTTAACCCAATCAAATAATGTTTCTATGATGGCGTAAGTACTAGAAAATAGCCATATGAGCTATGATTAATATTGTTTATATTCTATTAAAATATCTGAGTTTTTAAAAACCAACAGAGCTTCTGTGACTTGAGACCATTTCCTTTTTTTGCTCTTGTAAAGAACAGGAAGCAGTTCCCTACCAAGCATGTGGAAGCAAATTTCAAGAATAAAACTGTACAAAAAGGTATTAATTAGTCTGACTAGACAGGATACGGGTCAGCCACCCTAAATAGAAACTTTATTGTAGGAAACAGCCACACTTACATGAAACTCTGGTAAGCTCAAGGAAAACTGGATTTCATATCTAACCGTGTTGTAGCGAGACTGTAATCCTAAGTGTGAACCTTGCAGTGTATGCTGCATGAAAAGACCATTAAATATGCTTTTGTAGACCTGCACAATTTATGGAAATACTTAATGAAGACAGAATGAGTGGCATAGAAGAGCTGGGTGTGGAATGTGCTAGACTCCAAACCCACATATTAATAAACTGGCAACAATGTAGTGTTGCAGGTGAAGTGATTAACTGTTGCAAGTGTATCTCTCCAAACATCTAACAACAACTAGCCTGACCCCAGCACTACAACAGTGAGGACTTGAGAGAATTTCTTCTTAGGGCAAAATGAATTGAAACAGTGCACTTGTACCTTCATTTGTATAAAGAATCATGGATTGCTTAGGGTCAAGGTCAAGAAAGGGTGACATCTACAGGAAAAAAAATCACCTCCTTGCAGATCAGGCCATCATTTAATTTCAACAGATTAAAACACAGGAACGGTGTTTAAACTGCCTTTAAAAAAACCCCCAAAAGTCTAACATTTTAACAATTTAACATGTGACTCAAAAACATTGAAGCTTCAAACAAAAAGGGCACGGTATGTAGAGAACACTACAGTGTGGTCTTTATTGACAAGGTTCGAACAAAACAAAGGTATGAACAAACAGCCCCAAATGTCATGGTATGCAACCTGAAAAGCAGTTCCTTCTTCTTATCGTCTCATGTTGAGCAGAAGGGTTTAAATATGCAAATATTGTGTATGGAATGTGTGTTTGATAAGGCATAAGTCCAGGATTGAGTGTAAATCGCTGTGTTGAACTGTAGTTCAGAACAATAAGGACAAGTAAAAAAGGATAGCATGACGACGCGGTGTTAACATTTGACCTAATCTGAATGAGCCAGTCTCACAGCAACAGTACATTTTGTGTTCAGGTGAGAGTGGTGAATGTGGCACGAGATTTAAAAACAAGAAAAGGTTCAAATTTGGTTTATCCGATCCATTCTTCCTAAACTGCAAAGTGCCTACCACCGCGGACTTTCAAGGGCTCACACAAGTCCAGGTTTTTAACTGTGTAAAGAGTGTCACGACACCCGTTCTTCCACTGCCACAGAGTCTGACAGAAACACAGGAGTCTGCCAACTTGTGCTGACGCGTCTTCTTCACAGGCCGATGGTGTAGGAACGGCCTGCGGGGTTGTGAATGGCAGAGCAGGAGGGCTCCGTCACAGCCCATTCATACCAAACCTTCTTCCCGTTGTTGCAGCGCCAGAATCGCACTGTGACATCATCGTCCTGGGATATGGAGATGGGTTGCTGTTGGCAAGAAGGAGCACGGTGATTTATCTATTCACTCTCATTTTTCAACTTTAGCATTTAACTCGGTACTGATTAAGGAACTTACTTTAAGGGGGAAGAGGATGGGGAACCAGGAGAACATTCCGGGTGAATGTGTTTCTGGTTTTATACCTGCCAACAAAGAAGACTTTAAATGACAGTTCAACCAAAAGGAAAAAGAAAATACTAATTCTAGTATTCTGGACTGTAGATTGTAGAGACATTACACCTGCCGTTTTTTGTCTTTTTTTTCTGTTTTTTAAAAACACGATGGAAGTAGCTAGTGATGCTCAAAGCACCTGATTTTTCAGAAATCATGATCGAAATGCTCCAAAACAAAAATGTGAACATTTTCATGGAAGAACTATTTGCTTTCTGCACAACTACACCCACCAACGGCATCATTCTGAAACATTAATGAAGCCCTGCTGGGCTGTAATGGTAACAAGCTGCACTCTTGTTTCTGTTGGTGGATGTAGACTGACAGAAAACAGGTCCTAACTTCTGCATTCATTTGAAGCATCTAGGTCATGATTTTTTTATATGAACGTGCAAAGACTGAGTGCTACAACTAGGACTGTGCGACATGTGGGGAAAGAAAAATAAATCTTATCATAATTACTTTTTTCCCAGTTTTCAGTTGATATATTTCACAATATAAAATGAAGCATTAGTTATTAGCTTAAATGTTTCTTTCCATTCCTAACAGAAGATATGAGGTCAATTTTGATTTAAATATAATTTTCTAATTTTATTTCAAGCTCATGTAAATAAAAAAACATAGGTATACAGAACAAACAAACATTTTAATTCTCTAATTTAACTCTGCTTACTGACATTGTGTCTTTTACATGAAGCTGTCTGTTACATTCATTGACCTCTCTTTCCAACAATGTCCTCGCCTTTTGAGCCTTGGGCTGTGTGTGTTTGGGGGGCATGTTTGGTAATGCAGTTTTTATTTTCTCTTTCATCTTTCTCACACTGCTAACATACTGGTGTTTAGGTCTGCAGTAGCCCAAACATTAACTTTTCCAACTGTGTACATCAACCTAACCTGACGCAGCTCTAACTTCCAGCCACATGATTGGTTTGGCGTAGCACCATTCTGTTTGGTTTTTCATGCCATTTTCAGGCATTTATCAACACATGGCTAGAATGAATCTACTAACTTTACATTACTCTGTTGAGGAAAAGTTATTTTGCTGTGATAATCTTCATGGTTTTACCATCCAGCCCAAATTGCAAGGACGACAGATTCTAAAACTGGGGAACTCGTAAAAAAAACCTGATGAATAAAAAACAAAATAGGCCAAAGGAAAAATGGATCTGCTGACTTACTGAGTGTGACATCTTTGTAGAGAGTGGTCTCAAAGTAGCCAGCAAAGCCATGGAGCACCGAGTTACAACCCACTGTGAATCTGAGGCACTGATACCGGTTATTGTTCATATCTGAAACAGACGGGAGGGAGAGGTGGTGAGCACATGCTCGACAAGCTTATTAGAGGGATTTTAAGCGATTCCATCTACCTGTTGAGGGGTGTGTGAAGGTGAAGCAGGGTTTGGGATCAGCCAACTGGTGGAAGTTATGAAGGCGCACAACATAGGGCGTCTCAAAATGGGACTCTGGATCCTTGTCTCGTTCGCGGCACCCTCGTACTTCGTTGTAAAGCTTAGAGGACGACAGAGGAGCCAAGTAGGACGTGTACGAGCAGGGAATGCTCACTCCATCATCTGAAGGTGAGATGATATAAACAAAGGGGAAAATGAAAGTAATTAGAGTCAGGAAGCATTAAAAGGTGACGCTTTCAATATGGCTTGGTGTGGCAATGTAGAAAAATGACCTCTGATGACTCTGCAGTGTCTACATGTGTAATTAAGTCTTCATTAAAATCCTGAAATACCTTTGAGAAAATGCTGTGCTCCATCTAAGCACTCTGGGGAGAGTTCATTGTCGCCAAATGATCCGAGCAGCTCGCTGACAATGATGTCAGCTTTCTCTGGTGCGGCCCACTCCCGCATGTCACATGACACCACCGTCACCTGATCCCCCCACTCCTCAAAGCGCCAATTCTCTAGCCTAGAGGACACACATCAATAAAATAAGCGGTGAAAGTTTCAGGCTTCACTTCAATCCCCTCCTGACTCACTATGAATTCAGATAAAATCAAAGGCCAAGCTTTTATCTATTCTATAGACTCATTCAGGTAGCAATTGATCTGTTGCATGCGATAATATTTTTGCTTGTACGCTGTGAAACATGGAACATTTGAAAGCATTATTTTACTCACGTCACTACAGCATTGGGATTTTTCTCCACAGCATACACCCTCAGTCTCCTGTCTGCCTGCCTGGCAGCACGCAGGGATGCATTGACCAGAGGACCCCTACCTGCTCCCAACACCATCAACACCCTGTGGAAAAACCACATCATTATTTTAGACAAGGCTGCTACCCTGGTGGTTACCACTGAGGTTTAAACAGTCAGTCTGTGTTATCCTGCTCTACTTCCAGTGAGACTTATAGGAGTATATTATTGACTGCCATGATATTGAGGTATGAATCAATATCTGGATACAGTTCCTACTCCACAATCCTCATTTGTGACTCTTTATACAATAATCTTAGATACTTACTGAACATTAGTGTCCTTCTGCTCCTCTGGAACTCTGTCTAGCAAGCATTTATATACAGCCTGCACACAAAGAAAAGACCAAAAACAAAACAGGTGTTAAATACATTTTGTCTCAAACTCTTACAGACCATTTAAACCCCTTTGTTAACACCAAACACCTAAATATCAGTGTTTTCCAAATGCTACACAAGTGACAGTCTGTTTTGTGTGGATAAGCTCTACATACACAGACAAATAGCTAGGCGTATCTTCACATTCAGGCTGAACAGAGGCCAATGCAAATGATAATGATTATGTGCAACAGTGTGGTGAACACAGTTGCTTCACAGTAAGAATGTTCTGGGTCCAAGTCCACTGGCTGGATCAGGGCTTTCCAAGAAAATGGACAGATGGATAATAATTACAAGCTCATAGGTAAAAAGCAACTGACCAATATTGAAAACTGATACCATCCACTAAGGAAACAAATGCACTTGCATATCTGAACAGTCTGCCCAAGTAAAGTCTGTGTAGGGGAAACGATTTTACTGCATTTGTATGTCTACTGGACAAGCAAAGACCTCTCTGTAACATCTGTGCCATGCCTCCTCATACCCAAAAAAATGTCTGACTGTCTTACTTGTTGGTACTGTGAATACTTAATAGGATCCTTCTCGAACACTTCGTATGTCTGAGACTCCAAGTTGTCCATCAGAGGCTAAACAAAGAAAGCAAAACATGACGTTAAAAGGTCCTGATTAGGAGGAAAAAACAAAAACAGCCTCACAGTTTTACAGTTCTACCAAACAGTGAAACTGCAGTTTCCATTCGTATCTCTTGAGAGTGACTTTTGAGTATGTCATCACTTCATTACTTTATATTATTAGACATGTGTACAATATGTCACAATTAACAGATTCATTCTTGACTTAAAATGTATAGTTTGCAAGGTCATTGCATTTGACCATCAAAATCTAATCTGATGTTCCTTCAGTGATCCAACCAGAAATAACTATACATCTAGCTATGGCTTCAGGTTGCACAGAGGCATACAAACGTGAGCATGAAAGGGTACTTCCTCACCTGTAGAGGTGACTGCAGGTAGTCTTCATAACCCTTAGCAAAGAGCTCGTAGGCATTGGGTGCAGGCCTGTTCTGGTTGAGGTACTCCAGGTACTGCAGGTAGGATCGGAAGTCCTTGTCAGTGTGCCGACTGGTGCCTGTGAAGATGAACTGGGCCTCCAACTAAAAAAAGATCATTTTAATTTAAAGATTTTTTTTCAGAAGTAGGCCAAAAAAAAAAACAAAACTTTTTGTATTTGATTGCAGATTGAGTTCTGTTAAAATCAAACAATCTATGAATGTTATTTTATACCTTGAAGAGTCGAAAGATTATTCTCTGATGGGCTTTCGACAAAACAGGGAAGCCCTTCTTATTGGTTAGGAAGATGCTGGTGGGGAGAATGGCTGCTTTGATAGGTTCTCCGAGCCATTTATCAATCACAGTGTCTGATGGCATATCTGGTCCAATTTCAACCGCTTTAGGAATACAAACGAAGCACAATCTCAGTAACAGACAGGAGCATAATTATTTCTCAATGCCCAAAGTTTGCTGCTTCACAGTGTGTTCTCTCACCAAGACAGATCCTCTTGTTGTAGTCACAAAGGGTTCTGAATGAGTTCCACCTATGAGAAAAAAAATGAGGTAAGTAAACAAAGAGAGACAGCATTTTAAAGGAAATCAATAGCAACCGTTTCAGCATGCAGACGGCACTCAGTTGCTCAGGAAGTGCCGTGGCATGAAACTAACCAGCTCCAAGTCTTCTCATCAACGCTTGTGTCATCAGTACAAGAGATCGGTTCATTCTCAGTCAGATCTTCCCGCATGTCCTCTGACGCCATCAGTGGGACGCGTATCCAGAACTAATCAACAAAGAGGACAGCAGCGGTTAACTGAGGACTTCCACTGTCTTGACTTTTCTGACATCTTAACGCAGTCTTTGTGTGCTTGTTGATTCCTGATGTGCTGCGTCTTACATTTGAGGTGTGATGTCCAGTGTGGATGTGATTTAGCAGCACTCGGGCTAGATTGGCATTACTAGTGCCCTTCAGAGGGATCATGAAGACAGGCAGGCCCAGGTAGGCGGAGAAGTTTAGCTCCTGGGCAAGAGCCTAGAGAGGAACATGGGAAAACAGATAAGATAAGCATTAAAAAGATGACATGATAACCTCACTTGTATCACAAGATCAAAGAAACCTCACAAGCACCATCAAACTCAAAGAACTTACAGCCTCTGAGTTTCTGCGTTCTGTCTCGATTTCTGAATCTGCATCGATCCATGGAGAGAGCTTCCCAACGATTAGAGTATTCCAATCTAGACAGAACAAAAGGACGGTTTAGAGAAAGCATCAAACACCTAACCACTTTACCTTTATGCTAAAAATCACATTATTCTGATGATGAGTATTTAATACAAAATATGAAAATGATTAGAATTAGTGTCTTAACATCTACTTTCCTTCTTAGGCTGGGCTTTAGCAGAACAAATGGTATTTTTAGGATTGGTCTTTCAGCACAACCACCTACTTTCTGATGAAATTTGGTTGGCAGACAGATGTCCTGACATAAAGACTTCATTGCTCCATTAATGTTGGCAAACTCCCCTGCTTCAGATGCAGCAAAACAGGCCCTGACCATGATAATACCACCACATTTTTAAGCTTTAATGCAGTGTTTTCTTACTGTCTTACTCCAAACAGTCTTTTAAACTTAAACTAGCAAGTTCTATTTTGGTCTCAGAAGCCCACATAAGATTGTTCAAATGCTCAGTATTCTTTTTGCAGAGTAGTAGCTCTCTTTTTGGTGCCCTGCTATGAACAACACGTTGTTCAGTGACTAACGCCTGGTTGGCTGTGGAGCAGAGGAAACCAAACTCTGTAGATATGATTCTGTAACCCTTTCCATCCCATTGAACATCAGCAGTTCCTTCCTAAATCTTTCTAAAATCTTATTTATGCCATGACACACTTACACAAACGTATGTTGTCAAACTTTGATAAATTTATGTTCTATGAATAAAAAGTAATTTACTGAGAATAGTAAAGGTTGTAGTGTTTTTGGTTTAACAGACCTAATAAGAAGTTAATTATCCACTTTTAGGACTGTAAAAACTGACTATGCTTAAATTTATTTAATATTACATTTAAATAGAATTTAAAGTGACCTTGACATCCCCTCCCAATAAGGGCACCAGTAGACCCCACCATGCCCAAAAATACCCTGCACAGAATATCACACTCAGTGTTTCCTCTCACTTTAAACTGATGATTTAATGGCTAGTAATGCCTCAAACTGCAGAAGACAAAGGGGCAGGAAAACTGACCTCTGCCACATAACAGCAGGTCCGACCGGGTCTGGGCTCCAGGTCGGGATTTAGCGGGCTCCAGCTCATATTCCCTCCTGAACCTCGGGTGGAAGAGAGGCATGCACAGGAAGTCGAACCTGGATACCAGAGGAGGGAAGCACTTCAGTTAACATTCAAAATATTTATAATATCAACACGAAGTAAAACACAAACCTGTTTTCTAAGTAATCCTCCACACACCTCAAATATACTATGGGAGTAGGCAGAGCCTGTGTACTGCACACTTCACTACAGTGTCAAGCATCATTGTGATTTGGGCACGTGCTGGTAATTCACCGGCTAGCTTAGCAACCATCACGCACTGAGAACGTGCTAGCAAAGCAGCGCGTTCTGCTCATAAGCTCACTTCAGCTAAACAAAAATTACATGTAGAATCGAAAAACCATCTTACCCAAGTTTGGCGACCGCGGCTAACGTGTCGGCTATCTCTGGCACACAATTCAAATCTCTCCCGCAGGACACCCTGCTCCCTGTGCTGGCAGACGCCATGACTTTAGCCGACTGAATGAATTGATTTCTCGGACTTTCACATTGCTCTGCCTTTAGAAGAAACTGGCGCCATCTTGGCTCCTAAGAATTGCAATGCTTGCTGGCTAACAAACGTGAGACAGAACCAAGATGGCTTAACCAGTGCACAAGTTGCATATCGCGTTGTCATTGTCGCGATAATTGTGTACCGAGCGTTGTTTAAACGTTGCCATTTGATGTTTCACGGCGACTTCTTCCAAGACGAACAGCTTGCTGTACTTTGATAGAGAAAACAAATGAAATAATTATTGAAACCAGATTTGAGAAATAAAAACCCGACAAACCCTTCCTCCACTGTACAAATACAAAAAATTATTTACTACTAGCCGATAATGGGGACAATTTTTTAATTTTTATTTTTAATTATATTTAATTTTATGTTATGTTATTTTATTTTTTTAATATACAGATTAAAACGTATTGTTTTGTGCTGCCTGTCTGTTACTCTTTTAAATGCTCTGACAGCCTCCCGCAGCTCGCTGCACTCTACAGTACATGGACGTCTTGCTTCTGCACACATAACTACTGTATAGTTAAACAAACATTGACCAGAAATGATTTAGATAGAGACTTTTTTAGACCCACTCATTAAGAAGCAATAAAACACCAAAAAAAAACAAAACACTTCCCTACTCATAAAACTGGTTTATTTGGCAATTTGTTCATAAATAACTAAAATTTAAAAATATTTTTTCAGCAGAAAATTCAGTGTTATGTGAAATAACATTACTGCTGAAGATGTTTTATCCTCCGATCATTTTAAAAATGTCATGCTTTATTTAATCATCAGTAATTTGTGATATTCTATAAAATTATGTCTGTAGTTGCTGCTGGCCAAGGTGGTCAGTCGGACAAAAACGTGTCTGTTATGATGATATATCACAGAAGCTCCTCTATTTGCCAATTCTGGTTGTGTTTTCACATGCAAACACAACGAGAAAACGGTGCAGGTCTCTGACACTGACATATGTGTGAAATGGAAACACCTACAGTTTTCATTGGGATCCAGGCAGGCGTGCTTTGTGGAAAGTACAATAGCCAGTTGCAGCCTACCGATGACAGTGTTGTAAAAGATGGATGAAAACAAGCAACAAAGTTTTATGACAGAATGCTGTTTGAGATGAAAGGCATAAGATCACTTTCACTTTGGTACGTTTTGATTGATTTCTATTTATAGATTCAACTAAGCAGCACTGCTTGCTTTGCTTGTCCTTACTGAACTCCACTTGTAGGACTTGCAGAAAGTGGCTTCTGCGGATATCAGGTTCACAGCATGTAGGCTAAAATATCACTTACATAAACCATAAATGGTTTTGGATATGGAACACGGCGTGTGTGTGTGTGTATATGTGTGTGTATTTCTACCAGCTGTCACACCTGCACGAGCTATAAAAGCGCAAGAACTCAGAAGCAGATGAGAAAGAGTAGCAGCATCCCTCTACAAACCAGATCTGTTTCTTTGACACTTAAGATTGTGTTTGATCAGCTTTTCAGTGGATAGACTGTGTTTGAGAACAACTTTTGTTTACTTTTCAACAGAAAAGATGTTCTGATTTTGTGATCAAGTATCTGTGTATACACCATCATGGCTTTGGAAGATGTTTGCAGCTTCAAAGAAAGGCCGGTGCAACATAAATGGTTTTCTTTTTCATCTCTGGGGGACGCAGCAATTCCATTTTCTATGAGTGACTATTACAATCTAAGACTGGAAACATCTGAAAACAACTGTGGAGTTCCACTGCATTTTTTTATACCACCTCTTTCACATTCCTCCTCTTTCATCAACAGACCGTTGTCATCCTTCTGCCCACCCAAAAATTCAATGACAGTCCAGAGGCCTTTCCGTTTGGCTCATGGAACAACAACCTTGGGTTTCATCTTCCAAGGTGGGGTAATAGCAGCAGCAGACACACGTGCCAGTGCCGGGGGGCTTGTTGCCTGTCCGGCTGTTCATAAGATCACCCCTATTCACTCTCATCTAGTGGTCACATCTTCTGGTAGTGGTGCAGATTGCATGCTGTGGGAGCGAATTCTGATTAGAGAGATCAGACTGTACCAGTTACGGCATGGACATCGCCTTTCAATACGTGCCACAGCTAAGCTCCTTTCATCTATGCTGCATCCTTTTAAAGGTACTGAAATGTGTGTTGCTCTTACACTGTGTGGTTGGGATAAGCAAGAGGGTGCCACTGACTGTGCAACAAGTTTGGAAGACTCACCCTGGATGACTGATGATAGCTCCTTGGCTGTTTTTAGTAACCAAAACATTACTGCAACAACTTCTCCTAACAGCGGTCCAAAGCTTATATATGTGTGCAGTGACGGAGCCCGATTGCAGGGAGATGTCTTCTCTGTGGGCTCGGGCTCACCTTATGCTTATGGAGTCTTGGACAGAGAGCTGAGGTGGAGCCTGAGTAAAGGAGAAGCCATCTCATTGGCAAGAGAAGCAGTGTTCAGGGCCACTCACAGGGATGCCTACTCGGGGAACAATGTGGACCTTTTCCACATCACAGCACAAGGATGGAGCCAGAGAAAGAGAGAGGACTTGAAAGAGGAATATTACAGAGATAAAGAAAAGAAGGGAAAGAAAAAGAATGACAAACTCAAATAATACTCAATAATCAAAAGCATTTATGTGTGGGAGGAAATTATGATGTTATATTTATCATTGAAAAGTAAATTTAATAATAATAATCACACACATTTACACTCTGATGGATGGATCGGAGAGTAACTTGGGGTTAGTATCTTGCCCAAGGATACTTGGCATGCAGACTGGAGGAGCCTGGGAACGAACCACCAACCTTCTGATCAGTGGGTGACCTGCTCTAGTTCCTAAGCTACTAATGGGCAAGCTCAGTGACTTAAGGTGGCTTAAGGTTAGCGCTGTTGCCGCACAGCAAGAAGGTCCTGAGTTCGATTCCACCATCTTTCTGGGGTCTTCCGGGGTCTTTCTGTGTGGAGTTTGCATGTTCTCCCTGTGTTTGCGTGGGTTCCCTCCAGGTACTCCGGCTTCCTCCCACTGTCCAAAGACATGCAGTTTGTGGGGATAGGTTAATTGATTAATCCAAATTGCCCATAGGTGTGAATGTGGGAGTGAATGTGAGCGCGAATGGTTGTCTGTCTCTGTGTGTTAGCTCTGCGACAGACTGGCGGCCTGTCCAGGGTGTACCCCGCCTCTTGCCCTATGACAGCTGGGATAGGCTCCAGCGCCCCCCGCGACACTGAAAAGGATAAGCGGAAGTGAATGGATGGATGGACAATAATAATAATAATACTAATAATAATAATAGCTGTGTAATAAAAGGTATTTCCTTTACCTCACACTTTTTTAAGAAATACACCGCCACAGACACAGGGGGCGCTGTTTGATTTTGTTACCGTGACAGAATAAAAAAACTACCGCGGCGGATGTTGCTTGTTCATCATACATTTTCAAAGATGGCTCTTGCTAGTGTGTTGAGCGGTGATTCTGCGGATTTTTCGTTTGATAGTAGCCAGTCCTTTGCTTTTGGTGGTGGACCCGGACCGAGAAGTCTGGGGTTAGAAGGCACGCCCGGGGACAGCCTCAGTTTTTCCGTTAAAAACCCGCTGTGTGTCGGAGACGATGATGGCGTCGAAAGGAAAATAGAGTTTCTGCATGGAACCACCACCTTAGCATTCAAAGTAAGTTAACGGTCCAGTTATTGTACCTATATGGTATAAGAAACCCCAGTAGCAGTTGCATAGCTGTCGAAACTAGACGTTTGATAAATTTTGATTTTACATATCATACGCTAGGGTTTCCGGTACAAATTGTCTTTGATGTTAGCATGCTAGCGTGGCTACAAATCGCTTTCTCATGACAGATGTGCATGGTACATGGGAGAGGTGATGTGCACTTAAGTAAACGTAAACAAGTAATCTCTCTAATATGTTTACTATGTATAGTCTTAAGAGAAATCATGAATTACGTAGGCTTACGTTGACGTTTCTCAGTCAATTTAAAAGCAAAATGTGGGTGTTTTAATAACACAGTCACGTGAATTTATATAATGGAAATCTGACGTGTTCTTCCGTAAAAAGTGCAGCAAGTACGCACTTTCTGATGGTTACAACTTCAAAGAGCGACCTAAACGTGTGTTATTTCCAAAGTGATTTGTGCTGAGTATGTAAATGTATTTCATCCATAAGAGAGCCTAACCGACACAGGATATTTTGGCTGATAGTATACATTTTTAAGGTTTTTAAAAAAACTGGTGCCTTTTATATACTTGAAATATGTTCAGTTATATACTGAAAAGGCAAAAGACACTGTGTAGCGTGTTGTAAACACCAGAAGCAGCCCCAGGTGTTGGGGAAAGTACACGGAGAGACCATTTCTCACTTATCTCAAGTATCGTTTTATATATTTTGCTCCGAGGAACGTGCACATATCGACAAATATAGTAAAATAAAAATGTAGTTAACCTGTCTAAAAAAATGTAATTGATACTGGCCAACTATGTATTAATTAAAATAATTTTTTTGTTAACACAATTTGCAACAAATTTCTGTTAATATTAATTAAACACATATAAATGCATACATGAATGAAATTTGCAAGTCCATATAGCTTTACATCACATCATGTTAGCGGTTAAAATGTGTGATCTTTCATTATTATGTCATTACTATGTTCAGTGACGTTGCAGTAGGAAGGAGAAAAGCACAAAGGACCTTTTAATAAGATTCCTGTTAATTATATTCAGATGTATACATGTATAATGTGTTGAATGAATTAAAGTCACACTTTCTGTGAGTCTTCTTTTTAACTGTGAGTTCTCCATACCTGCTTTTCTAAATGTTATTGTTAAAACACACATGAAGTTTTGTTGGAAGAAGATGTTAAAGTGTATTCGATTAGTCGTGACTGTGATGCGCTCAGTAAAAACAAACTTGTGTGCTCACGAAAAGAAGCCAAGAAATCTCTAGAAAGTGGAAATGTTCTTTTTGATGTTGTAGGTCAAAGTAGAAAATCTAAAAGGGGAAAAAAATAAATCTTGATTTCTAGAAAGTTTAAGGCTTGCTGTTGTTTTTTTTTTTGTGCTGTAAAGATTTAAGCAGTGTCTCTGAGGATACATTTATTTGTAATTAACAATCTTTCGTTAAAGCACCAAGATTCCATTGACAGGCTTATAAACTGGCATATACAATTGCCGATGCATAAATACATTCTGCCTCTGTGCCGTAGAAACCCCCAATTGAAAACATTTAAAACAGCATGAAAGAGCCTTGCTGTTGATTTTGTCATCACAATTGAAAGCAGCCATTGTAGTCTTCTCCCTCAGTTTGTCAAACGCTCTAGAGCAGTGTAAATACAGAACCATATCCCTGCTGCTGGCTTTTGTCTCTTCAGGGGATTTGTTGATACAAGTAAAAGATAAAAATAACGCCATCCTTATCCCTTAATCCCTTAATGAAAACATCCCCCACAGACATCTCCCTCTGACTGGCCAAATCTGTTGTCTACTATACTTGCTTCTGTGACTGTCAGTTCGCTGATAGAGGATTTTGGAAGGAAGAGCAAAAGTCTTTCCTCTTATCCAGCAGCTTTCTGCTAGAGCCGAACCATATATTGCACCTTTCTGACAGCTGTAGAGCAGCAGCTCTTTTTTTTTTTTTTTTTTTGCCTCATTTAGGCAGAACTGCTGCAAGCGATCTCTTACTTAAATTTAGAGCAAGTGACTTTATTCTGTTAAAAGCAGTGGATGTAGGGGAGAGCATTAAAATGTATTATGCACTGGTAAGTAGTGTAGCTGTTTAAGAGAGAGGGGCACTGATTGCAAAGTTCTGGGCCACTGCTAATGTTTAAAATGACAATTTGGCAGCGAGCCAGTGCCAGTTGATTTGAACTGTTTAACCCAACAGATCGATCACTGACATCGGTAAATGCCATTTTTGTGTCTTTTCTTAATCAATGTACTGATATCAGTCTATATATCTAGTACTTTAAACATGTGGTTTTGGGAGGAACTTGTGGAAATGTGGGCTACCCGACCCATTTCTTGACTGCTGTTTCCCCTCTCAGTTCCAGCATGGAGTTATCGTTGCAGTGGACTCTCGAGCCACAGCGGGCTCCTACATCGCATCACAGACGGTCAAGAAGGTGATTGAGATCAACCCCTACCTACTGGGTACTATGGCTGGAGGAGCTGCAGACTGTAGCTTCTGGGAGCGCCTGCTGGCCCGCCAGTGTCGCATCTACGAGCTTCGCAACAAGGAGCGCATCTCAGTGGCAGCCGCCTCCAAGCTGCTTGCTAACATGGTGTACCAGTACAAAGGCATGGGACTTAGTATGGGAACCATGGTCTGTGGCTGGGACAAGAGAGGACCAGGTAACATCAACAGTTATATCTGACACGGACATGTCATTTTGTCTGGTTATAAATTGATCTAGATATAATTTGTACTACTTTAAACTGTACCAGTATCAAGATATGCAGTGCTTCCTTGAACTGATTGTAGGACAATTTGTATTGTGTCAAATCAAAACAACATTCGCCTTGAGGCACTTTCCTAGTGTAAGGTAAAGACCTTACAGTAATACAGAAAACCTATAATGGTACAGTAATAAACATATTTTAGCTAACATTCACATACATTATGTCTACAATGAATATATCAGAAGCAGCTTGGGATTCAGTGTCTTGCCCACATACGCTTTGGCATGGAGACTGGAGCAGTCAGGGATTGAATTACCAACCTTCCAAGTAGTAGATGACCTGTTCTACTTCCCGAGCTCCATTATCTCCCCTAATGGGGAGATAAAACTGGCAATCTGGAATCAAGTTGACCTCAAGAAAAACTATGCAGTCTGTGAAAATTGTTCTTGAAAATGGTAAATTTGGAGAAAGAGCAGCAGAACGACATCTAGCAAAGTACAGCTGGCCTGGAAACCAAATGTGGACTTAGTGACTGAGTCCAACACTTGTCTGCCTGCTGCTGGTTCTCCTAAGAGTGGCCTTCCAGCTTGGAGTAGATCTCTGAAGCAGAACAAGGAGCACAAGTTGAAGTGTGTATGAATACAGGGAAAGAGGCTTTCTGGAGATGGAGCTGAATGTGTAGCCAAATTAGCCTCCTGTCAAAACAGGAGAGTCCAGGTGGTTAGCAGCTAAACTTTAAAAATATAAAAGAGGGGATTGTGAACTGGTGAATGTATGCTGATTTTGTCTTACTCAAAAAAAAGTCCCCAATATTCTTGTATGGAATATAAATGTTTATAATTTATCTTTGTGGCCGTTTGTGATTCAGCTTTTGAGTAATGCACTTAAATCTACTCAACACACATCAGCTTTTCTCTCTTGACATATGCTAATGGGTTTGTTTTTATGTGAAAGATTATTTTGGCAGCTTAATCATTCATCGGTTTTGTTTCTCAGTGTTGTCAAAGATCCTTACTCCCAGGCAAATTTCAAAGAGGCTTCATTATTCATTTATTCTTCATTATTTTTTTTAAGCATGAGTTTGGACATGAGTGGTTAGCTGTTTATTATTTAAATGAAATATACTACAGCTGGGCTGTGCGGATAATTATCATTTAAGAAAAAAACAAACGTATGCATTACTCCAGGTTAGCCACTAGGTGGCACTGCAGCCTTTCTTTTGCTCTGTCTGTTTTAGTACCTTAAGCTGTGGCTTTTGAATACCACACAGTGTGAGGCTGTACATCACAGAAGGTGTGCTTAAAGAGGCCGCCACGGTGACACAGTAATGCGAAATCGATGAGGCTCGGACTGCAGGCCAGTGAGAGCACGGTGGGATGATGGACATTGGGTCTCAGCCCTGGACAACTGGGTCGTATGCATAATGGCCATACACGTGCCGAGATCGATGGTGGCTTTGTCTGGAAAGCCAAGAGGTCTCTGTGAACAATGACAGCCCGGTGGTATGCCAACAAACGCAAATGACACGTGTTAAATCCCGGGAAATCAATTGGGGAAATAATGATCCCTGTATAAGTTCAATAGGTATGCGGGCTTTGCCATGGTTCCCACAATGCCAGTGATTGAACGGAGAGGTAAATGTCATGTAAATTAAATCAATCACGATTAGGTGGGAAGCTCATTAACCAGCTACAATCATGTCAGGCACTTATTCCCCTGATGAAGTGTCTTAAGCTCCATGCAGACTAAATCGAATAAAAGCGACATTGAGGAGCTTGACAAATATGGCTCAATGTAATAACATTACATGTTATGACACTCACATAATCAGGGCACGGTTAATGCTTGATAGCTGGATAGCGGCTTTGGCTTTGACAGAGGGAAAAGTGATTGTACCTTGCGTGGCACCCCCCAGTGCTCTCTCTAAAGACATCAAGGCTTCGTAATGAGCTGATATGTGATCCACTGAAATGTAGCGTCATGGCGACAAAGCCGAGCAATGTTTGATACGAGTCCTCATCAAAGAAGACCCATGTGGCTGTCGGTTTCGAGCAGGTCCCAAGGGAATGATGTAATCGCTCTTTCTCCTCTGTACAACTGCTGCTCTCTTTTTACTCCTGAGCCAGTCATGAATTCTAGGGGGGGAAGGACAGATGACAGACACTGACCTATTTGAGGCTACCCACCCATGCATCCTCACTTACACTGTAATACTGTCATTCCATCCAGCTGCACTGGCTGCTGTTTTAAAAAAAAAGAAAAGAAAAAAAAGGCTCTTCAAGCACCTGTCAGCTTGTTGATGGAGTAGAAGGAGCCTCTCCTGGCTGCAAAGCTCCACCATCCAAACGACACTTCCGCTCTAATGTGTGTGCCTTGCAAATTTTAACCTCCCTCTTCCAACACCCCCCCCCGCCCTTGGTTTTCTGAGCACTCCTCATCGGCTGCATGTGTTTCAGAGTGTTAAGTGATAAGTGATTGCATTGGGCGCTACAAAGATCCCAGGTGTGAGGTTTTTTTTGTTTTTTTGTTTTTAATGGATGTGGGAAGTGTCTTTTGGGTGCCGCTCTGCTGCTATACTTGGACCTCCTAAAGAGTCCTCATCCACCTCCGTCAACTCTGCTACTCAACACAAGAGGCTGCCTTTACAACTCTCTCTGCCTGCCCATTATGTTTTTAACGAGTCCCTCACAGTTTTCAAGAGGAACAGGCAGGTCTTGGAATGGCAAATTACCCCCGTGCATAGGCAGGCACTGGATGATTATCATGGCAAGCTAACGACAGGCTGAGGAAGCTGCAATTTGCCAGTTGAAAGCAATGGTAAGCTCCCCCCAAAAAGCAAGTGGCTCTCTATCCCTAATAGACTGTCACTAGTTTAGCTGCGAATCTCTGCAAGCGAGGGTGTGCAGTGTGAGGGCATTTTGAAGTGTTTTTTAATGTGGGAGATGAGAGATAGCGGTGGATATTAGGTAATTTTCCATGCATGTGTCCCTGCGTTTGTCTGTGCATCATTTTCACAGGTTTGAATTTGTGAAAGCACTATGAAAAAACATGCCTTTTCGCAGGCTGTCTTTTTACCATCTGCAGGCTGACTGTGGGCGAGCTCACAGGCTGGTGCTAGTCACCCGTTCCACGTCACTCCGGGATGAGGCCTAGCGAGTGTGTCATAGCGCGGAACAAAATGTCTCGCATGTGTCCACGAAGCGTGGTGTGGAGCAAACTGTCCCTCACAGGTCCATCAGAGCATTGTGAGTCTGCAGTGCACATAAGATTACATGTTTGGGTTGGAGGCAGAACTTGTGCCTCCATGTGATGCTCAAGTGTGTAAAGGTTAAAGAAATGTGTGTGTATGTGTGGAAGAAGTGCGCTTTACTTGTTTGACGTCTACAGGATGTGAGCGCGAAGTTGTTCTTTGCCCTCCCTGGCGAGGTGCGAGATGCTGTTACCTGCGCAGCTCAGGTTGTGGGTCGATAGTTAATTTTTGGCCTGTTTGCGGGGATCAATAAGATCCAGAGCAGGGCCCCTGGGCGGACGGCGATGTGGCCCCCGCCTTGTCAGCAGGTTCCGCGGCCGGCTTCGTTTTACTTGAAGAGGATGCAGCTGTTCATATCTGCCAGCCTTACTTCACTTGGAGAGGTTGCAGCTGTTCATATTCTCTCTCTCTCTCTGGAGGACATGACGTGCGTGAGCGTTTCCAAGATCGCGTGTGTGTGTGTGTGTTTGTTTGTGGGAGCACTGCGGTGTTAGATGTACACCATCTCAGTTTTCCTGTCAAAGCTCAACATCTAGAGAAATACAACTCCCTTTACATGGTTTCTCTGTCCTCTTTGCCTTCCTGTCCTATTGACCCGCCTGTTGTCCTTTCTGTTCCTTTTTTTGCTTTTCAGGATTGTACTACGTCGACTCAGAGGGGAACCGGGTGTGCGGCGACTTGTTTGCGGTGGGGTCAGGCTCCATGTATGCCTACGGCGTGATGGACAGCGGCGTGAGACACGACCTAACGGTGGAGGAGGCCTGCGAGCTTGGCCGTCGCGCCATCTACCAGGCCACGTACCGCGACGCATACAGCGGAGGGCAGGTCAACCTGTACCACGTCCACAGCGAAGGCTGGACCAGGATCTCCCAGGACGACGTGCTCATGTTGCACCACCAGTACAAAGATCAGGCGTAGTTATAGAAAACAACACAACGTAGAGCCGGGTGAGGGTTGGGAGAGATGAGGGAAGGGGTAGGAACTTATTCTAGTATCCAATGTTTAGCTGTTCTGAAATGCCAGAAAGGGTTGACACATAATAAAATGGACTCATCTGCAGATTGACTGCGACTCACATTTCTTCTGTGACTTGTTGCTAGCTTCAAGCCTTTATACTGTACATTTTTAACAATGCCAGTGAGCTCCACTCGCCCTCCACACGGTATGATTTGAGGGGTTGCAGAGACAGGCCCGATGACTCAAACATGCTTTAATACAGTGTGGGAGTAGTGTGGTGCTTGCCCTACATACATTTCATTTGGATCGTACTCTTAGAAACTGCATCTCCTTCTTCAATGGAAATAAAACCTGTGATGTTCTCTCTGTTTTTTTCCAAGAGTCTTGCTTTTGTTATTTTGTGGGAGGGCCAATTCCATCTTTGGGTCACAAGATAGTGAATTGTATTTCTTAGAATTTCCTATTTATGCAAATGTTTAGCAGGATCGCTTCCTTTTCCTTTTGATGTAGTCGTTTTGCTGCTCGTTGTGTTTACATTTCAGTCATCTGTTTCCCTCCACAGCTGTGGGGATTTTGGAGGTACATCCAAAATCTGTGTAGTCTCCTCTATACGTTGTGTGTTTATTAGTGGGGAGTAGTGCTGTCTAAATAGCACTATTTAATTGCGTACCACCAGCCTCAGTAATTGTGCCTCCTGAGTTGTAACAGTATGTTTTCTTCCCCTCATTGATAATGTTCCCTTCCTCCGCTCACGTTGCACAAATGTGCCTTTTAATTGGAAGGGGAAATTTATTCTTTAATTCCTCCCTGACACCCTTAGCTTCTCAGCGTGCAGTGTTGTGTGCCACCCTGCCATGGTGTTTTACAATGTAACGACCTGCGCTAGCGGTGTGTCCCCCTCCAGCGGTTTTTATGGCCCGGAATAAACACTAATAAAGGCGATGGGGTAGACAGCCGGAGCCGGCGCACTTTCAAACCGTGGTTAAAAACTAGTTTCACAGGTGACTAGTTAGCAGATGGAATAGAAATGGGATTTCGATAAATGGAAATGAGTGAGTCTCGTCTGCGATGCTGCTTCTGTTAAATGAAGTGATGGGGAATTGCAGCGTCAATAGAAGCAGATACTGAAAGAGTGACGACGCACGCGTCCGTGGAGTGGTGCTAAAATGGAGCAGATGTGTTAAACTTTGTATTCAAATTTTGAGGGAAACTGTAAACCCACATGTCCTCCCTGGCTGGCTTCAGGAGTTGGAGGATGGATGTTTTTCCCCTCAGAAATGGGTTGACTATGACTCAGAATGGTGGATAAAGACTAGGTCCTCCAGTGCCATTAAGTATCCAGCGCACTGCATTGTCATCTAAGTAGGAAGGCTTTTCTTGATAAAAATAGCCAGCTTTTAGAGGCTGTGGTTTGTGTCCATAATTGCTTGTTGAGATATAATTCAAACAAAAGCACAGTGGAATGTGTGTGTGTGTGTATGTGTGTATACATGGAAACATTGACTAATTGTACTCCCAGATAGCAAGACGACTGAATTGATGTTGATTTTTCATCCGATCCGTCGTTATGGTCAGGGTTGAAATGCCACTGTTGTAACAACATTGAAATACTGTGGCAAACCGACGGTCTTACTATAGGGACGTTGAAATGATGTTGATTTACCGTTGTTTTTTTGTCATTGATATTTGATCTATTTGTAGTCGACCAGGTGACAACAACAACGTCGAGAAAACGTCTATTTATAGTTGACCATCATTCGGCGCCGGTCACCATCAAAAAGCCATACATTTGTAGTTGAGTGTTAAACTGCATTGCAACTGAGCGGGTTCAAGCTTGAACCTGGCATCCAAACAGAATATTACTGAAGTACCCTAATCAGCCAGATGTAGTTAAAAAAATATTTACCAGTATTAAATCTTTCTCTGGTGACATCAAGTTTTTTTTTTCTTTACTAAAACAGCAAAAGAGAAAGAATACCCTGTTAAAAAACACTTTGCCATGGTGAATGAAGTATGCTGTTTTGAGATTTGCCTACAGCTACCTAGTCTTACAATAGCAGTCTTGTCAAGCGGGGATAACAGGAACAGTTTGGAGGAATATGTGGAAAAAAATAAATTGAAAAATCATAGATGTAACCTTAGGGTGTAATCAAAGAATGACACCCACGTTTCCAACAATGGTTACAGATCGTGACCGTGAATTTGAAAAGAATAATTGCACCGCCCCGACCACCGATCGCTATCTCGGTCATACCTTTGTGTAAAAGGAGGGGAAATTGTAAGACATTCGTATTATGATATAAATATAAAGGAAAAAAAGATGTAGGGATATTGGCACTCTTTTGTTCTTTAGGGTTCCAGATTTGTGATAAAAGCTGTCGGCGTGTTTTAAATAAAATTCTTTTACATTCACCAAAATTGGAATAATCCGATAAGCACGTCACCTTGGCTCGGAATGAATTAATGGTTCCTGCAGGAAGGATCCTTGGATGATCCCGCTCTTTATCCAGTGCCACACAGTGAATATTAGCAGTGAAAAAAACAACAGCAGATTGCTCTCTGGGTTAATTATAATCACTTTAATGATTTCAAGGACCATTGTGAGTTGAGAACTGAAATTTGTCCAATAACTGCTTTAGGAGAAAATATCTGCAAAATCAGATTAGCTCTTTTAAAAAGGCTTATCAACATTCTTAACTTATCTCGTGAACTCAGTAAGTAGTATGCCTGATAATAATTAGCACCTTAGATTGCTGACTTTGGTTTTTACAGTGTCACTGGGCCTGAGTTTCATCTTTTAGTCAAATAAGTGCAAGTATCTGCGCATTATGATGTTCACAGACGACACCGTGATCTGTGTTTTTTGAGAGTGAGAGTATGGAACATGTGGAGGAGTGGTGGAGGTATGCACTGAAGAAAGGAGGGATGAAAGTCAGTAGAAACAAGGCAGAATACATGTGTGTGAATGAGAGCGAGACAGGTGGAGAGGTGATCTTGCAAAGAGTGGAGGTAGTGAGATTAGATCAGTTTAAAGAACTGGGGTCAGAAATCCTAAGCCATGGACAGTGCACAAGAGAGGTGAAGATGAGAGTCCAGGCAGGGTGGAGGTGGAGGCTGGTTTACAAGGTGCTAGTGAGACCTGCTGTGGTGCATGGTTTGGAGACTTTGGCATTGACAAAAAGACAGGAGGTTGAACTGGGTGTGGCAGAGCTGAAGATGTTCTGATTTTTGCTACGAGGGACCGGGACAAGATTAGAAATGAGTTTGTGAGAGGGTTTGAGTACAAAGTCAGAGAAGGAAGGCTGAGATGGTTTGGATGTGTGTGGAGGAGGGAGAGAGGATATACTGGAAAGAATGTTGAGTATGGATGAGGCACGGGTACAGGAGGAAGACCACAGAGAAGATCCATGGATGTGGTGAAGGAGCACATGCAGAGGGTGGGTGTGACAGATGTGGCCAAATATGCAAATAATGCGGTCAAGGTATATAAAAGTAATCTGTTTTAGGGCAGTCTGAAGCTCAGACTTGGTTTCCATGTTTGTTTTTTCTACTCATGTCTCAACCTGATGTCAGCTAGGGACACATTTCTTTATATAGTCATGTCAGACACAAGCAACACCACAGCCTCAAAGGATCACAGAAATAAAATGGCTTCTTTCAGACAGGCGATAAACCAAGGTGCTGCAGAGAAGGCGAATATAAAATATATATATTGTATGTATTTGAATTAGAATTGAAGAAAAAACTGTAAATCAAGCAAAGATACTCTAGTGAAATCCAAAACTTCAAATATGGTTCTTTTAAAGCAGGGTTGTCGAAGTCATTTTACATCACGGGCCACATATAGCCTACTTTAATCTCAGTGGGCCGGACCAGTGAAACTCTTCTTTCTGTCAGTGTAAAGAAGTTGAATTATACATTTAATTCTCAAGATCTCTTAATATAGGATAAAGAAGTACGATTTCAACAGTGTGTCTCAGTTTTTTCTACACGATAAAAAAATACTGCTCAGTAGTTCAGTAAATGAAAGAAATCTTTCACCATGACTCTTAAAGTGTAAGATTACAAAGAGAGTATATCCATGTGTACAACTGATAGTGTGGAGTGAATACACAGTGCATTCAAATGGGACTAGATTGCTTTGCCAGGACAATTCTGGCCCCCGGGCCTTTTGTTTGGCACCTAAACCTTAAAGCGTGGATGCTGTATTTCAGATTACCTCCTAAGTGACATGACAAAGTATAAAACAGTTGTAACTATCACAACTTTATGAACTGCCGTCGCTCATTACCCTTCAAAATGCATGAATCTATTACTCACACAGGACTTTGTGGATCATATTTCATTGTCTCACTGGTACCTTAAACAAAACGTTCCCGTTCACGCAGACACTTGGATTTTCGTTTTGGTCTAATCCTCACTTACAGAGCAGCTAGTGTGGCCACGCAGACTAATGTGCGTATACGTGACTGCAACATAATGAATGCTCTAAAAAGAGACTGTCCGAAATATACGCTCGTGGTCACTTTATTAGGAACGGCTTGCTTGTATGGGCTGGATTCCCGTTTCCTTTCAGAGCTGTCGTAATTCTTCGTGGCACAGATTGAACAAGATGCTGGAAGCATTCCTCAGAGACTTTGGTCCATATTGACGTGATTGCATCACACAGTTGCTGCAGATTTGTCAGCTGCACATGCATAATGGCAATCTCACCAAATCCCAAAGATGCTCCGTTGGATTGAGATCTGGTGATTGTGAAGGCCACTTCAGTACAGTGAACTCACTGTCATGTTCAAGAAACCAGTTTGAGGTGATTTGAGCTTCGTGTACATCTTCTGCTGTACCATCATCATAGGATGGACATAGTCAGCAGCAATACTGCGGCAGGCTGTGGCATTTAAATGGTGCTCAGTAAGTCCTAAGGACCCCAAAATGTGCCAAGAAAATGGACCCCACATTAATACATCACCGCCAGCCTGAATCATCGATGAGTTTAGATCCGTGCTTTCATGCTGTTTCACCAAATTCTGACCCTACCATCTGAACGTCTGAGACTCATAGGATCAGGCGTTTTGCCAATCTTGTATTGTCAAATTTTAGCAAGTCTGTATGAATTGCAGTCTCAGTTTCTCATTCTTAGCTGCTCCTCTGCATGCCTTGGGTGCAGTGAGTGGTTATTTGAAATATTGTTGACTTCAGCTTGAAGCAGGTTGGCCGTTCTTCGTTCTCCTCTGACCTGTGGCATCAACAAGGTATTTTCTCCCAGAGAACCGCTGCTCACTAGATATTTTCACTTTTTTCGACCATTCTCTGTAAACTCCAGAGATAGTGCAGAAAAATCCCAGCACATCAGCAGTTTTTAAATTACTCAGACTAGCCTGCCTAGCGCCAACAACCATGCTATGTTGAAATTCTGACGCTCGATTTGAGCTTCAGCGGGCCGTCTCAATCACGTCTACGTTCCTGAATACGCTGTGTTTCTGTAAGGTGATTGGCCGATTAGACATTTACATAAATAAGCAGTTGAACAAGTGTACCTAATAAATTGGTGGGTTATCTATTAGAGGTGGGAATCACCATACATCCCACGATACAATATTATCACAATACTTAACGCACGATACAATATTATTGCAATTTTTTAAAATATTTTGCGATATTCAGATTCTGTACATAAAGGTAAACTTTATCAATATTCATTTTATCTAATATCAAAGTCTCGCACTCAGTCTTTCTCTCATTTCAGTCAGTTTTATTGTTAACAAACTGTATTACAGTCTAGTCCAACTTAACTGAACGCAACCATCTGGTACAATTATAGCTATTCTGAACTATGCAATTTGTGAAAACTATGCAGCCCCTTCAGCAACTGAAGAATTTGAAAGTAAATTAAAACAAAATACAATTTTACATTAAATAAAAAAGTTTTAAACTTAATTAAAATAAAACATGTCTTAAATTAAAATAAGTAAACTGTCATGTTTATTGCTGCCAAAAAAAAGTTAAACACATTTGGACAGTGAAGGAATGTCAGGATTCTTGCTCAGAAAAAGGATCAACGTGCTCTGAAGTCAGAGCACAAAAACTTTTTTTGTAACAAAATATCGATTTCTGCTGTCCCTGTATCGATACATTATTAGCAAACAAAATATCACGATAATACACAGTATCGATTTTTTCCCCCACCCCTATTATCTATAGATATATAACGGGCAGCACGGTGGCACGGTGGTTAGCACTGTTGCCGCACAGGAAGAAGGTCCTGAGTTCAATTCCAACATCAGGCCGGGGTCTTTCTGTGTGGAGTTTGCATGTTCTCCCCGTGTTTGCGTGGGTTCTCTCCGGGTACTCCGGCTTCCCCCCACCGTCCAAAGACATGCAGCTTGTGGGGATAGGTTAATTGGATAATCCAAATTGCCACTAGGTGTGAATGTGAGTGCGAATGGTTGTCTGTCCCTGTGTGTTGGCCCTGCGACAAACTGGTGACCTGTCCATTGTGTACACCGCCTCTCGCCCTATGACAGCTCGGATAGGCTCCAGCGCCCCTCGCGACCCTGAAAAGGATAAGCGGAAGCGAATGGATGGATGGATGGATCTATATTACTGACCACATATGACCTAGGTCAATGGAAACATGCTGAATCCTTTTTGTTTGTGCCATTTTGTTTACAGCTTTAGGCCCATAAACGTGGTTAGTGGGGCGCATGTTTCTATCTGCCCTTTGCCCTGACTTGTCGTGTATGGAGGAAACACTTCTAGCCTCTTGTGGTTTTTTACTATGTTTGTACTGATCCACCCTGTCTGTGTGTGACCTTGGCACTGGACCAGCAGAAGGCAGGCAGCATGCTGTGCCACTGTAGACAGTCCTCTCTGTCTGGCACAAAGATTGCGGGTTGTCAACAGGTATTTTCAGAATAGCTGCTATTATCTGTACCAGCTTTCAGAATATTTTCACAAAGCTTTACGCTCAGGTGACACTCTGGAAAGGCATGACAAAATTAAGAAAATAGATTTTTTTTCTTCTTTTTTTTGCCTAAATTAGACTGAATGCTATGAAAAGGACCAGCTGGCGATATTGAAGGATGCCAGGACTATGATTTTCACACTGTCAGAAAATAACCCCTGTGCCCACATTATGCCATCTGTCAGGTGGCCATATATGATTTCACTTCTAGACACCAGATCGCATCTGAACGCAGTCCTGAGGGGAGATCACCACAGACACCTCCAGTACGAGACGTTATTTCCTATGATTCGACGCTCGGACTTAGTAATTGGATCTTCAAAAGGAAAAACACCCGCTGTAAGAGTGCACGTCTTTAGTGATTGAGTATCTCGCAGCCATTGTTTATTCCTGTTGATGCTTTACCCTGATGGAAAAAACAAATGAGAAGTCTATTTGGCTTGGGTAATGACTCCCGGCTGGCTTCCTCTTGTCCACCCCGAAGGCTCTCCGGGTGTCATATAATAAGTACACCCAAGTCCTTAAATGCATGCCAATTCTGACAAACAACAAAGCTGGCATGAAGATAATTGTGTTTGTGGGCTCTGCGCATCCCTTTCCCTCGCTGGCCCAAGAGGCAGCCGCTGCCTCGCCTCGTTTGAGAGGTGCTGTTTTTCATCCCTTGCAATGACAGCCACACTCTTGTCATTCCCGCCGCATGCTTGCCACGGCCGCCTCGCTCTCCTCGAGATGGTTCTTTTTTCCCCCTCCTTCTTCTTCTTCGCCCCCCAACCCTCCAACCCCTCTTCTTCTTTTTTTTTCTCTAGCAATGTTTTTGGCAATTTCTTTTCTTCTTCTTCTGTTTTTTTTCTTGACTCGATTAATTCAGTGACATGAATGAAAGCAGCCCGGCAAAGTAAACAGTGGAGCTCTTGAGTTCTGTCCAATCTGAGTCAGTACTTGTTCGCTTCCCAGCAGGCACTTAGGAGCTTCTGCCAACACCGCTATTGCCGCTCTTGATGATGATGACGATGAGGGTGATAGTGAGGATGAGGAGGATTATAGCCCCCTACCATTAGTGCAGACTGTGCCTCCAGAGGCCCGAAGCGGTCGGCTGTTTATCCCTTGTCATGACACCTGACTGTATAAATGGGACCTGTCTGTTTGTTTTATCGTCAACAGCACCAGGCCTCGCCTTCCAGGCAAAGAGAGACAGGGTCAGGGAGACTACAGCTAAAGACTTGGCATTAAGAGCAATGGTGGCTGCCACGGTCACTCCACTTACTCCCATGTGGCTTCTGGCTTTTTTTCTCTCTCTCTCTCTTTTTTTTATTATTGCATTACGTCCTTTAATACATGGTGACTATACGTCCCTCAGGGCAAGAGAAGTGAAATGCGGATTCTGCTGTTTCACGGTATCAGTGGGTTTTTCTTTCTTAGCTTCTTGCTATTTCAGTGGTGCTTCAGTTCTTACATTTGTTAAGGTGACGCACCATTACTGCTGCTGTGTTTTCCTATTGACTGACCTTGTAAAGTGGTTGAAATGCTATAATCTGCTCCTATAATCTTTACTTGCTGAGAGTTTGAATTGTGGCTCTTCCACGTATAAATCATTAACAAGTACAGTGTCCAAATCCATCCATCCATTTTTTTTCTACCACTGATCCAATTGAGGATTGCGTCTGATTCACACTCACATTCATACCTACGGGCAAGTTAGAATCCCCGACCAGCCTAACCTCACTAACTGCATGTCTTTGGAGCAGAGTACCTGCAGAGAAGTGATGCAGACATAGGCGAAGCATGCAAACTGAACAGAAAAATGGTAGAGACAACATTGCGGCACCATGCTGCTTATAGTAAGTTGCATGAAATGCAGCTTTGGGTCGCACATTCTTTCATTCTGGATGTTTCTGCTTTACAATTCTGATAGAGCACAAAACTACTCTGTGTGTGTTTTATGGGTTTGAAGTGTCACTCAGGGCTGCAGGCTTTTTGACAGAATAGCCAGCCCCAGCGGAAGACCCATCTCAAGAGGAACAACCTTGCCAGGCTTGAAGCCCCTGCCTTCCCTTCCTATTCTCTTCTCATTCTTCTCCACCTCTTCATCCATCCATCCTCTTCTTTTTCTTCTACATTTTGACTTAATCCTCCCCGCAGTGCCTTCAGCCTGTCGCCACTTCCCCTCCGGCCTGATCCCGCTCTGATCGATGCCACCTTGCTCCCTACTAGAAACCCAGTGGGGAAGTGGAAGCATTAATTACCCACCCCAGAGCTCGTTACCCTGGCTCAGCCCTTTCAGCTTCCTGGCTCTTCACCGACTTTGCAATTGTAATTCAGCTGGGGGCCCAGGACGTGAGGGTAATAACAGAGGGTACCCGTCCAAACGGACGATCGCCCACTGATAAATGATCTGCTGGGCCGGACGTGATGGAACTGATGCGAAGGGCCCCGGGAGTGACTCTGAAAGTGATTGACACACAGCTCTGGCACGGGGATTTTTGTGTGAGAGAAATAATTTATGGCTTTCTCTTCCGGAGCTGAGACGAATGCCAGAAATGAGTAATGACCTCTTGGAAGTTCAGCTTCTCTGATCGCAAACAATAGCCCAGGTTGTCAGTGTGGTGGAAATGACAGAATTGATGGCGTTATGAGAATGAGAAGCTAATGGACTAAATCATGGAAATGGCAGTTTAATTAAATATCAGGGCCCAACTATGAACAACATATTACCATTAGAGACGTCCTCGCCGATAAATATTGCCCCTAGATGTGGTAAAATGAAAATGAAGGTAAATTGCCCTTTCTTTGGCTAACTGCTTCTGTTTTCTTAATCCTCTCTTCTTGTTACCCTTTTGTGTGACGGCTTGAGTACCTAACTGTTGAAGCACCCAGCAGTTGGCCTCCTCTGTGCTACTCAGCGTCTGATGTTTTCATGTAAGCGCCGTGGCAACACACACACACACACACACACACACACACACACACACACACACACACACACACACACACACACACACAATAATGTTTATTTGCTTAGCTACCGTCTCTCCTCAAGCATCCCCAGCTCTTTGCCATAGCCCTAAATCCATTTACAGCCTATGCCTCTATCAGCAACTTTTCCCCTTATCCTCCCATGCTATATTCTGTCTTCCTCCCTCTCCCTTTTCTCCCTTTTTTCCACCCCACTGCTTTCACCATTAACCCTCTCCTCCTTCTTTCTACTTTCCCCACATGCCCTCCTTCTCTCTCCTTCTCCCTCTCCTCCCCTTGCCCTTCTTTTTCCCCTTTCTTTCTTTCTTTCTTTCTTTCTTTCTTTTTTCTCTGTTAAAGACCGATCTAGTCTCATTACACTGATGGCCCTGATGATTCACTTGAATGGTGCACTCTCTCCCCGGTGCCTCTTCAATGGTTCCTCTGCAGCCTCCGCATGCAGCGGCACTCAGCAGTCACAGCAGTCTCTCTTGCTCTTTCTCCCCGGCCACAATGACAGCGTGGCACCTGCTACTCAGCCGCATGACCTCTTGATATTATCATATAGGTCACAGAGACATTTGCACACTGAAGTATTTCTTATTTAACAAGTACTCTCCCACATGTAAATGTTGTGGATGGAAGAAGAAGATCGAGCAAACACCCGGAGATGATGGGAGATGATGACAGGGAGGGGGTGGGAATCAGATGTGTGAAAGAGTGTGTGCAGCTAGACAAAGTGTATATTTAGCCTGCTTGTGTCTTTTACACCGAACCAGAGTTCAGGTGTGACACTTCCCTTTGATCTTGGGACTATGACTGTGAGCGCCGCACGCAGACTTAACCACAACCACCTTCCATTATTCATCTCTAATGGAGCATTTTTCACACATTGGGAATTACCTGCAGTGCAGAATCTGGTTTGCCTCCAGTCGCGCTCTCACTGGCACCACTGCATTTTGCTGAGAGGAAAATGGTGCAAGCTAAGGCTTTGTCCCATTTCTTCCTTGCGCCTTCGCTCTTGAGGTTTCCCTACCTGGCTGCACAATCATGTGAATGTAATGTTACATGAATGGTCGTAGTTGTAGCTTGACCGTAAACTTGTCAAGATTGTTTAGCATAGTTTCACAGCTCAGATCACAATATTCTCATGTCGAGCTGCACTATTTTGCCAAACGTATTCCTATGAACTATATGAACTTGAGTGACATCCCATTCTTAATCCATATGATTTAATATAATGTCGGAAAGGAGCATGTTTATGGGAATTTTTGACCATTCTAGAAGTGCATTTGTGAGGTCAGACACGCTAACATTGGACGAGAAGGCCTGGCTCCACTCGATTTCTGGTCAGGACTCTGTGCAGGCCAGTCAAGTTCTTCCACACCAAACTCACTCATGCATGACTTTATGGACCTTCCTTTGCACACAGGATGGGGCCATCCCCAAACTGTTCCCACAAAGTTGGAAACACAGAATTGTCCGAAATGTCTTAGTATGCTGAAGCATTAAGAGTCCCTTTCACACCAACTCTGCCTTCACTAGCGTCACCTTTAACATCACGTTCATCAAACTTGACACTCTTCCCCATGAAACTGCAAAAGGTTTCACGCAAACACAACAAACTTCCCGGTTTCTGTAAACCCGTGTAATACAAACTGGTTCAATTAACACGGAGAATATTTGTAGGATTATAATAGGTTTTAAAAGCCCAAACAAAAGAACATGCTTCTTTATCAGAACAAATGTAACAGATTTCAGAGGGGAGCAAATGTTTTCATAAACTGATCAGGAAAACATTTGCACCATTATTATTTTGTAAATGACTCAACTTAATTACTTTCTGGCATTTCCTGTGCATGCCCTCTGTAGATGCAACTCCAGTGAGATGTACATTTTCCAACATTCTCAGCAACGGCAGCTTCCAAACCGTGCACCTCCACGGAGAGTTTGATTTCAATCCAAACTATTAAAGAATTAAGAAGTAAAACAACCACCAAATCTGTTGCGCTGACAAGAACGTAGCTTTCTCTTTTAGGAGGGGCTGTGGCCGAGGATCACACATCCATCATTTTTACACTTTGCTGTACTATTGCGTTTTGAGACGGTGCCGCTAAAACCTCATACCTCACCTAAGCAACCGACTCAACCTTTTCGGGGAAGGTCTTGGTTATTTCAACAAGCTCTTCACCAAGTCAGATTTTACATACTCCACAAGCCCAAAAGAGACTGGATGCTAAACTGGCCTATCTGAAGTCCAGACCTCTCACCCTCTGAGAACATTTGGAGCATTATAAAACAAAACACATAACAAAAATCCTGCAAGAGAAGTCCTGAGATGTTAAGATGCTGAGTTCAGGTACTGTAAACAAGAATGGAGGTTTGTTATTTTGCTTTTCGGTTCCCAAGTGTTTGCAGAGTGTGGGTGAAAACAAGAGTTGATGCAACACAGTTGTAAGCATTGCACCTGCCCAGTGTTTTAGAACTGTGCTGCTGGCGTTCAAAATTAGCATATATCTAAAAATATAACCCTAAGTAAATACAATTTCTTCAGTTATACTAATAAATATAGGGTTTAGCTGATTTATAAATGACATTTCATATTTTCTTTTTAGGAAACAGAGTTGTGTGTGTGATCATTTTTCCCCCAGTGAGACTCAGTAAGTGAACTACCCGGAGAGTCAACTATTTATCAGGGTCATGTTCCCTCTAGTACATCTGATCTGACGACCAACTGAGTAAAACCACACAATGGACTGCAAAACCCCCCCAGCGAGCATTGTTTGGACATGACAGCCATAGCAGCATTTCCTCTCTCCTGTACTTGAAGCAGGCCTTTTCACAGCGTGATATAAAGAGTGCATTGGCACAGCGTAAAAAGAAAAAAAAGAAAAGTTTTTTCTATCTTAATGAATTCAAGATTCGTATTGCTCTATCCCACAGTTATCGAAGAGAATGGGAAAACTACGCTACTGGCTCAAAGTTGGGCGGATGAACAAAGGCTGAGAGAACAGACTGTCCCATAAGAAATAAAGCAGCCATCTGAATGGTAGCTCTGCTGGACAGAAAAATGTCCGTGCAGTGAGGTTTTAGATAAGACACTATTTCACGTACTACACTCTCACAGTGACAGCCTGTGCACATTGCTTATTAAAAGCCCCGTTTCATAGTGTGCTTTAATTCTTCACATGATGGCTTTATTACATAATCAGCCACTCCTTTGTCTCTCCTGTGGCAACATTTCTCGTACTTCTTTCTCATTAAAGGCTACAAAATATGCAACATGGCGCGCGAGGAGTCCGGCTCCACGCTGCTGTTTAAAGAACAGGTGCATGTAAATAAGGGACAACATGTAAGCCGGGTTTAGGTGAGAGACGCTAATCATAAAAATGCAATCAGGCCTAGATTGATTAATTTAATTATCTGCAGCTGTTTTCTTCAAAAAATAGCAGCTCTGTGAAAATTGGACTTTGAGAAATCAATGTAAGCACTGTTCAGCCTTCACTCGCTGCATAATTTAGCCCGTCATTGTCTGTGCTGTTGACAACTTAAATGTTTATACTCCAGACCAAGGTGACTTTAAAAGAGACTTGCAAGGAGATAACACACAGAGATATGTTCGATAGCGGAAGAGGCCAACAATACGCCGTGGAGAGCCAAGACTGTGGATTTTCATTCCAAAGCATCGCTTCAGCGGGTGACAGTGCTGATGAGTTCTTCCCTTCTACCTGACAGACTGCTAATTAGTGGATGTCTGGATGGAAAGCAGGCAGTCGGCTATCCCTGTTCTACACTATCCTGCTTTTTCAGTTCTAATGGAAAACCAACAGTCTGTAGCTTCACTACTGACAGTTAGCTAAAGGAGAAAGCAACTTTAACAGTTTGTTTAGCGTGAATCTCTCAGAGCTCTCTGCATGATCTCTGACTTGTTTTCTGTTTCTTCGCCAGCTGTGAGCAGATTCGTTTGTGTCCCTCTGCAGCACGCTGAAAAGAAAAATCAACCAAATTTAATTTATGCAAACAGATAACTATAGTTATACATAATTTATTCTTTCAGTGCGAAAGCAGTGCAAACTCAGTGCTTTGTTAGAACAGAATTGGGACAAAACACATGGCACATACATATTTACACAAAAATCTGATGAATGTTAAGATATAGTTTTACCCTCAGTGTGATTCATTGTTGTGCAAACATGTTCAATGCCTAAGATATGTCAGTTTGATTCTCTAGCATGACAAATGTTCCTAAAGTTGGACAGCAAGACTAGGTGCTTGCTTTATGAACCTGTGGCACCAGAATTAAAAGGTTAAACGGTGAGGCCCAATGCTGTTGCTCATATAGAGAAATAGACTTTACTATGTGAGTGTGAAGCAGCGGGAATGAGGATCAGCACCTCCAAATCTGAGGCCATGGTTCTCAGCCGGAAAAGGGTGGAGTGCCCACTCCGGGTCGGGAATGAGTTCCTGCGCCAAGTGGAGGAGTTCAAGTATCTCGGGGTCTTGTTCGCGAGTGATGGGAGAAGGGAGCCGGAGATCGACAGACGGATTGGGGCTGCAGCTGCAGTAATGCAGACGCTGCACCGGTCCGTCGTGGTGAAGAGGGAGCTGAGTGTAAAAGCGAAGCTCTCAATTTACCGGTCGATCTACGTCCCTACCCTCACCTATGGCCACGAGCTGTGGATAGTGACCGAAAGGACGAGATCGCGGATACAAGCGGCGGAAATGAGCTTCCTCCGAAGGGTGGCTGGCCTCTCCCTTAGAGATAGGGTGAGAAGTTCGGCCATCCGGGAGGGGCTCAGAGTAGAGCCGCTGCTGCTCCACATCGAAAGGAGCCAGCTGAGGTGGTTTGGGGATCTGACAAGGATGCCCCCTGGGCGCCTCCTGGGTGAGGTGTTCCAGGCATGTCCCACCGGGAGGAGGCCCCGGGGCAGACCCAGGACACGCTGGAGAGATTATATCTCTCGGCTGGCCTGGGAACGCCTTGGTGTTCCCCCGGACGAGCTGGAGGAGGTGGCTGGGGAGAGGGAGGTCTGGGCCTCTTTGCTTAGGCTGCTGCCCCCGCGACCCGGCCCCGGATAAAGCGGATGAAGATGGATGGATGGACTTTACTATGTTATCCCCAAAATGTAGAAATTTTGTCACAGCTGCAAACAACAACTATGAATACAAAAAAAGTTAAATAAAGTGATTCAACAGTATGGAAGCTTAGTTTTGCCACTGGCACAAAAAAAAGAAAGGAAATAAGAAAGAAAAATATTTGTTGGCATTATGTCAATTTCAATATCTGAAAATTTCAAATTTCTTAAGTAAGTTGAAATTTTGAGATACATAACTCTGGATATTAAGTCAAAGTTTCTATATCTTTAAAGGCTCAATAACTCAATAAACTGGAAGTACCTCAAAAAGTATACATGCTTAAAGGGCAGTTTGAAGGGCAGCAACCTGTCTCCAAACAGTCGGGGATGGACTGGTCCAGACTGTAGTCACTCTCGCACAGATTGCCATTGTTTCCAAATAACTGCTGTCTAATTTAGAAATGTAGACAGATTGCTAACAAGTTGCAATCAATCAGTCAGTTTGCACCCATGTTCACCACTCATCTGCAATGTGTCGCTAGGACACTAGACTCAACTGGTTGCCAACTCGTTGTATTCTGGTTACATTGCTACGTTTTCTATATTGCATGGTTTCTGAGGACTTATGTCATTCTGCAGCTGTAACTGCGGCCTTGCCGCAACAATTTTTGAGTTTCTTTTTCAATGCACAAGTGAATGCACAAATGAATTTCTATTTAATGTGAATTACTGCGTATATAATCATCATATTATCACCAACAAAATGTGCATATAGTTGCCAACTGAACCCAATTCGTCGCAAATTGATAGCAGACTACTGGCGTGCACCGAAGTTGCTTTGAAGATGGCAACTGAGTATGAGTTATTGCAGACCTAGTCCCCATCTTATTACCCCAAGGTAATAAAGGCATTCTTTTTAATTGCCAACAGGGTCAGCTTCTCTGATTGCAAACAAATTTCTTGCTATTTAGAAGTCTATGGAAAACTAATGGCTCTTGGTCATTTATTGGATCATTTATGGGATCAGCTGCTGGATTCAGGAATTAGGAAAATGCAGTCCATTTACCATTTACATAACATTAAGCTCGTTTTGTGACTTACTGCCATTACTACGGTACTACGGTCCTCACTGGGTTCAAAACACCAAGATGACAATGTCAAAAACTCTCTGATTCTGATTCTCACTAACCAGTGGGTGATGTGATGGCAGCCACCTCCATCTTTTATATACAGCTTATGGTATTACATGACTGCATGAGGATAGCGAACGATATTGGCTGATCCTGAGAGATGCAGCACAGGTAAAAGTAATAACATAATTAATATCTCTGTCCTATTTAGACACACCAGTGTACCACGAGAGAGCCAACACGCACAACCGCAGAGCCCTGGAACACCCAAGTGGCATGCAGCTGTCATTAAAGTTAGCAGCGGTGGCTGTGTGTGACACTTTAAAGAGCCCACTGCGAGAAGGGTTCTGTAGGCCAATATTCTGACATGTCAAAGCAGGGGAAGCACAGGTTTGACTAATAACATTAATAACCATTCAGGCGTGCCAGTTCCAGGGCGCTGATATTGTGCGTGCTGACTCGCTGCCAGTAACTTACTGGGACACGTCAGTGGAACAGAGCCATCATTAATGTGATTAGTTCCACCTGTGTTTCTGCTGCTCTGACAAGTCGGGATATTTGCAGTGACAAAAAGAGCCTGTTTGCAAACGTCCTCCTGTTTTTCTTGCTTCTGCTGAAAAGTGGCCAAAGCTGGATAAGAAGTAGGAAAAAAAACCCCCCACAAACAGCAAATCTGTATCAGTGAATGTAAAAACACAATTTTGATGTCAGTCCCCCAGAATCAGAGTTTTTGCATCTGTTGGGGCTCACTGTTTTACACTGACATGTAGCTATTACGTAGGTACAATCCCATCACAGGAGACCCACAGATACCAATTACTCCACCAACAGCAGCCTCGATAGACACGACTCAAACTGTAGCTGTCTAATTAGGTAGTTTTCCTTCAGAGTTTATCACAGTCTTTAACAGAATCTAAAATTTCTTGCTGTGTCAAGCCAGCTTTGGTACTTTGTTCCTTTTTTTAAAACATATCAGAATAAGCCGAGTCATCCCACTGCCTTTGCCTCTAATCCCGGCAGTGCTTCTAACTACAACACCTGCCATCTACCTATTCACACATGGGTTTCTTATTGCTTTTGGGAGGGTCTACCGGGGGACTGAAGCTTGTTGTGGAAATTTACTACAGCATCTGCTGCGTATTGTTGTTCTTCAACTCAACCTTGTAAAACTGCTCAGGTATATTTATACAGTGTCTCTTCCACAGTAAGTCGTGCCACTGCTGTCCCAGAACATAAAACATAAAATGTTTTTCTCACCTCTCGGAATTGCAGCACGCTTTGTTTTTCTTCATATCCCTTTTCCACTCATAAATATATCTTATTTCAAGGCCCATTATCTATTGTCAGACAGATATAAATCCCTTTATTATCTAATTCTTTATCCTAACCTTTAGATCGTTGTTGTAGCCTGTCTTGTTCCTGTAAATAAAGGAAAGCTCTCTGAAAAAAAATCAGTTAAGGAAAAAACAAAAAGCAGACACACACACAAAGATGTGTTTGGCTCACTCCACTTCTAATTTTCTATCCCTCCCCTCAATCTGCATTTGATATCACAATAATGCGAGGCTCTAAATTTAATTTGTTTGTTTGCTTGTCTTTCTTTTCACCTGAGTCTTCATAATCTCCTCTCTGAGCCTGTGAACTGATGGCCCTGCTCTGGAGCTGGCTTTCATCCTGCCTAATTGCTTCTGATGGCCTCTGCGGGGAATTTCAGGAGGGAGATGCTCCAGAGCTCAGCAAGCACGCACGGCGAGGGGTTAAAATACGCCACGTGGGATTAATAGAGGGTTATCGCAGCAGATGAGAGGAGAGGGGAGGCAGGAGGTTCGTGTAACCCAACTGCTCCTCTATCCTCTCCTGTCTGTTGCCAAGACCCGGGGCAGTAGCCAAGAGGAGACAGTGGCGTTTGTAGGGGTGAGGTGGGGGAGGAACACGGTGGAGCATTACGATGCTTGTGGACATGTGGGTTGCACTTTTGCTCGCTCGACTTCGCCTGTGGTGGTTTTTCTAATTTGTTTGTGTCTGGTAGATGTGCGAATATCTGAGCGTGCGGGGTAGCATCTGTGCATGCTGCTCGGGCACAAACCGATGGCATCAAGGCCACCGTTTCCTATTTTCCATGTGGTTTCATCTCGTCCGTAGGGAAATGGTCTTCCACTTGAATACACTTGGCTTGGTGCCTGTGGCAACCCTCGTGACCTCCTTGTTTCTCTCCCTTTTGTCCACCACACCTGAGATCTCCGAGGCAGATGGTGCCTGTAACACCAACCGAGAAACTTGCAGATGCACACAAAGCCTTGGGTCTGTCTACTGTCCGCACAGCTGCCTATCTACACGAGTAACAGTGAACGATTCTTATCCCGGGCCTGTGTCTCACAGTGTTTTCTGTCCTTTATTGAATATTTGAACAAGAAGAACATCTGAGAGAGAGTCCCGTCACCACACTCTGTATTCCCTCTCCTCTCCCTCAGAGGCCTCTGATCACATTTGTGACATAACTCCTCTATCTCCAAACCAAATATCACTGTCTCCACATCTGAAACATCCAGGCTTTGTTCTGTTGAAGGTTATGTAGGTGTCTGTGATTTTTTTTTTAAATGTCAAAATTCTGTTTGTTTTTCTTTTACATCCTCTCTGCGCTTTCTGCTCAGATGTGAGGGTGGCTTGCATAGCAAATATCGGTCTGCCTGCCTGTCAGTCATTTTGCCCATCTGTGCATCTGTATGACCGTCCAGCATCCCTGTCAGCTTTGCCACAACCCCCACCCCACCCTCCCGTTATTCTTCTCGTATACTGTGTCTGGAGCAATCAGTCCCCTCCTCGGGCTTATGCCGTTTATTTCCCTCTGTGCCTGAATTTGTCTCATGGCTGCTCCTGTGTGTGCTTACATCGTTTTTTTTCTTTGTGCCTGTCCATTCACCTGTTGGCTTAGTATATGTGCGCATCCGCTTGTTTGCACGTCAATCTGTGTGTTTGTCTGAGGCTTCAGAGCTTCAGAGAGCTCACCTGTCAGTCAGACGTCTCTCAGCTGGGTATTAGCTATGTGTAAAGACAAGGTCATGGTGACTCAGGCACGCAGAAGCAGGTAGAGCAACCCCCGAGCCTTCAAGGCACCAGCACAGTGCGCTTCATTCTTTTTACTGATAGAAGAAGCCTTAAAGGGCAAGCAACACAAGCAGCAGTAGAAGGAGCTGATGGAAAATGTGAAAATAAAAAAAGTTATTTGGAAGAGAAAATCAGCCCAAGTGTTAAAATATTACCCACAATGCCGGGTGTAAGAATCCATCATTTTGCCTGCATAATAAAGGATTGCTGCCAGCTGAAATGACTGATTATAAAGCTCTGAAACTGGATGTTAAATTGAAACATATTATTTGTAAAGTAATAGAAAATTCTGTTCTTGAAGCCTTTGCACATACACTGCTGTATAAGATATGTGTAGCATTAAAAAATGCTTTAGACTGAGTAATAATGCAGAAGACTGTTAAACAGGTATATTCATGCATGCTCAAGGAAATCCTTACCTGTGTGCAACAAAAGCAGATTTCTGGGTAATTGATGCTTCCTCAGATTTGATATTGAAAACGTTAATGTTGACAGCTGGTAAACTACCATAACTTTATATATTAATTTTAAAGTCTTATTCTTGAAAAATATTGTTTAATTTCTAGCAATGAAAGTTGCTCTTGAGCAATTGGAGTGAGCAGCTGGCTGCAGGATTGATTAGTGCAAAGGCCGCTGAGTTGACTGACAGAAAAGAAGCGGCGCAAACAAGTGAGTTAAAATATTAACAACATTTAATATTTGAGTATATTCTTCCCAATCGATGGAGCCTGCCTAGATGTAGGGACAGCTCCTTATAAGGCTTTTGGTGGCAAGTGGCAGACAGACACAAAGTCAAAATTTCAAAAATAGACAAAAGTCATTCACAAGGACTCCTGAACAGAAACATAAGAAGAAGAAAATAACGCAAGAAATGTCTGGAAAGTTTGATTACTGAGAGTAACAAAGACAGTCTATCAAGAGACAAGCGAAAGCAGGGAAGTCTGTAAAGTGGGGTGAGTGATTAGCTAACTAGTCAAAAGTGTGACAGACATGTATCAGAAAACTGAACAAAGGGCAGAAAAAGACAAGCGGGATTAAGGCAAGGTGAGTAATTTCAAAATAAACAAGAAATGACATAAAAAAAGTGTAAATCAATAATAAACATCTTAAAACATAAAAATATTCTTTATTTACTCAAATAAATATATCCACTGCAGGCTGATTTAACTACATATATTTTTTGAATAACTGAAACTGAATTCAATTATATTTATTTGAAGCATCTCAGTAAACATGGTTGAAACAGCAACATTATCTTCCTGAACCACGACCATGAAAACTGGTCGTGGTTCAGTATGATCCCAAATACTTTACCAAAGACAGACATTCAAGCTGTTCCATTGTTTTACAGATGCCCAGTCAAGCCATCCCAGCAGACAACTGCTTAACATCTAATCCACAGTAGTACACATACTACTATCCAATTATTAAGTGATGACGTATGAAACCTGCATCTGGGTCCAAACTACTCTGCGTTTATTAAGGCTGTTGTGTTTTTAACATGCTTTAATGCTTTGTATCTTGTTCTATTTAACACAATCCCCTAAAAAAGTCAGTGATCACCGTCGACCTCTCTCAGTTTTTATCACTACTATTCATTTTAAAGCTCAGTTTTTAAAACCTTACGATGTAACTACAGCCCAGCCCATGCAGCAGTATATTAATGACTAACCTCGTAATGTGGATGGATTATCTCAGTTTGAAGTTTGGTCCGTTTACAGCATCATACCATGCGATTGCATTTGTCCCTAAACATCTGGAGCCGTCACGTTAACTTTTATTGAGTGGAAAAAAGTTAGCGTTCATTCTCCAGCTTCACTGTGCTAATGTTATGCTAACCATAGCTCTGTAGCCCACCACCACATAGCACATCATTATATACCAGCTAGCCCAACTTCAGTAACCCTACAAACGTTACTACCGTTTAGTTTTCTGTCTTCATTTATTTTGGAAGTGATAGAAGAGCCGTACGTTTTAATTTTTCAGAAATTCCTCAGTCAGAACATGGTGTGTCATCTTTAGATGGAAACTAGCGCGCTAACTCCCAGCTAAATTTCATAAATTCTGATGTTAACCTTAATTGTTACACAGTTAGTTGTTAATTGTTAGACAGTTTGCAACTCTCAGTGATGCCGCAGTGTTCGTTTGACTTTGGGACCAGAAGTGGAGTTTGGACCCGGACACGGCTAATGACGTCAGAGTTAAAGACCAGATTGCAGGAGTCTCTTCTGTTTTATTTAGGGGTCCGATACTGTAAAATGTGTGTGTACTCATACTTGTAAAAGTTAACCGATACTAACTTATTTCATTAATCAGAGGGCGGCATGTCATTTCTGTTGTAGTTTTTTAGATTGGCCACTAGGGGGACATCTCGCGCTAAACAGGCACAGGGTTAGGCGAGTGAGACTGGCGGCTCCAGATAAAAAAGAGAAACTGGAGGCTGCTGTAGCTAGGCTAAACAAAATGTCAGCAGTGTGGACCGGAACAGCCAACTTTAACTCAGGTTTTGGAAAAGCGATGAAAAATGTCAAGAGAAAATCCACAAGCAGTTAAAATAACAGAGGCTCTGACTCATTTTATCGCTCTGGATGACCAGCCAATGCCGGCCGTGGAAAACATAGGATTGCACCGTCTTCTCAGCATACTCGAGCCGCGATATGAAATTCCCAACCACCCGTACATCAGGGAGATAATGGTGCCAAAACTTTCTGAAGAGGTAAAGACAAGCAGTGTGTGCGCGATGTCAGTCCTTGGTTTAACGGCACAGTGGACTGATGATCCACGGGCAGATGAGGAGTTTGTCAATGCCAAATACTTTCGTTATTTTGTTTGTTTGTTTACAATATGGACACTCTGCAATAATTTAAAAGTTTATTTTATTCTCAAACCTAATTTGTATTTATTTTATTCCAAACAGAAGTGTTTATTTATTATTCTGAATTCTCGAGACAGTGCCAATAGTTCAGTGGTATTTTGTTAAATTACAATGTGGAGACTCTGCAATAATTTAACAGAAGTGCTTATTTTTCACTTGAAATTTTTTTGTGGTCATTTTAATTAAGATTTTATTTTTTATCGGCAGAGAATAAAATAAAACCTGTCTTCCAATTCATTGCATTTGTGTGTGTGTGTGTGTGTGGTAGAAGTATCGGTCTTTGTACTCTGTATCGGCAAATACTCAGATCCAAGTATCGTTATCGTATCGGTTTGTAAAAATTGGTATCGTTGCATCCCTAGTTTTATTTTCTTTGTAGCACTTTTAAGCCATTTATCTTTCTCTCCATCTAAATGATGTCTTATGTGTTACATGTTGAAATGAACATATGCAAATGGTCACAACTATCGCTTGTCTGACCACAATGTACTATAAACCGGTGATGCAGGTAATTAGCAGTCAGTTAGCTCAGTAGGATGAGAAACAGGCTTTAGCAGGAGGTCTGTAGTTCAACTCTGTCTTATGGTTATATACCTTTTTCCCATGTTTTCCCTTCAACACTGTTAATTACCAGGGTTCAGAGGTTGACAGTGATTTTGTGACCAACAGACAGAGCTAGGCTAGGTGCGGACCCTGTGTCTGAACATAGATATGAGTCTCTACGCTATGCTGACTTATAAAGGGTACTGGTTTTATGTATTTGCTCATAAACACTAAAAGAACAAAGAAAAACATGATTTAAATATAGTCACCCCTGGATCAATTTCAGCATTTCTGCTAGTTGTTCTCTGGCAAGCTACCTCTCCTTATGTTAAAACAGTGACCCTTGGCATCGTTTTAATGGGAAGAGGAGAGAGAGCCAGATACGGCAAGTAGTGTAGCTGATGAGCGATGATTATGTTTTTTTGGACAAAAAGCTGCATTGTTTTCAATGCTGTGCGTGCTGGCACTGCATATCACAATGGCATGGCAGCATACACCACTGTACAGGTGGCTGGTGTCTGAATATTATCTCAGGGGGGTTACAGTACAAGTCCTTACTGAGAGTCCAGCCCTGGGGATGAATTCTTAATGTACAATATAGAAAAAAAAGCTCCTCATCTGATGTCTAGCTTTCAGGCGTGAACAGTTTGCTCTTCTAGTGGGGATTCTTGGTGAATGAGTCAGATATAGCAGAAGTGCTGGAAGCAGTCCAGATGTGCACAAGGAGAAAGGTTGAAGGGGAATCAGCCAAATATAAATCGGTTAGGTTCACACTTACGTGTTGACTTCACTACAGTTTGATTGCGCCTCATATTCATTTTACAGCGTGGGAGTGGCGTTCATCACCTGATCCACTGCTTGGCAGGGAAGGCAATATGCATATTTCACAATATGTCAAACTACTAATTTGAGCAATGGTCAAGGAAACAGTAGCTGCATAGAAATATGAATCAATGCTAACAGAAACATCACACGTACACTTTGCACTAAGGCAAGGCACATTTTAGTCTATAATCAGACAAACCCCCTCCAAACGCCGAAATACTGTAACAGATGGTGGGTGTGCTGAGTACACACACACACACCAATTTGGCTACCTAAGCAGATGTGTACTCAAACACCAACACACAGACACAAGGAAAACACATGAGTTTGAAGAAGAACCGGCATCAGAAATGGTTTCAAAACGTGGGCATAGGCACAGAGAATCTGTCAACCAAACAGATGCGCACAAACACGCAATCATTGCAAGAGGGGAGCGAGTCACCCCCGTTGAGCACACAAGCGTCAGAGGGAACTGAGGGTCCTGTGTGTACAGAACTTGGATGTCTACCACATGAAGCACAGAGCAGTGGGGAAGAGAGCGGGAGAGAGAGCGATAGAGAGATGGATGGAGGTGGAGAGAGCGAGGGAAAGAGAGGGGGAGCAGATGGGTCAGCCATCTGGTGAATGGAGGAAAAGCGAGGGAGATGAAAAGAAGGGGAAGGGTGCATTGGAGAGAAAAAGAGAGAGGGACTTGGAGAGATGTGTGCAGGGGTGGGGAGTTCATAAGAAATATCTATGTGTGTGTGTGCGAATGGCGTAGGAGTGAGTGTGTTGCGTTTGTGCGGGACTTTTAATGTGTGCAGCAGGGCTGGTCAGCCGAGACTCAGGTGCCAGTGGACAGTGCTCTGAGTCACTCTGGTAGGCCGAACACTTATGTCACACACAGACAGTATATTGGGGCCTAGTGACACACATGATTTCTTATTAATAACAATATGCACATGATCTAGTATCGGCTGATATTACTTCTTCACATAGCCATGCGGCAATTCTTAACCATTAATTCTATTCGCAGCCGATATGGAGTCAGAACCTGTTATATCTTCTTTTTCTAACTGATAGCTCCATTGAGCAAAAAGCCATCAGAACACAGCAATGAGTTACACTGCTGCAGCTGGTGACATGTTCTTTACGAGCACGACCAATGCAACAGTTGCTTATTATTACTCAGTCCTACATACGCCAGGCAGCAAACAGAAATATAAATTCTAAGAGAAATAGCTCCCAACCAAAGCACTATTTAATTCTATTTACCTGACATGGTGGCTGAAGATAAAACCACACATTATAGTATACCACCCACATTACAGCATCATGTACTGTGAATAAGTATGTTATTTCTTCTTGAAAACGTAAAGAGGCTTGCATTATTAATTCAGCTCTTGGCTGTGGTTCGGTAAGGTTAATGTGGCTTTATGCTCAACAGACTGTAACTCTGTTGTTCCAAAAAGCAATCTGAGCAATGACAAGTATTTCAGCTTTTCTATAGACGTCTTATTTGTAACAAAGCTAAATTCATTGTTCATTCTTTTCATACCTTAAACCTGCGTCTCACTTGAGCAGCAGTGTACGAGGGAAACTCTTGCGATAGCGTCACACAGCCATGTGGAACTGATGAGAAAACTCATGCAAGGTGAGTTTATTAATTTAGCAAATTTACAAAGTTTTTGCTCAGGCATTAATAAGTCACTCCTCTCCAAATTCTCCTGAACCAGAATTGCTGGTTGACATATAAATGCTGAAACCTTATAGCTTTCTTACTTTATATTATGCCAGGATGATGTATTGAATTAATCAGTTTCATTAAATTTTTCAGTTTACTGAGGAATATGAATAAATCACGCTCTCAGTAAATATGAACTATGAACTGAGATCAGGTTAATCCTTGGCTGTTTGATAAACATTCTGCTTGCTTCATTGTGACAGTAACAACTTAATGAGATGAGAAGGACTGATTTTCATTCATCTGTCATTATATATTTTTTGAAATGGATAATTGCTTATCCAGTTCAGCGTTGCATTGAGGCTGGCGTGAATACCAGCCTACAATGAGGAAAGGGCAAGCACTGGACAGGTTGCCAGTTAACTGATTTTCAATCATCATTAATTTATTTCTTAAGTGGAAACACAATACCCAAGCTTTCAAAACTCCTCTAGGTTTAAAAGAGACTAACCACTGACTATATTTGAAAATAGACATAACCACCATGATGTTGCCCATTGATAATTTAGCTAGGTTTTGAAGCCTGGGGTTGAACATTTTGGCCATCACATTCTTGGTGCTTTCAATATGGATTCATCAGCTCAGGTAAAGATCTGGCTGAGAAACACTGCACTCTTGCAAAGCACCAACTTTATTGTCTCAGTTTCTCAGAGTGGGATTATATCTTACAAAATGAACACCATGTCACTATGTTAAATAAAAAGTCTTTAGAACAGCTTTTACTTTGTTCATAAATCACACCCACATTGCAACCACAGAATTTGCCCCCTACTGGCCACTAGAAAGAATGCAGGTTTAAGGTACTTTATCACCTTTTATACCCAAAAAGCTATGTCCATCTTTTATAAATAGTCTATGGAATTAACTGTGTTAAAAGACTCTAAGAGACTCACAATGAAAAGACCAAATGCATTTACTGCCCCTGATAACATTTACTAACCTAGCAAAATCAAGACATATTCTTTCATAAAAAGCAAACCTCTAACCGTCAATGAATATAGCAAAAGCCCTGACTTTTCAGATCCAATGAATGGGCCAAGCATTGCTGTGTAATAGCATACTGGAGACCTTACTCATCCTGCAACTGAAATAAAACCTATTAGTTTGTTATTATAATAATGAATATTTTTTTAAGCATTGCCCACCAGCTATGCTTTATTTTATTGTAAAGTTTTTTCTTCTTTCTTCCACCCTTGCAACTGCTGCTATTTAGTTATTGTAACACAGCTGGTCCTGTTTTCTCAATTTGTAAGAGCTTAATAGCCTTACTGTGGCAGTTTGATCAGACTTGCAAATTCAACCCAGGGGAAAGATATTCTGAATTGTTGTGAAGGCTGATAACAAATCAAAATGATTTTTTTTTTAAAACAACCAAACCTAGTTTATATTTGTTATGTATAAATATATGACCCTGTGAACTACTGATATATGCAGAAATGACAGAAATAAAAAGCAAACATAACACTCATAAATAACTCATAGTGGTTTGACTTAAATTTCCTCCATTTGTCTGAGTTGTCAGAGCATTTGTTTTTTCCTAGATAAAATTATAATCAAATTTTATTTAGTGAATTACAATGTATGGTGTAATCTGTTGTAACCTGTTTTATTGTGAAAGATTTAACAGGAAGTGAACGATGGGGGACCAGCAGCTTGCTAAAAAAGAGAGAAATGGTTTGCGGGGATTTTGACAATAAAGTACGAATCTGAGTTGCTCTACAAAGTGTAGCTTGAACCCTTATGTCTCAAAACACGATACAATGCACCCTGCTAATCATACTAGCTAGCTGTTGCTAGCTCCACAACGCTATTCCCTCTTGCCCAAATAGGGTAAAATGAACAAAAAGCAACAAACAAGATGATAGTCACCTCAATGTAAAACTCAGGGCTTCAAAAAGGTAGTCCAGGTTTTATATGCAAATAGCATAGGCTACACAAGCCATGCTAGCATGCTATCGCACTACTGGCTAGTTTTGTCAGTAAATGGCAAATGGCCTGCATTTGTATAGCGCTTTACTCAGTCCCTAAGGACCCCAAAGCGCTTTACACTACATTCAGTCATTCACCCATTCACACACTGGCAATGGCAAGCTACATCGTAACCACAGCTGCCCTGGGGCGCACTGACAGAGGCGAGGCTGCTGGACACTGGCGCCACCGGGCCCTCTGACCACCACCAGTAGGCAAACAAGGTTAGTATCTTGCCCAAGGATATTTGGCATGCAGCCAACCGACCTTCTGATTAGTGGCTGACCTGCTCTGCCACCTGAGCTACAGCCACCCCGTCAGTAGTATGTAGTAGCAGCAGTATAGAGAGCTTTTTAACTGTATGTCCTTTCACTTTAACTATTTGCTACTGCTTTAGAGATGAATACTCCACAAATGGGAGTGAATTGAGCTAAATGGCTACATTATTTACTCTTGCAACAAATAAACAAAAAACCCTTGTTTAATTTTTGCAAATATATTTTTGCAAATGAAAAGAAAATTCAATTTGTATTTGATTTTGCTCATAAAATGCAACAGTTAAACAACAGTAAGGTCCAAAGGTTTTTGGACAAAGACAATATTATTTGACTAATTTTGCCTCTGTAAACCACCACTGTGGATTTTTAATCAAATAATCAAGATGTGATTGAAGTTCAGACTTTTAGCTTAATTAAATAGGTTGCACAGGTCTTTTGCGTAAAATGTTTAGGAATGACAGATATTTGTATACATGCCCAATTTTCAAACGCTCAAAAGTTGTTGGACCATTTACTGTTAGAGGTTTACAGCCAGATGAGGTCTGTTCGCTCGTTATTCCATGACAATTTAAGCAGATGAAAGATCCTGAAAGTCCATTTGTTGGACTTGCATTTGGAAGCTGTTCACTTAAACTCTTAATGAGCTACAAACAGATGGCAATGCACATGTAAGAGGCCATCATTAGGCTGAAACATCCAAAAGAACTCAATGAAACATAAATCAGAATGACAGCACAAATTTTAAGAGTGGCCAAATCAACAATCTTATAAAGGAGGAATGCACTGGCCAGCTCAGCAACACCAAAAAGCCAGAAGAGAGGGAAGACTAAAGTGCATGAGACAGGATTATTTCCTTGGTTAGGAAAAACAACTTCACCACATACAACAAGGCTGTCAAGAGCACTCGAAGATGTAGGATCATTGTCAAAGACTACAATCAAGAGACTCTTTCATGAATGTATAGAGAAATTATGATGAGGTGCAAACCACTGGTTACCCTTAAAAACAGAAAGGTCAGGTTAGATTGACAGAAAACTAAAAGAACCTGCAAAAAAAAAAAAAAAAAAATCTGGACAGCTGAAACCAAGATTACCTTGTACTACAATGATAAATAAGGGAAAAGTATGGAGGAGAGAAACAGCACCTGATCCAAAGCATACAACATTTTCTGTCAAAGATGTTGGAGGCAATGGGCATTGCTTGCAGTGGAATTGGGTCACTAGTGTTTATTCATGATCTGACTGCTGATAGAAGCAGCAGGAGGAATTGTTAAGTGTACAGGGCTATAATCTCTGCATGAAACCAGCCAAAATGCTTCAAAACTGATCGGACAGAACTTCACAGCACAAATGGATAACGACCCAAAGCATATTGCAAAAACAACCCAAAGTCAAAGCAAACAAATAGACACTGCTTGTTGGAGGCAATTACTTTTGAGCAATTACTTTGAGCTTCTGAAAATGTTGAACTGTGTATGGAAATCGTGTATGAATTTGTAAACTGCTAATTGCAGAGTTAAATCACATCTTCACAAACACAGGCCACAGTAATGGGTACAGACATTGCATTTTATTTGAATGCAACATTAACATCACACTCTCTATTTAAACATAATAAGCTTAAAAGGAAGCTGATGTTTGGCCTGTAGACTACTTACACACATATTTATTCCACTTTTCTTTCCCAGTAAGAGTTCAAACTGTTTAGATCAGATGAAGTCCACACTTCAGTTTTTTGGTAAGGATCCATCTATAGATTGGCACATTCACTATGTGTCTATGGATGGACTGCCAGAAATATTCACTCATATGCCTTCACATGCATATGAACTTGAGTGACATCCCATTCTTAATCCATAAGGTTTAGTATGATGTTAGCACACCTTTTGCACTTATAACAGCTTCAGCTCATCCAGGAAAGGTCTATAGCGATCAATTCTGCACGGTGCTCCTCAGGATCTGCTGACCCCACTAGGCAGTGGTGTATGTAGAACATTTTACATGGGGGGCAAAGGAGGGGCAAGAGGTCTAAGCAAGGTGGCACATACCTTTTCAGTAAAGTATGTGAAAAATACCCTATATGTAAATGGAGTCAATAAAATACCCACAAAAACACTTTAAAACAGTTTATTATATCATTATCTCTTCTAAGAAAACAAAGAAATTTTTTTTGGTATAAATGAGACAAAAAAAGTTCCCCCAAAATAAATACAGGAATAAATAAATACAGAAAAAGAACTTAAATTACTGCACAGGACTGATGGACACAAAAGTTGGGGGGGGTAGCTGGTCGGAAAGGGAGGGTGGGGCAAGGTTCCACAGCAGGGGGGGGGCAGTTGCCCCCTTGTAGATCCGCCCCTGTAGCATTGTGATTTTACGTGCCCCACCACTCTGTGGTGGTGTTACTGTTATTCCCAACTGGTTGAGCTTTGTTACTATACCACTAACAATTGATCGTTGTTATATCGTATATATTGTAGCGAAAATTAATTACTGAAGAAATTTTATGGCTGAACTTGTTGCACAGGGGACATCCTATCACAGTACCACACTGGAATTCACTGTGCAACCTGAGAGCGACCCATTTTCACAAACATTTGTAGAAACTAGGTGCTTGATTTTATACACCTGTGGCCATGGAAATAATTGGAACACCTCAATTCAATAATATGAATGGCTGAGTCTTTCTGGTGAGACTTGTATATACTGTCATATCATCACTTTCTCCCATGCAAAACAGAAATATAGTAGTAAGTAAATAGTAAAGGTTAAATACATTCAAAAAATATATAAAAATATAAATCAGGGATTTGCCTTGCACCAGCTTCAGCCTCTTGCAAACAGTTTTTTAGCCTTTGCTGTTGCATTTTTTTTCAGCCATGGTATTTTCCATCACATTACACAGAAACTGAATAGCTTGTGATGACTGACTCGCAATTTTCCCTGTTGAGTACAAGGTAAGCAGCAAAGAGGGCGACTTGTTAAGCTGCACTTGACCCATGATGAGCCTTCCCACCTTTCTTCACAGCCACTGGATGAAAGCCAGACTTTGTAAAAGTGTCTGTACTGCACTGTTGACTTTTGGATACTAGAGCCAATCAAAATGCAGAGCATTATCTCATTATGTGAAACAGGTGGACCAGGGATAAAAGGTGCTTTGCTGTCCCATATAGACATGAGGCCACTAAAACAGATGTTAGGAGTTAAAACACATACACGTGGGGTAGCTGTGGCTGCTGAAGGTGACTGCTACAACATGGCTGCTTCTAGAAATTCTCTGCTGCTGCTTGTTTGATAAGTGAAATCAAAATGTAGGGATTGTGTCTATTTGCTTACACAAAGGTATTTTACTCAAATTTCTGCAAAAGCTCTAAAACTGAGCTCAACATATTGCTTCAGCCTTGCCTGTTCAACATGAAAATTGCCTCTTTTTTTTAACCCCATGTATATTACATGATTGGTTGCAGCTCCAAATGGCTACATTTTTACCTATTTCACGAGTTCCCTAAAAGGAACCAAACGTTCAGAGTTAAAAGGCTTTTTGTAAAAATTTCAGATGACTTTACACTTATTTTTTATCCTATTTTTCTCTCTGTACTCTACCACCCATTTATCCTTGTCATCTGTTTGGTCGGACAAAACAGGCTGTTGATCTGCAAGGTGGCTTTTGAGAAAAGCCCATGAAAAATCTAATATCTGACTTAGATCCATTACCATTAAATGGTAAGCGTGGGCATGGACATCAGTCGTTTTTTAAATTTAGACAGAAAACTGTAAAAATATTACATTGTTGAAGATGGATGTAGTGAGCCTGACTGTCTCTCTGTGACTTTGAGAAGTGAATGCGTCTGGGCTCAGCTCCAGACAGACCGGGCCCAGCTTAACCTCTGCATATAAACACCTGCCAAACTATTCAAGTTCACTCTTGTGGTACTTCTCGCTAAAGTGGGTGTTACCAGGAAACACACACACACACACACACACACAGAAAAAACAATACCAACCATAGTGTTGTGGCTTTTAATAGGACATAGTAGTGTGCAACAGTCTTGAGCTACCCCTCATTGTTTTATATTTTGCTAGGAAAATGGGGAAATAGGTGCAGCAAGTTTACTGAAACATGCAAACATATATGGAAATACAGTATATCAGGGAAACACAGCATTTTAAAAATTCTAACAAGCTTCAAAGTGGATATTTGGCACAAATACCTCAATTCTTCAACACAGCCTGACCTCTCTGAGGCAGCTTTCTTGTAACTTCTTGACGTAATCTTCAGGAATAGTTCTCCAGGCTTGTTGAAGGACATTCAAAGCTCTTCTTTGGATGTTGGCTGCCTTTTGGTCTGCTCTGCTTGACTGATAGTGTTCTGCATTGGTAGTATGTTTCGGATCAATGTCATGGTGAAAAATGAAGCTGCTGCCAATCAGATGGTATTGCATCGTGGATCAAAACGTGACCGTACTTGTCTGCATTCACAGTTCCATCATATCTGCCAAGATATGCAACACCACTGGCTGAAATGCAGTCCCAAACCATGACAGAAGGCCCACCATGTTTTAAAGATGCCTATAAACACTCACTGTTGTAGCACTCTCCCGATGGCTTCCATACTTATTGCCAACAATTTGAACCAGAAATGTCAAATTTAGATTTATTGCTGTAGGAGACATATCGACAATAGCTTTCACTTCAGTTCTTGTGTAATTTGCCATACCTCAGCCTTTTCTTGCCGTTTCTCTTCCTTAATAATGACTTCTTGACAGCCGCCTTTCCACTGAGACTATTTCTGATGAGATTTTGGTGAACAGTAGATGGATCAACTGAAGGGCCAGATACATCTCTCAGATCCTGTTTCCTGTTTATCTACTCTAGATAGTTTTTTTAATGCCTGCTACTCCTTTTTGTCGTCCATTTGTCTAGTTTCCTTAAATGTTTGAAGTACACACTGCGCACCATGCTGAGATATGCCAAATTTCCAGCTTCTAGTTCTTTGGGAATCAAATAGCAATTAGCTTGCTTGTGCAAAAATAGTATTTTATGTCTGTCCGACTGTGTTTTCTTTGGCATTTTTCATGCAAGCTACAAATTATGTGTTTTTGCAAAAGGCTGCTAGTAACAAAGTGCCTGAAAATACCATTTAAAAACGGTTCTTTGCAAAGTTGTCTATTATGCGCAGGCACAAAACTGGTTCATGGAGTTTGGTGCCTTATTTATGGCTGAATGAATCATTGAAAATAAACAAACAAACAAACAACAAAAGAAAGTCTGGTTACTGGCATAACAGTGCAGTCAAGAAGAAGCGAGGGGTGGCTTGAGACTTCCAAATTACTGGAGGGAGTTTATCTCATCTTGTAGTAAAACAAACAAAGTTCAACTCTGTAATGAAACTCCTGGTAAAACACTTTTCGGGTGACCAGTTTCATTCTCGTTTAAAACTTAAAGCACCATCAGAATCATTTGCTTAATATGAATTGAAACAAAGGCTGCACAAACTCACCAATGCAAAGTTATTTATAGAGAGAAAAACATATACACAATGAAATACACGAGGATGTTGAGTGACAAAATACACAAAGCCTGTGGTGGTTACGAAGATAAAGCCAATGGCATGACACGGCATGTTACAGTTAATGACAGCAGCACAGCAGAAAAAAGTGAAAGCAGATGAAACTGGGAGATAACTAAGACAAGTGATGAAGAAAAGATGGGTGACAGGCTTGGGAGGAAATAGGGGAAGCAGATGGTTTGATGAGACAGAAAGAGAGATAGGCGTGACAAGAAGAAAGAGAGAAGGAGGCATAAAAGGTGATGATGTAAAATAGAGTACCAGAAAACGTCTGGTAGGCCTGAAAAGATCAAAGAATTCTGACTTCCAAAAGCCTGGATGTCAGAGAACGGAGACCAATTTATTGTAGATGGCAGGAAGCCCGACTCCACCTGTAAATTACACTCTGTCAGCTGAAGCAGTGCTGAAACAATACAGCGGGCCCTGATGAAAGAGAGAGCGAACACGATGGGGAAATGACTTTACATGGAGGGATGACAAAGATTCCACCCTCACATTCCACATTCAGCTTTCTATTCTGCTCATGGAGTCCACTTGGTACCACTGAGTGAAATACACTAATTATTGTTAATATGATCGCAGGTATGGGCAATTTATCATTGTTAGCCGCTCAGCCACAGCCAACTCAATTCTCTGTGTGTGCCGGATAGGGGTAAAATTAACCAGCATATAATTTGTGCAAACTTTATTTTCTCTCTGCTTGGATGGTTGGTGATTATCATCATTACTGTGATTATCACTCACTTGGCTCTTGTTGTGTTTGTTGTTCGCGAGCATCCTTCGCTTCCCTTCTTGTCCCGACTGATTGTGCAGATGTATTGCAGTTTAGTTTTTTTTCCTCCCTCCTAATAGAACCCTTATGATATTCATACAGGCGTGTGTACCCTTTGTTGTCTCAGTTTTTTTGGTTTTTTTGTTTCCTTTAAAGGTGCAATCTTTACTTTGGGAACGTAGACTAGAAAGGGAGGGGAACGCGCAAAATATCCTCTACCAGCTTGACATTGAGCCTGTGCTCTTGAAGATGAAAGATGACACCTCACACGCGCACACGCATATATTCAAATCACACACTGGGTATATTTCCAGGTATTAACAATGCATAGTGAGACAATACTCCAAAATTCAGTTTGAAAGTCTGAACTCTTCATTTATTTATAATGGATGAAAGCGTTGCTCTGGAGGTATTCACTTTTCTTGTTTTTGTTAAAGTTTATAATATATACATGTATCCATGGTCTCTTTTGTTTTAGAGCCCGCTGGAATTCTTTCTATATGGTAAAGTAAAATACATTTCAAATGACCTTCCCTTAAAAAAGAAGCTGTATTCATAAGTGAACGCCTGGTGAGCACATTTACGGACTGCTAATATAATTACAACCGTGAATCAAACAGCTGAGTTACTGAACAAGATCCTGGTTCTGCAAAGCACTCTATATTGTTCTCATTCAGCCATTTAAATGCCTCCAACAGTGGAGCATTGTGCCCACAGGCACTTTGGCCTGTGTAGGGTTTTGGGTATCAGACTGCAAACCCTGCGATTAGAGAACTACCTGCTCCACCAGCTGAGCCACAGCCGCTCTGCTTACACAGGCATGTGCATGAGATTGGAGTAAAAGCAGTGGTCTTCTTGAAGTCACTTGCGAACCACGAGTAGCCTTTTTTTTCTTTAAAGCTGTCAAAGCGAAATGGGCACTCGGTGCTCAGTTTTTGTACACGAGCAGAGATGGGACCTGTCTACAAAGTGACAAATTGATACATAACAGCAAAGATTAGAGATGTTGAGGGGAACTGATGGAAACCACATGCAGTGACAGTAAAGTGCCTTATTTTTATTACCCCCCCCCCCCCCCCCCCCCCCCCCTCGATCCTCTCTTATTCTTGTTACAAACAGACCAGTGAGAGGTCTCTGATAAAGAACAAGCGAAATGAGAAAGTACTTGTCTTTGGGCTTTTGAACATCAGCTTTATGAGAAGCAGGGTTAGAAAAGATTTCTTCGAGCTCACGAAGCTGCCAGAATGAATCTCGCTCAGGCAGCGTGAGTAATGCTGAGAAGCCATCCAATCATTCTCAAAAGCAGTGCTCGTGTTTTGACAAAACATAACCTTGATGATGTAATTAATCTTAAAAGAATGGAGGAATGATTAACCCCACTGGGTAAGGTTTTGGAAGGAGTGTGGTGAGTCAAATGCAGCTGACACATATGATTTGTTGCTGAATTTGTAAATGAATGTGTTGATGTTGACACAAAACCGCTATCTAGAAATAATAATCAGACTCAACAAATGCCAAGCATCATTATTTAGCTGTTGCCGCTAATCTTCAAGCACGTAATGACAGCTTAAAATGGTCATTAAACATACAGTGTGGTATCAAACAGCAGCTATGACAGTAATTTAGCTCGTAACAACCAAGATTTACCAAATTCTTCAAAACAAGATTAGTAAGATCAGCAGCCCAAAGGAGCTAATTTGGCCTCCTGCGGGGCCTGAGCATGTAATATGTATTTTTAAGGATTTTCTTTGATATAGACTACAACCGTTAATTAGCTAATGTATCTAATTAGCCCACAGTTACCATTAGCCATTGTCACACACCAAAACAAGTAGCACTCCGCGAGCACAAACCTCCACCATGGCAGCTCGCTCTCTGGGCAGCATTTCCTTTTAAAGGAATAATATTGTGTTTCGTATATATACTCATTTTTATTGTCTTGGTTCTTTTTAAATGCACATTTAAGAACTCTGTGGTGCATTAACAACAAGTGTAAAGTGCAGGCTTTTGTTATTTGCACTGCTGAAACTCAGTTTAATGCACTTGACATAATTTTGAGTGTGATTATTTTATATTTTTGGTTATTTATCTGGCTATAGCACATGTGTAGCATTTAATTCATTGTTTAGTAAAATTCCTTTAAATATTTTAAGTGGTTCTCCCAAAGTTCAGTAACATTGCAGATGCATTTAAATAGTATTTGAACTGTTATGAAGGTCGGAGGAGTAACCTGACATTTACAATCCCCACATACCGTCCCCTGTATGTCATGTTTTTATTTTTCATTTCCATTCTTTTTAAATCAGCCTGCTGATAAATCTATTGAATTATGTGTGTACACAAGTACTTCCCCCTAGATTTAAAGAGAGAACAAATTCCAATTGAGAGTGGTTTCAAGTCTCACACAGAGCTTATTAAAACACAAACAACAAAAACTATTTCTTCTGCTGTTGCTCTAAAGTAACATTTTCTTTCACTGTTTGCACAGATTTGGACAGAAACTCTGGTTAAAATGAGAAAAAAAGAGTTAAACAGATATTAATGTCATTCTCACTGTAACTAAAAAGTAGCTCAACATGTGGATGTAAACAAACAAATAGATTATACCTCAGTTACTATTTCATGTTTTGCCCTGAGGCTTGTTTGGGTACATAGATGTAGGTGGGTTACACTAATGCCTGCCAGGTGGACATCCTGATATTAAGGCTAGATATTATATGACAAGTTTTAATAGCGAAAGAAATATAGAAAACTGGGTGTAAATGAAGCTAAGTGTACAGTGTAGTGTAGATTAAAGTAGCAGCCTTTTGCCCCGATCACAGCTTCGTGATATCGTCATTTTAAGCCTTCTGTTCAGAGGTGAGCCTTGTTAAACGTTTATTTGAAGTATTTCTTGCTTTCTTAATGAAAGGAGAAAATACTGAACTACTACCAAATCTGCTCAATTAAATAAAGAGGACAGACTGCTCATCATTAGTTTGAGACATGATGGGCAGTTAGCTTGGACAATTTCAAGAATTCTCAAAGTTTCTCCAAGTCCATTTGCAAAGAAAGTATCAAAAGTTGTGTTGAAGCTGTCTCTCATGTGGCCCGCCCCGGGAAAGAAAGACCAAGAGTTAATTCTGGTGCAGAGGATAAGTTCATTAGACTTACAAACTTCAGAAATCACCAATTAAGGGCCTCTTAGATTAGAGTCTGCATTAATGTTTTGCAGAGTTCAAGGAGCACAGACATCTCAACAACTGCTGGGAGGACACTGCAGGAATCAGAGCTTCATGGACGACTCGCCGCAAAGAAAGCCCGTGGGGGAGACCAGTATGAAGAGAGAGTTGCTTGGGCCATTAAAAACACAAGAAATTAGACATCAAGTCAGTGAAAGTCTGTACTTTGGTCTGAGGGGGCAAATGAGGAGGTCTAAGATTCCAGCGACTACGTGTTTGATAGATAAGAGAAGGTGATTGGATGGTTTCTGCATGTGTGATTAGTGCAGCCAAAGCATTCTGTCAGGTTTGAGCACTGTGGGGTCATAATTTGTTGGTTTTCTTTCTTAAACAGGACAATGAGCCAAGGATGGTTTAACCAAATAACAGTCAGCTTTCTAAAATCAATCGAGAGAACTCTCAGGTGAAAGAAAAGCACAGAGAAGCAATCAGCGTCTCGAAGAACTTTTAAGAATTCTGGAAAATATCCAAGTGATGAATTTTTGAAGCTGGCTGAGAAAATGAAGAGTGTGCAGGGCTGATGAACGGTCTCGTAAAGAGAATATACAAACTGCATCATCATTTAATTACAATCTTAAGTATCAAACTGTGGCCAGGGGAGAAAAAAAAGCAGAGACTTTTGTTTTTTAGAGGGAACATAAAGATTTAATGGAAATGATATAAAATAAAATGCTCATTTCCATTTTATCTTCATCGTTTAAAAAGAAATCCTACTAGAATAGCTATGCATGATTCACAGTTCAAAATAATCACAATATATCTTATACTGACCTATGCAGCCCTCAGTTCATTGATTCATCTGGTTTGTCGGCACGATTTTCTCGCTTGCCTGTGCAAAGGTTGAGTAAATATTACGCTCATTACCTGCTTATTGTTTGACATAGCAGCGGATTGAGTCTTTCAATCCCGAGAGCTGTAAAACACTGCCTATATATGCCCTTGTTAGCAGGTGTGCATGTGGGAAGTGCGATAAAGTGCCAACCTAAGTGTAAAACGTCTGCAGCTAGAATGCCTCAAATAACGTAATGAGTAAATGTTTTTCTTTTGTCACTAAGTGACTGAACAGTATCTCCCAGCGCTGTTGTTTAGAACAGCTTTTTACAAATATAAAAGCAGCTTGCCAAAGTCAGTAGAATTATAAAAAGCAGCGTAAGTACATTACAAACATGCCCAGTGCCTGAAGTGAAACCATCTGCTCTAATTGTCAATGCAAGACAAACATCTCACTGATATGAAGTTTCTTTCAGCTTTCGCTTCTAACTCCTCACCGTTGCCCTTTATATTATAGAACGTGTCTCTTTTAGGCTGCATAAATGTCTTGCTTCATGCTGCGGCTGTGCGGACAAAAGACGGGAAAATTTTTTGTCTTCTTTAAAAAACTTTCCTTCACAATTAAAAAAGTATATTTGGGTAACATCCCAAACTTTTCTGTAAGGTGATAAATGAGAAAAAAAATAGGAGCAGCAAGAGGACAAAAATGTTAGATAAATAAAAATTTAGAGCAGACTGAAGCTTAACTTTTGGTTCACAGTTACTGCACATATGCTGTATTATATGATGTATTTGACCATTTTTAATATGAGCATGTACGACAATAACAGTTGTGCAAAATACAAATATTATCAATATGATATAGAAAAGATATAAAACTTTTAAACTGAGAAACTATACAGTTTTATGAATAAGATTAGCATTGTTTGAATTGGATTGTAGCAACACATCTCAAAAAAGTTGGGATGGGTTAATAGAAGGTGGACTAGAAGTAGTACTAGAAAGAAACAACTGGGGGAACGCTTTGTAACTAACTGGGCTAACTGGCAGCGTGTCAGGAACATGACTGGGTAAAAAAAAGATCTTAGAATTTCTGAGAAACAAAGATGAGCAGAAGTTCATCTACAAAAATCGTTTAAAAAAATGCAAAACAATTTCAGAAAAATGTCCTTAACATGGAATTGCAAATACTTTGAATGTTTCATCACGTATAGAAAATAATATTATCAAAAGATTCAGAGAATCTGGAGAAATCTCTGTGCGCAAAGGACAAAGCCAAAAATCAATATCGGATGCCCGTGATCTTCTGGGCCTCCGGGCACTCTGCAGGTATGACCCTGTTGGGGAAATCACTGCAGGAACTCTTCCAGAAATCTGTAATCTGTGAACAGTTCACCGTGTCGTGCACAAATGCAGGTTCAAGTTCAATCATGCAAAGACGTCATCTGTAAAAATGATCCAGAAATGCCATCATATTTTCTGGGTCACATTTCATTTACAATGGAGGCAAAGTGGAAAACTGGTGAGACAAATTAAAATTTGAAATCCTTTTTGGAAAGCATGACGCCACATTAAATAAATATTAGAGTGACCATTTGGTTTGTTATCAGCGCTCAAGTTCGAAATCTCATCTCATCTGATGGCATGAGTGTGCACTGGTGCCTATCAAACTGGCAGTTTGAGATGAGTCATTGTGACACATATATGTGTCCCAGTGACATGCATATCTGTACATGTCACAGGAACACCAAGAATAATAAAACCCCATCAGTCTTTGGGGCACAGTTGGATTTTGGGGCACAGTACAAAACTGTGGAGCAGAGTAGCCACTGACGTGCAGCATTTATCACAGGTGACACCTCTGTTCATATTCCCATAGCCAATGCTGAGCATTGCTGGAACAGTTATGTATGTTTTCAACAGAGTTTTCCCAAAGGTTTGTCGGTGTATACGCTCCATTTGACTCTATTATAGTCTTTAATCCCTCTCCTGCAGGTAGCAGACAAAACTATAATGTTGCAGTCCATATTGCCTTTGTAACTGCTTAAAAGAAGGAAAGGCCCAGTCAGTAAAAGTCACCTACATGTTGCATATCTAATCTACTCTACATGGAAAAGGCTCCGTTGAGATTTGAGGGAACAAAATTGGGTTCTTAGTGACAGGTAATACTAGAGAAATGGAACTGAGATTGAAAGAAAACTGCCTCCAGATTTTTATGAGATTTACTATGATGGGGTTGCATTTAAACATCCTCTTATTCATTGCACCTATAGAGGATGGCGTAGCAGTCTTCTTGCTTTGTTTTTAGCAAGCCATATATTGTCGTGGAAGTTAATCAGAAGTTTAAAATGTTAAAAAACCCAGTCCTCCTACCACTTTCACAAGTATACTTCTTTTGGAGTCACAGCAGCATTACTGTGCAGCAGTTATGCATATTAGCCCCAAATACTTACCTGCTGTGTGTTGAACCTTAAAAATAAATTGGGAGCAAGCGAAAGGTTTGCCATCCTCACCTCTTCAGCCCTCGGGCCACAAAAATACACAGCTGCATCTCCACAGGCCTGGGGAAGGAACCTGTCACGTTATTTGTGTTGCACTGCCCCGGAGGCCAGGCTGTGAAGGTTTCCCCACCATGGAAGCTGGTTTTGTGTGAGTTGGCCAGAACTGAGGCACCAGAAGCCACAGTTGCTGGCATGTCTTCTGCACAGGCACTGGCCTGGAGCTGCTGGAAGATACAGGACAGGTGGTCTTCAGAGCAAACCAGCAACTGAGAAATGACATCGGTGCCAGGGTTTGGCACATATTTGACAAGAAGCATTTATTCGGTATCTGAAAATGCATTTCACAACTTGGGATGATTATTCACGAGGTGAGTTTAAAAACAAGGCTTCAGAAATCGCACCAAATCGAGCTACAGCAACATCTCATTTAGTAACTGCTGGAAGTGGGGTGTTAGGAACAATAGGCTTTTTTCCAACATGACTGTCAAACCTGCTGCTTTACAAAACACTAAATAAGACTGGATGAATAAGCCTTGAGTTAAAGCTGCATTGTTAAGAATGAGCAATTCCCTTAGTACATCAGTATGTCTGGTTGTATATTTGTTAAAGTTCCAATCAAGTGTTTTTTTCTCAGGCTTCACACTAACAGTAAGCTGAAAACTTTGCATGTGTGTGTGTGGCCTATATATAACACCAGACCGCTGTGATTACACTGTGATTGGAGGGTAGACCTTGCATGCCTCGCAGGTGAATCAGAAGTACAACATACATTACACCAACACTTGTTTCACACTGCTAAACACTTCATTAAAAAACATTCACCACGTTTGTTTTTGTTGAAAATGGCACAATCTTGAAACTCGGCTTTTCCGAGCTGATGTGTTCATGAGCTGATACTGCGTAAAATGTATCAGCGGCAATAATTAGAAATTCAAGAGTTGCTTGAAAGCTTTTGAACCCCTTCAAGCGTCCTATATTTCTGCATAAATTCGACCTAAAACAGCAGATTTTTTAGTTATTTGTTTATTTTACACGGGTTCTAAATTTAGACAGAATCTAGAAAACCAAATGAGACTGCAATATTATAAATATAGACTTCAGCATTATGTTTTCGCAGTTAAAAAAAAAAACTATGGTAAAAAACAAACAAACATTTATTTGAAGGTGGAATTGCAGTCAGTAGGATGACCATGAGATGTAAGTGGGCACCTTGTATATACTTAAAGAAGTCTGATCTTCTCAACACATTTATGGAAGAATTGTTGATGCTCTTCAGGCAAAAACATAGAAATAAAGCCATATCTAAAATGTAGAGGTGGGGAGATAAATCCAAATACCAGCAGCATTGATACCAACACTGATATTGGTATTGGATTGATATTAGCACAATAGGATCATCCATCCATCTTCTTCACGGGGACAGCAGCCCAAGCAGAGAAGCTCAGCCCTCCCTCTCCCCGACATAAAAGCTGGCTTGGGGACACCTTCCCAAGCCAGCTTTTACACTCTTCTTTCTCTTCACCATGATGGACCTGTACAGCGTCCGTATCACTGTAACATACCTGCAATATGCACTATTAAAAAAAAAGTAATAATAGCAATGTCTATTTTATTTATAGCCCAGAGAATATTTATACAACAGAAGTTGGCCCAAAGTACTTTAGCAAAATTCATGGTTTATTCATTTTCAGAATTTCAAAACTGATGATGATTCATGTCATGACAACTCATGACACACACTGTCGTCTGTATAAGCTGCCTTTACAAGTTAAAAGTATTGGTGTCAGAACTGGCAAAAAATCTTGGTATTGGATCGATACCAAAATCTGCAGTGTCGCACAGCATTAATAAAAACGTAGGATTCCAAATCCAGACTGCATATAAATGGAAGAAGATCTTGATCAGTGTCCTCCAGGAGTTGTTCATCAATAAAGATAGACAGCTTAGGAGGTCACAAAATAAAACTTGGGTAACTTGAAAGCATCTAAAGGGCAGCAAGGAAGAAGACACTGTTCTCCAAAAAGCACTGCTGCTGTCTACAGTAGTCTACAGATCATGTGGATGGGGTGCTGCTCCAGGGCCCAGAGAATATGGGGAACCCAGTTAACCTCTATTGCCTTAAAAGTCTGACAGATCATGAAATTGTTACTAAATGTTAAAGTCATGGCTCTATCATGTCACCCACAGCCTAACTTTTTAAATCCAGTATATATTTTCCTTATGAATTGAGTTTTAGCTACAGATATTTACTAAATTATTTTACACTTAATTAAAAATAGATGCCTTTTCTAAAAGGTTTTGATGAAAAGGAGGGAGGCATGTTGGGAAAATATGTTGCTTGTAGCTCTTCACCTTGCCCTCTGTCAAGCACTGATTTAGAAAATACACAAACCTGTTGACCTAAGCAATGTTTGGTTACCGGTGAGTGAGTTAGAGCACTTCATCGGCACAGCCTGCATTATAAATTATATTAAGCAAGCAAAGGAAGAAGAAAACAAGACAAAAAAGGTGGTGCTCAGAAAAAGGAAGGAGGGGAGAGAGCGGGGTGAGTATAAAGCCAGGACTTTGGATTTGAACAGTTCTGTCAATGGCTTTGGTGAGAGCAAGGCCTGAAAGATGAAATTCTGATGGGTGAATAGATTGTATTTGTGTTTTTGTAAAGGACTGAAACATGTTGAAGATATGCACTCGTAATGTAATAAACTGTGCGATATATCTAGAAACTGGTGGATTAGAAATAATTGTTGAATGAGGCTTGTTATATGGTGACCCTGTCCAGTCAGTGTGTGAGGACCTGTGGTTAATGGGCTTCTCTCTTTTGCTCCTTGCTTACAGACATTAATGTTGCCTTTGTGTTACTTTAGCCAGAATAAATCTGTTCCAGACTTGTGGTAGGCTTGTTGAAGAAGGTTGTGTGAGTTTATAGCAGCGGTCCCCAACCTTTTTTGCGCCACGGACCGGTTTATGCCCGACAATATTTTCATGGACTGGCCTTTAAGGTGTCACGGATAAATACAACAAAATAAAACTAGTACCAGTACCGAAAAAAAGAAAATTTATTCATAACCAGTGTTGGGAAGGTTACTTTTAAAATGTATTCCATTACAGAATACAGAATACATGCCCCAAAATGTATTCTGTAACGTATTCCATTACGTTACTCAATGAGAGTAATGTATTCTGACTACTTTGGATTACTTAATATATTATCATGCTGTTTACAACTATGTGAATGTACTATTGCTGTGATTTATTACTGTTACTGAAGGTCAGCGGCTCCGAACCGTAGTAAAGGGACCTCTGGCTAATACGGTGGGTTCTGTGTCGGGCTCGTAGCCGAAAACTAGCTTTACTTTGTTGTCTGGGTCAACTTTGCTAGCAGAGACAGAGAGAGGCGTTGAACGGCTGCTCCAACTGAACTTATTGTTTTTGGAGGAAAACACGAACACGGTGTACAGTCGAGTCTTAATAGCTTACTTACAACTGGGCTCGTCAGGCTCTCTTCTTGGCTGCAGTGGTTATTATTATATTTACATGCTTCCAGCTCCCGTTTTTGCTCGATGACAGCTCGTACTTCTTCTTTTTCTCCCTCCCTCGCTCACAGACACATAACCGGTATGGCAGTCCATTCTCCCTGCAGCACGGACTACACTGCCCATGATGCTACATTCTTTAGAGCTATGTCTGTAGCATTCTGCCTATTAGCTTAGCACAACAACAACAAAAAGGCCTCTCTCACCCAGGAAAACCAGAGAGAGAGAGAGCGTCACCCTGTAACCATGGCAACCGTAACGCTGCCACCTGGAACAACAGAACGTAGCTGTCAAACAAAACCCAAACAGTCCTGACCCGCCACAATATCAAACAGGGAAGTACCGCCGTGTAATCCATTTATTTCAACAAAGTAACTGTATTCTAAATACCACCTTTTTAAATGGTAACTGTAACGGAATACAGTTACTCATATTTTGTATTTTAAATACGTAACGGCGGTACATGTATTCCGTTACTCCCCAACACTGTTCATAACACACGTGAAAAGACCAAGGAAAACCGAGTAAACGATAAAAACGATAACAAAATAACGCTGAAAACCGATAAAAACCCTGAAAACTATACATTTCACACCTGAGCCTCAACTCTCGCGGCCCGGTACCAAACGACTCACGGACCGGTACCGGTCCGAGGCCCGGGGGTTGGGGACCGCTGCTTTATAGCATAAACTTAGATAAATGTGTCCTTTCCCCTGACCTCGGGCTCTGGTTGCTGTCCATGGTGCTGATTAAAAGTTGAAATGGTGCTGCTGAAATTACTGATTACTGTACTATTGATTACTGCTATATACTATTACTGTGTATCTCTCTTTCTCTGAGTGTGTGTGTGTGTGCGTGTGTGTGTGTGTGTGTGTGTGTGTGTGTCACTATGTTTGCTTGGTACCAAGTGGCAGAAAGAGACCAAAAAAATTCTGCCCCAGGCTCTGTCACAGAGTTGGAACACACCTGTGGTTGGAAGATTGTTTAATGAACAGATGAGACCAAAACAGAACTTTTTCGTTACATGGGAAGCAGGAAAAAAGAAAAAAAACATTCCAGCATAATAATCTCCCACTTTTCAAATTTCCCATCTGTGAAACATAGTGGTAGGGCTATGATTTGGGACTGTTGTGCTGCGTCTCACCAGCATGGCTTGCCATTGCTGATGGGGGAATCAATTCTAAAAATCTACCACTGATTTCAAAGGAAAACTTAAAAATAGGATGTTCTACCCAAGAACAGCTAGAGATGAACATTAATGTGTTGCAACAGTCAAGTTAAAATCCTGACCTTAATCCACCAGGAATGCTGCCTGAAGCGAGCTGTTTGTCAGTTACAGCTGCACCAGATACTGAAAAGTTAGCATACTTTTCATGCTTGCACATATGAAACATTATCAAATCCAATAAAAAACAAATACATTACTTGCCATACAACTGGTGCTTATCAAAAGCTGGCATGATTACAATTATAATAATAATGTATACTTTACAATGATGTGATTCCTTATATTCACATTTAGGGTTTGAGATACAACCTGATGATCTGTAAGGTCCTATTTATGCAGAAATATAGGAAACACAAACTTTCAAGCATCACACACAGAAACAGCACAACCTCAGCAGAGTCTGGGTCTCAGTCCCGGAGTCAATGTGGACTCCCCCCTACCCCATACATTTTCAGTCTAGGCTGCACACAACACATCCAGGTCGAAGTCATGATTATATGCACAAAGAAGATTTTGATGGATTAGATTTATTCCATGCATGAGTGATGAAAGAAGCTATCAAACCTGCCACAGGTACCTGGTGTGTTTTGCCAGTTTAGCTTTTGTGTGTGTGTGTGTGTGTGCTCTGCTGAACTAGCTTTATGCTGATGGTGAGACCTTCTGCTTGTAGGCTTTGTGTGACTTTTGTTTGGTTATTTAGCAGCTATCCAGCTGGAAGACAACTAGCATCTGGGTGTTTCAGCTTATTTGCTCTGTAGCATTCTCGCTACTGTTTCATATGCTCACTGACACTGCTAATCTTCATCATGTTGCTTTCTGTGTAATGTAATGACCAAGTAGGCAATAGCTGTCCTGCTTTAACATAACATAATGTAAAAGCTGCGCCCAGGTATGATTAATTATACCGCTGCTTACTTTCGACGAGTCTGGCTTAGATAATTGTGTGTCGTCTTCCGTGTGTGCATTTCTGTGCTTTTATCTGATGCTGTTAAAATGTTGTGTAGAGCCAACGAGTTTGCGTTACAGCCAGTGGGCTGTGTTTGCAAAGCACTGTATGTATACACATTCATAAATATATGAAACAGTCCTGATCCAGAAGCATGCCGAGACACTTTAATACAATATGCGCCACATTTATCTTCCCACACCTCTGAAAACCTTTTCTAATGTTTACATATCATTTGTTTGTTTTAGCTTTTTTGAGTAATTACCACAGACAGCTATGACTATAAAATGTACTTCTGTGCAGGTTGTGGGTGTGAAAAAAAACAAAGAAAAAAATGAAAATTGCATTTGTGCTTTTTGCAGCTCAGACAAAAAGAGGTCATCTCTGTCGAAACAGATGTTTGCTTTTACACTGAAATAATGCTGAGGCAGTGTTCCTAGACTACTTATAAATATGCTGTGTAGTCGTGGGGACCTTCCATTGCAGGTTGTGAGGTAGCATATCAAATACTGCACCAAGGTCCTGCTTAATTGACACACAACACATGTTTCCAGACGCATCCTAATAAGCAACGGTATGATTTTATAAATATGTAGTGGAGATGAGGGGGCAATTGTAACACCCTCTGTATGACCCCTTTCCTCAAAGGGCACAGGAAACCTTGGCTGAAACTTTGAAGGAAAGGATAATTTTTAGATCTAACCATTAATTTCAAGATGTAGTGATTATTTTGCCATTAAAAGTTTAAATGAACACAAATTTAAACTTACATTAATTTTAACTGGTGAAAATAGCCATGGGGAAAGCATACAAATAAAGTTTGTTTTTGGGTTTTTTGTAGCAAGCCAACAATTCTTTCTATCACGGGGCCAAGATTTGGGGCACAGTACCACAACTAGCCCAAAGCCTTGTTTGTCCTTTAAACCCTTATTTTAATGTTTTTCAAACAATATGAGAAGTTGACAGAATGTGTGAATACCATGCAGGTCTACAAAGCGACCTTCCTTTCACATCAGTTTGTCTGTTTAGCTGTTTTGAAGTGGTTTGATTGTATCAGAACCAGCAAAACCAGATGCTTTGTTTACTTGTGAGAAGCATAAAAAGTAGCCTAATCTCTGAGGAATGTTCCCAGCAACTTGTTGAATCTCTGATTTTGACCCTTAATGATATGTTAGCATTACACGGTCGCTGCTCTATTGGATTGAGATCTGGTGACTGATGAGGCCATTTGAGTGCAGAGAACTCGCTGTCATGGTCAAGGAACTAGTTCAAGATGATTTAAGCTTTTTGACATCACACATTATCCCACTGAAAGCAGCCATAAAAAATGCATACACTGCAGTGAGGGAAATGGACACTATTAGCAACAATACTCAGGTCGGCTGTGTTGTTTGGTTCTATGGGGCATAATGTGTGCAAAAAAGTCCCCTGCACCATTACACCTCCAGCAGCAGTTTGAGCTGCTACTATCAGGCAGGATGGATCTATGCTTTTGTGCCGCTTACGCCAAATTCTGACCCTACCATCTGAATGTTGTAGATAAAAATTGAGATGCAGCAGACCAGGCAATGTTTTTTTCCCGGTCTGGTGAGTCAGTGTAAACTGCCTGTTTTCTGTTCTTAGCTGACAGAAGTGGTACCTGGTGTGGTCTTTTGCTGCTGTAGTCCATCTGCTCCAAGTTCTCGTACATTGTGGGTTCAGATGCTCTTTTACATACCTTGTTTGTAGCAAGCATTTATTTGCTTTAATGTTGCCCTCCTATCAGCTCATAGCAATCCATTCTCCCCTGACCTCTGACATCAATAAGGCAATTTTGGCCCAGCGAAATTATAATAAAATATAAATTCTAAGCAGGCACTACACTCCCAAAATAAAATTCTACATTTTACAAAATATCATATCCTTTTATTAGGATAACTAGCAAGAACAAATTAAGTAGTAAATCAGTCACATTTTATGCTGTTTTGCTTTCATTAATCTATCATGTTCAGTTCTGTAGAAAGACGTTAGTCACTGGCCATGAAAGGTTGAATTGCTGAGATAACCCTGAATGCTCAGCTTGCATTTGGCATTCATTAGATATCTGCCGCTCCTCAAAGGAGAACCAAACTTCACACAATGCTTTAATTATTTACAAGGCAGAAAATTCTTTATTTTTATTTTCTAATACACGATGCGTGTATAATCAGAGTTGGGGGCTTAATACTATCAAATCCAAATCTCGCCCCGTGACTCTGTACTGAATCCAAATCTCTTTGGCTTTCATCTGTGATCAAATTTTGCTTTAAACCTTCAGAATAACAAAAGTGAAAATAACTGAAGGTTTTCGTTGACATGCGCGCGACCTTCCTGTTTTCTGAGATGGTAGTTACAAACTGAAAATGAAATGAGCAGCACTGATCAAATTTTGTTGTCTGTCTATTCTTATTTTTCATGCTTGATCCAAAATCCTGTTATCTTATCATTTCAAATCAGGACTTGGAAAGCACTCTGGGTCACCTCCTCTGGTTGTTTTTGGGCTCTGCAAATAAACGTGACTTGACAAATATTAGACAATTTTGTAAGATGCTGAACTGTGTCGATGCCGTGTGATCAGCTGATTGCTTCACTGGAGAGCAGTCATTACTATGCAGTCTTGTTCAATTTCAACAACTCAATGCCGGACTTGATTTCAGGATGGTGTTATAGGATGGTACTTCTGCTTTTAACTAAATATATCTGCTTTAATCAGAGCAGGGATAAACTATGTATTAGCAAAGAATTATTTTTAATTTAACAACAAATACAGATTGGTTTTAAGCTGTTTACATTTCGAAAGAGGTAAATTTGATAACAGTTGTATTTATCTTAGTACCCTAGGGATATAGCAGAGTCTGATATATTGCTTGACATTTTCTTTCTAACAAAGTAAACACAAACGAATGTCTAGCACATTTCTTGTATGTAGTTATTTATGAGTTCATACTAAGATGATATAACAATGCAGTGTAAAACCAAACTTGCTTATTATCATCCGACCCGGCTCAGATGTTTGTGTTCGTGGCGTATCAAACACGTGTTGCCAACAGGGAATCTGCAGAGCTGGACGAACTATGCAACGTGGTTCATTTATATGAATTGTATTTCTACAAATGTTAATGCTGATATATCAGCAAATAAATAATATTGTCATAGTTTGCATATTATGCTGACTCAGTGTAGTGTGGAGGACCCAAATGCAGGCAAGAATTAACAACAGGTATTTAGGTTATTTAGGCTGTTGGCAAGGAATCCAAAAAGGCAAAAGGGAAAGGTCCACAAAGGAACTGAAAACTATAAACTACTGAAACATAAAGCTTGAAAACACTCTGGGGCTAAGAAACACCCGAGCAAGATGAACAGATGCTCTGATAGAGGACTAATGGGAGAACAGCATTATACATATACATAAAGAGTGGGAATCAGGGAAGTGGAGACAGCTGGAGGAAACAAGACACAGCTGGACTAAAGCACAGAGGATGAGACCAGGGAAGGAAAAGTAAAAAGTAGGCACAAGGAACAGCTAACTCTCAGACTGAAGCAGGAAGTGATATAACTCAATGGAGATAAACACAGACACACGAATTAACTTCAGGAATTGACACAAAAAGATGGAAGTGTGAGGGAATCAAACTCCAAAGTAACTAGGAACTAAGAACAGGGCTGAAAACACTGAAGGGAAAAAATACATAAAACAATATAAAAAATAAGAAAACCAACAAAACTTAAAAATGCAAACAATTAAAACCACTCAGTCAATTGACTCAGGTCCATGACAAATATGTTCTGATATATCAATGTTATCTTAGCTTCTTTGCATCTTTTAGGTCATTGTTTTGCTTTTACACTGTGCAGCTTTACTGATGTGCTTCAGTGCAATACTTTCAAATGACACAGCAGTGTTTGCCTCAGGAAGAAAGACTAAAAAAGGAGACGAATACTGAATTGCTTCTACCACACACACACACAGGGTTGGCCACGACTTATGTGCTTTACATCATGATGCACTGGGTACACCTTTGTCATTTTTCAACATGCACGCAGTGCAATGCAATAGAATTTCTGAAATCGACACAAGACTGCAGGCAAAAAGGGCTCTGCTGGTGTTGTCACTGTTGGTTACCAAGTGTGCCAAATGTTACCCAAAGTTTGTTGCAAATGGAAGAATTGTATCTTTTTTAATGTGTGCATTACACTGTTAGAGTGTATTTTAACCACAAGCGTGAGCTCCCCACACTTTCAGTGCCTAGACCGAACCTCGTAATTTACTGTTCAAATCTAACCAAGAGTCCAAAGCAACGGGGAAATGAAGTGTATAAACCGGGTGCCACACAGTATTCAAACGCTTGTCTTCTGGTTGAAGGTTGTGTGATTATGCCAGCCTTCGTCCAGACATTTGTAGTTTCTTTGTGTTTTTTTGTTCTCACTCATGCTGAAAATTGATGCTCGGGTATCCCTGTGCCTCCGAAAAACAAGTATACCAAGAAGGGCTTTTCTGACCAAATGGGACTGTGTGATGTGTTGGGAGTGAAAATGGACTGCCAGATCTTTTCCTGATGTGTAAATACTCAGGCGCCTGCTAATGTTAGTCACTTCAGAGCACAATAAATCAGTGTCTTCAGCTTAAAAGTGAACATCAGTTTAAGAAATTTCACGCCTGATGGAGAAAACAACTCAGAAGTGATAAAGTCAACAACATTAAATACACATTGTATAAATAGGCATCCTTCTCCAGCAGCTTAAGTGATGCAGTGCCAATTAGTACTTGATGCCAGGGAGATGGAAAAGAGAGGTCTCTGTAAGTGCAACAGTGATCTTTATTTACAATTCTTTAACCACCAATTGAACTTTGATCGAATTTGAATAAAGCTGAAAGAAAGATTTCAGTCCTTTCATTTTTTCTGTGCATTGCTGGTCAGTCCCATGTCACGAGGAATCCCACAATGCTTTGCAAAGCACATACTGTAGGAAGCGTGTGCGGGCATTACATTGCTTTCAGTGAGTCTTTCCCCTGAGGCTGAATAATGCTTTATTGAATCTCTTGTGCTACTGCTGTCACTTGTTGAAATGACAAATACTGCCTGTAAGACATTGCGTCAGTCTTAACTAATGCACTTTTTTTCTTAATGCATAAATGCACAAATTCAAAGTATAGGGAAAAATACAATTGCCATCTGGACTTTACAGCCCCATTATATACAATGTGAGCGGCTGAGCTGCTAAACCCCAGCTCTATCAGACACACTGACATGCTGTTCTAGGAATGTTTTCCAGTGGGCTCATGTTTGATATAATGTTCAGATTTAAAGTAGGAGAGCAGCTATCCCCTTTTCACCCCTCCCTTTCCCGCCCGTCTTTCCTTCACTGATCGTCAACAGCCATTCAAAGGCTGGAATAATTTGCTAAAAGAATCTCGGCCAGCTGGATGAGAAACAGAGGAAGAAAAGGAGTGAGATAGAAAAGCTAAATAACAATGCATTCATATATGGTCATTAGCATTCGAACAATTGCTCGAGCACCCTCTCTGGCACAAAGCCCTTGTCATATTCATACCTGGACTCTCGCCACAAACAGACTCACAAATATACAGGCCACTCCACAATCCACTCCTGTCTGTCACTGGTTGTATTTCGAGTCCGGTAGCATTTTTTAAAACAGTAAATGCCACACAAAAATGCAAAGGAAAAGAGAGGAGAGGAGAGAAGAGGAGAAGGAAGGAGACATGAGTGAGGAGGGGAGAAAAAGAGAAGATGACAGTGCCTGAGGGAACAAACATCACCTCCTGTCTGGCTCTCTGACAGCAAGGAGCAGACAGGTGGAGAATAGAAGGGGACGAGCAGAGCACTGAGTGCGTGTGCATGTGTGTGTGTGTGTGTTTTTTTGTGTATGCGTGCAGGGGTGCAGCATCTTTCCAGCTGAGAGAAGGGCATCTGTCTGTCTCTGCTCGGCTCGGACTGTAGCATGCGGCAGCTGTCCGTGTGTGTGTCTGAGAGGTGTGCCATTAGACGCCATACCTGTCCAGTGTCTCACCACATATCCCGAGTACCATCGTGCATCTGTCCGGCCGTCTGTTATCCTCATGCTGTCTGTCAATCTGCCTGTCTGTCCTTGTGTCTGTCCGTCACTGAAGCAAAGCAGCATGTCCCCATTGCAGTGAGCACACTTTGCATCTATCTGCCCACCTGCTTGTCTATTTGACGCACCCGTAGCTATGCCGCTTTCCTGTCACTCTGCATACCATCACAGGTTTTCTGTTTACCCTCTGCATATGCCACCACGATCCGCCTCTGTGGATCTTATATGGTGACAGATATACTGGGATCAAAGCTCTGCAGTTGCTGCAGGGAGCGCCCTCTTCCCCGGCCCCACCTCCCAACTTCTCAGCTCATGACAGTGGCCTTCAAAACATGTACGCTGTCAGCTTGTACACGTATAAAGCGCACATACATACTCACGGAGTACAAAACGAACAAAAACGTATTAAATAATAATTCAGTTTTCTATGCCCAAGCCTTATACATGGCAAATCACAGCAACGGTTGCCTCAAGGTACTTTATATTGTAAGGCAAAGAGCCCACAATAACACAGAGAAAACCAATTAGGTAGCCCCCTATGAGCAAGAACTTGGTGACAGTGGAAAGGAAAAACTCCCTTTTAACAGGGAGAAACCTCTGGCAGGACCATGGAGGAGCAGCCATCTGCCCCAACACGTTTGGGGTGATAGGAGAGCTTTGATAGGTTACTCTAATACTGATAACTAGATCATTAAGGCTTTTACATTTCCTGGTAGGTTTTAGGAAACTACTTAAAGTGTGTACTTATGGAAAAACAAAAATGAGCATGTTATTATGTTAGATCACAGACTACTGTCATATTGTTCTGAGGTAGGAACTCAAATGCACAGATGCAGATCAGGGGAAAGGGAAGTTTTTATTAGGCTGATAAAAGTTCAAAAGATTATTCCAAAATGAAGTCATAGAACCTAAATCCAGGTGAAGCAGAAAGCAGTACAGAACAAACATAACTGTTTATACTAGGACTGAACTGAGGGTAAATGAGTGGAGCGCAAACAGCTGGATGGAAGCAAAACAAACAAACAAACAAAAAACAACTAATCAAGGCTGAGGAGCTCAGTGGAAGTGAAACGAAAGGCAAGGCATGAGAGACACCACACTATCAAAATCAAACAGGAAGCTGTCAAGTTGATAAGACCCCAACTTGACACAGAAGGGCCCATAGGGTAAGGCTTAGAAAAATGGGAAAAAGACCAAATGAAACAAACTTATCACCAGATAATGTTTTAATTCAAAAATTAATTAAGTGGGAAAACAGCTGGGCTAATTTGTAGTGTATATCTAGTAGCCATTATTGGTAATGCAGAAGACTGCGCTCTATAGAAAAATCTTTTGACTTAGAGCAGCTTTCCTTCAAATAAATGTATGCTGTACCTCAGTATTGAGCACATTCAAGCACTGGAAAAAATACTACTTGTCAAAGTATGAAAACATCATCTAAAGTATCATCTAATACAGTTAGCGTGCTAGCAAGCTAATTCGCTAGCATCTATTTTACTGCCTTGCTAGCTATACAAAACTAAACTAAGAAAAAAGACAAATAAAACTAAACCTAAAAATGAAGTGAACAAACTTGACATCTTGTCATCCGCTGAGTACAATGGCTCACCCCCTTCTCTTCTCTTTCTTTTTCTGAACAAAGCTGTTGAAGATCTTTTGCTCAGGATACATCCACACACACTCATGTTTGCAGATTTATGGGAAAAGGCCTTCCTCTAGTTTCTGTCTTGTTCTTGCACTACTTTTTGTTAGCTTAACTACTCTGTTGGCAAAAAAAAACAAAGACATAAAAACCAAACAAACTGATTAGTTACCAACAATAGACCAATCTCTGTGGTTCTCATGACCCACCAGTTACCTTACAGATTGCTGCGATCCAGCCAGAGTATGCCTCACTTTATCATAAATATTATAGCTCAACTTTCTAACATTCTTTTGTGCTCAGCCCTTAGTGTCATAAATGTTATTAGGTAAAAAGAATTACATCAATTAAAGTTTTGACTAGATGAAGTCACTAGATAATAGACCATGGGATTACTGAATTCATTAGAATTGATCGATCAGGACAGAAACAGTGGACGGTCTTAGATTGTGATCTGCTTCAGTGAGGTCTGGGGATTATGCAGAGCCTATTGAACTGTTGTGCTATTTCCGAAAAGGAGGCATTCTTACATTTAATAAAACGTAATTTTTAGCCCAAACTAAATTTCCATTTTCTTGGCCGTTGTATTAAGATAGGGGCAGAAATCACAGAGAGCACTTTTCAGATAAAACCAAAGCTGTTTGCACGAGTAGAAGAGCTACGTGTGAAAGTGTGTTTATGTAATTTGGGCTAACTGAGCCTTTTAACTTGAAACTTGCATGGTTTTTATTTGATCGTAAACTGTGAAGCTGAGAAAGAACTGACACCCCGGCTAAATCTGTGATGTCTGAGAACACAGTAAATGCGCTCGCTTTTGTGGTACAAGTTGTTTCTTTACACAGTGTCTAAAAAGCCTAAAAGCGTATTTTCTGGTACTGGGTACAATATATCCAGCCTGATTCTGCTGCCTGGCCAACTGAGTGTGCCTGCCAAACATATGTATGGCAAAACTGACTCTCCAGGCTGCAGTAAAAGTGAAGCGCATCCAGGCAGACGCGCACCCTGGCCTGTGGAAGAGAAGAAGCGGCTCACACCAACACACACAAATGCATGTGTTTAATTTAATCATGTAATCACCCACTCTATAGTTCAATAATAGAGAGAGCAAAACAGACATGTACATACTGCTCCTGTCTTTACTTTCTCTCTCTCTCTCTCTCTCTCTCTCTCTCTCTCTCTCTCTCACACACACACACACACACACAGAGTCTCTCCCAAGGGGATAAATCAGTCCTTTCATGCTCTGCCGTCTGGCTGGCCCTGTTATACTGTGTTTCTATAACACAGAGAGAGCAGTCTCTTACTATTCTAATGGTCACACATACCCCCCACTCCTCCCTCCCACTCTCTCTGTGTTCTTCAAAGACTTTCAGGTGGAGTCAATCTACAGGTACAGTGCACAGTGAAGATACTGGCCTCTGCACACGTGTAATGACTGAGGAGGGTATATCAGGCTAATGAAATGTGGGTGTGCACATGCTTTGGCATGTGTGCGAAGATGACGAGGTATAATTTGTTCTTAAGTGATAAGGCTGAGGTAATAGCTTTTTGAAATAGGACCGTGGTGATGATAAAGGTGGTCTGATTAACATGAACGTAATAATGTTATCACTGGGCGGTAATCGGGTGATGATTTGTTGGCGATAATGATGCTGTTAATGATGGGCCTGTTAAGAAAGTGGTATATTATAGAAAAAGGGACATTTCAAAGGCTGTTATAACAACAGTGAATGCACCGTTTTATTTATACGGTAAGCATATTTGGATGCATGGATGGAAACACAAGATATTTGTATAGTTTGTATACTCATGAAATGCAGTGAGTATACTTGATCTACAAGAAATGTACACATTATAAACTGAGTTCATTTCTATTTTCACTTTGAATGTCATCACCTGTCAATTAGCAGAGTACTAAGAAACTCAGCCACATCCCAAATATTCTCATTTTGTCAGAGCTGCTGGCCTCACAGGGATACCCACAGAGATGTCCTTTTGATGTTAATACAGCAAACCACTGGAAATCTTGGATGGTGACAGCAAAAGGTTCGGTTTCAGACAGTGTTGAAGTTGAGATAAGAAATCAGCAGGAGTTGGGATGTAAATCACAAGATTTTTAACCTGGAAAAAGTAATTCATGAGTTGTCTGGGAGCTTTTATGTTTTGCACTTTGTCTCAAGTTTTTTGACTTGCTCTTTGTTTTTTGTTTTTTTCCACCTGGTCTCTTGATTCACTGTACTCCATCCATCCATCCATCCTTCATTCCTTCCATCCTTCCTTCCTTCCATCCATCCATCCATCCATCATACCCACTTCCAACTAGGGTTGCTGTGGGATGGTGGGCTGGAGGCTATTCAAGCTGACATTCCATGAGGTACGATGAATATTAAGAGCCCTCAGTGGGTTAAAATGTGATGCTACACAGTCGTGATCAACGATTGTAGAAAACAGTCATTGGTCGTGACAAAGAGTCGATATCTCACAAGCTGGGTCTGAGAGCAGTCATCTCTGACATACTGGCATCTTTGACGAAACAATAACATTTGATGCTCTGTATCTGTGTTACCAGTGTCAAAAGGTCAGCTTTAATAATGCTCCAATAGAATAAAGACAGGGATTGAGATTGCTGAAAGAGGCTCCTTTACTAAAAGTGACTCATAGTGATTATCATGATTAAAACCAATTGATCGATGAAACTTTAAAACAAAAAACTTTTGGCATCACTTTCTACGGAGGCAGGGTTTATAAAGACTTTATACTTTCTTCTTCTTTTTTGTATTAGAAGTATAAAGTAAAGCAGTGAATGTCTCTGCATGATTAACTGTAGCACGATGTTACAGAAAACTTTAGGAAATAAAATTTAGTATCATTTTTTTTAATTAGGCCCTGTTTATGAAGGTTTTTGTTGCCTCAGATCATGGGAGGCACCTTTAGCACTGTCACTTCAAAGCAAGAAGGTCCTGGGTTCGAATCCAGCAGCTGGTCTGGGCCTTTCTGTTTGGAGTTTGCATGTTCTCTTTGTATGTGTGGTACATGGCTTTCTTTAACAGGCAGTTTTAACTTAACTGGTGATTTTAAATTGGCTGTAGGTGTGAATGGTTGTCGTTCTCTCTGTGTTAGCCCTGTGATAGACTGGGGGCCTATCCGGGGTCCACCCTGCCTCTAACCCAATAACAGTTGGGACAACCAACATTATATTGCATAAATAATATTTTTCTTATAACCGACAATAACATATGCATTGGTCTTTTTTGCTCCCCCCCCCCCAATATGTCTGGCAACCCAAATATATTAGTGGATTAGTAGATTTATTAACAATGGCTTGAAACATTAGTCATTCTTAAAAACCAATATTATTAAAAGTTGTCCCAAAAATCCTTTTAAATTTTTTCCTTTAATATGATTAATGTTTCTAAAGTGACTTGTGGCATAGCCTACGGTGCCTTAGTCAACCTCTCCTCCACACTAATGGAGTGAGATAATGCTTTAATTTTCTAAATAGCCTGGCGACCCAAAGCTCAATAATGTGTTTTTGATCTTAGTAATATCTTAGAAGTACTATGTGAAGCTTAAGTATATTATCTATTAAGTTCCAATTAAGGGTTTAGAACATAAACTCTGAAAAAATGCCTTTTAGGAAAATAAAAGTATTACTGAACTCTTATAATAAAGAAACAGCGTAGGTTGTGAGTGCAATTGTACTGGAAAAATTCTTGTGCACAGGAAACTCCAGCACATAAGGCAGAGGAGAGTGATGTATTGATACGTGATGAATGATGATCACGATGATCACGCCGGTGGCGGAGGTGGTGGATATAATTATGAGTGATGATGGACATAATACTGATATTAATCACTCCCGAGGAAAAAAAAGGCGATGATTAAGAATTCAAAAGACGGGACAAAGAGAGAGAAAACCGTGGAAATTAGGAGGTGGGGAAAAAAAACGTGCACGGATTTTCGGGAGTGACGTTGTTTGAAAAGACAGAGCGAGAGAGAGAGTGGGGGAGAGAGAGAGTGGGAGAGAGGAGAGACGGCGCGATAACAGTGTTTGCCCTTCTTGGACTCAGTTTTGTGACCGGCTGACGGACGAAGAAACTTGAGGCAATCCCACCGACATCCTGAGGTAAATTCAAAAATGTCCTAGCCCAGATAATCCTGTCTTTGAAAGCACTGTTTCTGGGTTTTTTTTAAAAATTATTATTACCTCGGTCAGGCTGGCTGGAGATCAGACCCAGTTTTCCCCTCTGTTGGTATTTGGGAATTGCGTTTCTCCCCGTCTGCTATCAGGCGACACTGCTTGACATTCACCGTTTTTTAAAACTGAAATTACAGCACGTGACGCGTAAAATACCCACATATCGATCCGTGTTCCCTCTGTACTATTTCAGCGAAACAGATGGATGTGGTTAATTCTCGCGGCGGTCCGACTCCGTGCGTATTTCCGACACTCCGGAGGGTCTACTGGGTCTTAGTCGTTGTAAAAGTATATCCCTCGAATCTCAGTGGAAAATTTAAGGACGGACTGTTGTTGTAAAAATTATTATAGAGCTCTCACATTCATAATGGCCGACAGTGAACGTGGAGTCCTAATTGGGAGCCTGTGGTCAGAGATTGAGGACTTGTCCAGTGTGCTTTTATGTTGGGGAATTTCACAACATACTTACTGTTGTGGATACTGATTGATTATCTTATTGGTCGTTCATTCATCGATTCAGTCGGGTGTCTATTCCTCTGATCACAGGACGAAGAGGATGCCACTTTCAGTGCAAGCCGGACGGGCGCAGTGTTTTTACGCGTGCGAGCCGATTCCCAACAGACGGAGTGCACTGCTACTGACAGACTGTCACTATACGGAGCACCGACACCCCGGGGCAAATATTTTACCTGCGCGCCGTCCGTATGTGGAAATTTGTCTGCGGTTCAGCGCGTCCCTAATGAGGGTGATCGGCTGCGAGTCGCTTCAAAAACCCTGCTTAATTGCGTTCATTTATTACGCGACCCTATAAGTCGGTGATAATCAGTATTTGGCTTCATATCCACGGGTGTCTGGTGACGTGTCTGTGCCTTTGCAAAGTGTTCTGTTTTTGCACAACTCTAATATATGGATATATATATATATATATATACATATACATATATATGTATATATATATATATATATATATATATATGTATATGTATATATATACATATACATATACATATATACATATACATATATATATATATATATATATATATATATATATATATATATATATATATATGTTCTCTCATTTGTGTGAGACCTTAGGCATGCTTTGCTCTACTGGGAAATACATTTGCTTAGATTTATGACCTGCCTTCTCAGGTTATATCGATTATGGCAGCCTACTGCCGTGCTTTATTTTTGTAAGAGCAAGAAAAGTGGGTCTGCCACGTCTATATATAATTTCTTCATGTTGTAGGGTGCACAGCAAGCTTTTGATGCAGCTGGGTCAATTCTCAAGAGGAAAATCTCTGCCACGATGGCCCCCTGTTGAACATATACATAAAAACTAATGTGATGCATGAATGACTCCCTCACACACACGTGCGCACACATGCACAAACACACATGATGGGTCTTAAGCGACTATAATGACTCTGATCAGTGTGAGACATGTTTATGTATGTGGAAAGCTCATGTATTATACATTGCTGTTGCACCGGGGTGTTTGGGTGCAATCAGCTCAATGTCTGTGAATACCATAGCTGCAAATGTGTTTATGTACATCTGTGATGAATGTGAATGCATTTATCTTTGAGTGTACCTTTGATCACGTGAGCACATTTGGGCATTTTTCCCTGGACCAGCTGTGATATTACATGGCTCTTCTGTGGAAAAAAATATGATTGCTTCTACAAATACTAGTCTCAATATCAATACCTTATCTTGTAATGTGGCTAAGATAAAGAACCTACTATTATTCAGTTATTAACTGTTCACACCAAATAGCCTTTGCACAGGTGGGGAGTAACGAGGGGAAAGGAGATGTAAAAGAGGGGCAGAAAGGATGAGGAAGAGGGGAGGCTAGGAGAAATCAGTTAGTATGGAGGAAGAGGTAAATGGTAAATGGACTGGTTCTTATATAGCGCTTTTCTACTCTGTCCGAGCACTCAAAGCGCTTTTTACAGCTAATTCATTCACCCAATCACACCCATTCATACAAGCACTTCTAAGTTTAAGTGCTGAGTATCTAACATTCGTACACATTCACACTCCGATGGATGCATCGGAGAGCAACATGGGGTTAGTATCTTGCCCAAGGATATTTGGCATGCAGACTGGAGCAGTCGGGGATCGAACCACCGACCTTCTGGTTAGTGGCTGATCTGCTCTGCCACCTGAGCTACAGCCACCCTGAGCTACAGAAGAGGGAGTGGATGAAATGTGGACAGTGAAGGGGTAGAACATGAGGTGAGATTAGAAGGAAGAGTGGGAAACGAGTGGACGGTGGGTGGAAGATGGAGAAGAAGAGGGAGAGGGTGGCAACAGTGGAAAGAGACAGGTTGCACTGAGTCAGTGACTTATGCTGACGATAAAACTGCCTGAAGAAAAGAAAGAAAGAGAAAGGTGCTGTTGTTGTGACACGAGAGGGACACGGAAAATCCCATTAGCGGACATTACTGGGTGTTGTGGACACCAGCAGAGGAAGAAGAAAGGGTTGGTGTAGATGGTGAGTTACTGAGGAGGATGCAGGATGGCACAACTCAGACAGACAGAAAAAGGCACAGAGGACTTGTAAAAGGAGAGGAACAACAGCTGAGGAGGCTGCAGGAGAACGGTATTTGAATTCAGGTCTCGAGTGAAGATTTTCTTTAACAATTCTCACCTGCCAATCTTACATAACCTTGTTGTCTCTCATGCCTGAAGTGGCTTGTAATGCTTTGCCAGCAAGACAGATCACTTACTAATACTGTCCCAGAGAGTCCGCTAGCCGTCTTTGTTTAAAGGCTCAATCAAAAGCGGTCAATAACATGCCCTCAAAGATGCAAACGTCCAAAAACGGTGATCACCAAGTCAAAGAGAGAAAGACGCCTTGGCATGGAGCCACACCCCCACTTCATGGAACACACACACACACACAGAGGACATGAGAAATGATCAGTGAGCCTCTGTTTCCGTTTGATTCCCTCCTAATGAGAATAGGAAAACCCCCAAGATGAGCACCCTTGGGGGCTTTTCTATTCCGAGAAAGTGTGTGGCAGTCGATGGACGCGTACCATTCATTAGCTGACAATTCAGTGAAATGAATCAGACAACATGGCCTCCCAGGGATCCTTGTGGAGAACAAGGAAATGAATGCTTAGTGTTCAAGACATGAACGTTCCCCAGGGCCCTCACGCAGAGAGGTAATGCAATTGCAGAATTCCTTTTTCCTTTCCGATTGTTATAAACGGAAAAGGGAACAAGGAGCTTCTAGGTTCTAAAATCGCCTCAGATTCTGCTCGTGCTCCCTTCTCCTTGCTTTTTCAAGATTGGGGAAATGAGCTGTGTAAAACCTTCGGCAGAGTACTATTCCTCTGGTGTCAGTCTTTTAAAGGGGAAGTGAAACGTCTGCAACTCTGAAGAGACTTTGCCCAGAACTAAATCTCAACTATATCATCTCCAATTACCTACTCAAGGCAAGAGACTGGCAAGCCATTTTTCACCCATACGTGATGTTCCCTTTAAACTCCAGCTGGATGCGGAGGGTGAACAGTTCACTGCCTCGGTGCCCTTTGATGGTGATTGGGCATCAAAGGAGGGGAAAGACACATGGTTGCTGATGCAGACTTTTTAAGAATGGAAAAACGCCAATGGATTCACAGCAAGCATCTCTCAGGGAAAGTGTTGAATTTAGGTTCAACATCCTTCACGCTTTTCTCCGTCCTCCCTCGCCTCCCTCCTCCAATACTGTGATGTGTCCCCAGCGTTCCAAGACTGAGGTTAGAGCAGGACAGGCTGACCCCAGCTTTAGCAGTGCTGTGTCGAGACATGGAGTCAGTCTCTCCCTCGGTGGTGATGTGAGGAAGGGAGGGGAGAGAGACGGTCATTTAGAGGAAATGGCTATGCCTAGCAGTGCAGTCTTTTTCCTCACTTTAGGCCTGTGGGATGGTGCTGCAGAGTCTGTCACGGTCTGATTGCTCCCAGATCAACACTGCTGTTTACTCGCGTGCACGTGACAATAGATATGCACGCACCTACTGAAGCAGTGGCGCACACCTTGCATAAGTTGTCAAATGAGCATAATTTCCAACCATATTTTATTGTGAACTTTAAAATTTTCCCCTTGTGCAAGCGTGGAGGTGCGTTGTCTGTCTGCTGCCAGCAGTGGGTCTGCATTACCACCGGGCAGAACTGAATTTCTGAGCTCGATGTCAGATTGGTGGAGGCAACTCCCAGCTCGGTGGTGGATGGCTGTTTGAATGGGTGGGATGAAGGCGGACTCCCGTGAAAAAAGTACAGCAACTCGCTCCACTGGAGACATTATTATACAGAAAGACAGGAGGCTGCTCCAGGCTGTGTGTGGAGGCATGTGTGTATATATGTGTGTGTGTAACTCCTGTGTATTTACATTTATACGCCACTGTGCAGAAATGAGATAGAGAGAGGGCAAGGGAGTCGGACACTGACAGAAAGAGCCTGTATGACTGTTGGTTATAGGTGTGTGTGTGTGTGGTTCAGTGTGTGTGTTGGTTATAGACCTGCTGCCACTGGCTGAAGTATTGGAGTTGTGAGCTAAAAAGAATCTTTTCTCTAGTTATTTCAGATGGAAAGTTGAATTTGAGCCAAAATGAAATATGATACTGGGCATTTTCCTACATATTTTTTTTCTGAATCTATTTGGAATGGCTTCGGTTTTTTCACGCAGGTGCACAGATGTTAAATAAGCATGCCAAAGAGAAAAAATGGTGGTAATAGTAAGACTCCCAGAGTCCCTGACGTTGGATTAAATTGGAAGAAAGAAACTACACAAATCCAGTATATATTACGTATTTTTTTATTTCAAGCTGTGTTAATAAAAGGTAACATTATGGAACTGACGAATTACACTACAGTTAGTAATCACACCTATGCTGTATTACTTTATCAGGTTTGGATCAAGGGTTGACTGCTGACTTTAATATCACTTTCTTCACTCTGATTTTTGGGGGGTTAGCTTGCATAGGAAATGAGAAAGAAATCATATACCTGGTCTTACTGTGTCTCAGTAGCCAGCTGGCCTCCCCTGCATTTGGTTAAAGGCAAGCATTTAGTTAGCATATGTTAGCTTAGCGTCAGTAAGTCTCTGGGCCAAAGCTAACATGAAGGGTAACTGTCTGCAATTATGTCATAACCGTAGGCTGGCTACTTGTTAAACCATACATGTCTTGTTTTCTATTTCTCCCACAGTTTCTCTGAACGTTCAGTGAGTTATATGTAATGAATAATGTACGTTTTCTATGTACAACACCAGTGTGGCTAATTTTCAACAGTCAGTTGGTGTATTAGCTTTATTAATAGTCTGTCTGCCACCAGAAGTCTTTGGGAAAATGGTAATTTGGGTGAACATGTCCTTTAAATAGCCCAGGGGGAGAGTGCCATGGTGGATTTGAGATGAAAAAGCCCCCCAACTTGTGTAAAGCCTAAAGTCCCATGATGCAACAGTATGCTAAATAATTTAACAACTATCAGCCCACATCTGTCCTATAAGTCTGTTTTTAGCTTATATATCATTAATTATACTTAAATATACTAAAATTCTCTTGATTTGCTATGATAATTTCTTCAACTACAGCAAACATTTTGTGCCACAAAATGCGTTTGCATTGTTACCAGGCTTCCTTATGCCGTGTTTTCATACTTAAATGATCGAGAGGTCACAGAAGCTACCTTAGGTATCCACCTTTATAACAGTAAAATATACTACTGCAAATCCCGACTATAAATTTAATGCAAAAGAAGAGAACAGTAATCTTTGCAAAAAATAATTAAGTCTAGTGAACAGACTTTTCTAGAATGAGACTGTTAAACAACTAGATGGAAAATTATGATTCTGTGTCTGACAGCTCACCTGTCTGAGGTTGGGGAATATTACAGATTTTGATTTATCGTTAGGTCCTGAACACTCTTTGTGTGTGAGGAATATTAAAAGCTGTGAGTATTATTGCTGTTGTGCCACATTTGCTTGCTCTTGCTCTGAGCACACTCATATGGACTTTGTAACTCTAAGGTGCAGCATTGTAGGCTATTTAATAAGCTCAGAGGAAAGACTCCTACAAACAGCTAGAAGCAAAAACTGCAACCTCAGAATATTTGTGGAAGCAGGATTAAGTCTTCGTGGTTGGTAACTCTCATTCATAACCTCTGACAGGCTTGTTTCTGTGCTTCTGGCAACTCCTGCTCTCTGTTGGGTTTATGTACCGACGATAATGCTGTAATGTGGAAAATGCTAATACTCAAACTTTGCCCAGGTACGGAAAAAGTCTATTTAGACAAGACAGCTTTTTTTTCCCCATTTAAAAATAAAAGGCTTTATTTTATTTAGTGTGATTATTTTGGGCACTGTGAGAGCATACGTCAGGAAAATTACTGTGCTCATAAGATTCTTTTAAATCACGAGTCACGGCGCTGGGAGGTCTTAGGTGTACAAGTGAGGAACAGATCAAAGAACAGCCATATCAGTCACACAGCCCAGCTTGCATTACTTCCGTGTACAAGGATAATGAGGGTGGAATCCATGAGGGGGATCAAATCTCACTGAGCTGCACTGAAATGAAAGAGGAAACAATTAGTGCTTTAGCACATGGAATCTGAAATCAGGAAATTGAACATTAAATTAGAGTCTCTCTATTTAGACATCACATTGAAGTGATTAGTTTTAAAGCATGTGACTGAATAGCGGTTTTCAATTTTACAGCTTTCCCTGGATTTCCATTTGCGTGTCCTTATTTCTCACGCCATAAGTCATAAGCACATATGAAATTGAAGGCACGAACTCAAGCTACTTAAATAATTTCACCATGGTTTAACACAATTTAAAAAGACTTTAATAAGCCTTGCAACAAAAGGTGCCAATGACTGTAACCGGCGCTTTGGAATTAAATTTATCATACTCTGAAAATTAACTATTTTTCTCGACAGTTGCTTTTGAATTAGGGGAAAAACTGCTTTCACAGGAGGTAGCTCATTTTTTGTGTGTGCGTGTGTTATTGTGCTATTTATCACTTCTGTGTTTGGGCTCATCTTTATCAAGACTGCCAGTAATTCTGGTATAAAATGCTGTGCGTGCCTGAGGTAGGAGTGACTGTGTAGGTGTCTGCTCGGGCTGGTGGTAATGTGCATCTGCATAGCTGCGTGGTATCACAACAGCTGCAGACGTGTGTGTGTGTGTGTGTGTTCGGTGGGGGACCACAACAGAATGAAACCTACAGCATAAGCAGCCACCCCTGACATAGAAGTCCTGTAGGAATTGAGCAAATCCTATTGTAAATTTGCCTACTCCATGAAGATAATTGGCTTATTCCTGTGTTAAATAGCCGGTCCTACAGGACACTGACTGGGCTTAGCATGCTCCATGTAGACAGTGTGTCTGTTCCTCTGCTTCTTAGGGACTTAGAGGCACATTACATACTGAATTACTGTATGACAATGATGAACTGATAGCTGCCGTGCACAGCCCAGAGCTGCTATGCAGGGACATACACGAACAAGAGTCGGCAAGGGCACAGGTTCCATTCCCATGGGGTGCTCCTTTTTGAAAAAAGCCTATATGGCTCCAGCTGCTTGATGTATGAAAGGCAGTTACACAGACAGGCTAGTTTAGGAACAATATGCACATCTAAGACTTCAGTGCGACATTTTCCTACATCTTGCAAAGCTCCCAATTTCTGGTTTTCATGCTCAAGTCTATGCAACAGTTTCAGGCTTCTGTTGAGCTTGGATGTGGAGAAAGTGTTGCGTAGCCTTACCTAAATCATTATCCACACATCAAACACCATCTGGCTTTCACTCTCTTACTTTGAAGATTCCTTCCTCATCAGCCCTTTGCCTAAAGCAGACACAACAGATAAATGTGTGTGTGTGTTTGTGTGTATGTGTGTGTGTGTGTGCGCATGCATTCATATATGCAGACGAGCTTACATGTGGCTTTTTCATGCTTGTTTTAACCTCGTAGCTGCTCGGTAAATCTGTAGCAGAGGTTGTCTCTCTGTTTCTTGGCCTCTGGGCTGCTGCTTACTGATGAACCCAGCCCCAGCTGATCTAGCAGCTCAGAAGTGGTGGTGGGGGGAGAGAAAAGCACCAAAATGCTCAAATGAGAAAATGAGAGATTCAGAGATGGATGAATTGTCAGCGGATGTGCAGCTGTTCAGGCCAGCACGTGTGTATTTGGAAAGCTAGAGAGCTAGCTCGCGCAATTCTGGGACATGACCGAAAACTGTCTAGTTAGAGTGCATCAGGAAATGGATGAAAGGGAGAATTCCCTTCACGTGGTGAGAGGAAAGAGCCAGAGCTCGAAATGCTTCATCCGTGTGTGTCCTGATAGCTGCTAAGTTGAACAAAGGCAGCGACAATGCTATATTTCCAAATCAGTGTGTCTGTGTGAAAACATGTCGGACATGCTGTGAAGTGAATTGGTTGAAAGCATCTTTTAAAGATTGACTGATGATATTGAGCAGATGAAATGGCAGCACCTCGGGGAGGGATTTTTGAAGCTAAAAATACAGAGGTAAAGGAAATATGCAGTCATGCTTATCTCTGTGTCAAATTGCACTGATAGATACCACAATATGGCGTTTTTTTTGGCTAGGTGTGATGTACTCCATCCTGTTCCATGTCAGCGCAATCTGCCATCTGACTGTGTAACGGATCGAGAACGAGTGTATCCTGGCATGCGTGCGCGTGCATTCGGGTGCGCGTGCATCCGTGCGCTTTCCAGCCCGCTAGGAAGGCGTGGAGCGGGCCGTAGAGCATGAGGTTCATCAGTAGTGTAATTAATGTAGTGCAGTTCAGTTGTCATGCGTGATATTTCAGGGCTCCGATCTACTTGAGAAGGCTTTTTGATGAATGGCCAATTAGAAGCAGACTCCTCATGCCTGGTGGCTGACTGATCTCTTTTTAATGGCACTCCTGTTTCTTTGATAAAACACAAAATGAATCATCAATACCCTGGCCCGGAGGAGCACCAAGCTCCGCGTTTAATTGTAATTGGGTGTGTAGCAGGACTTGAGGTCGAGACTGTGCCTGCGTATGTGTCTCCGCAAAGAGTGTGGCAGAGCACTCTTGCGGTAATGGCGGTCAGCCCCAGTCATACTCTGATGCACACGGCTGCTTTTCCGAAACATTATATGTAATTTTCTGGGTTTGTGTGTTTGTCTTTATTCCTCTATCCACATTATCTTTGTTGATCTATTAGAAGATTATTTCGGCAGCCCAGCTGTCGGCACGCTTGCAAACCCTCACCCCAAAACACTAATTGAGTCTCATTGTTGCTGATTTTTTTTGAGTCTGACTGCTATTAAAGAACTCTTTAATCAGACAAGTTTTGCTTCCAAAAAATAAAATAAAATCCACGCTTAAACTTTGTTGCTCTGTTTTTGATGCTCTAATCAAAAAGTCCAATTTTATATGCATAATTAATGCTACAGAAAAAGAAAGACGAGAGGGAAAACCAGCCTTAAAACATTCAAAGAAATACAAAGTCTCTTTTCTTCTTTGTTTGCCGGTTCCTCAGGAGATGGCCACGATGTATTTGCCATTTCCTCAGAGGGGGTGATGCGGTTGGGAGAGGCGGTTGTTTGAACTGAAGCTGTGAAAACACACCGTGTAACAGTCTGAGCAAGCAGCTAGCGTCTCAAACCAAAGAGCCCACCAGGAGCTTTTCGACCACCCAACGGGCAGTAAAGGTCTTTGCTACCCCTTTTATTTTTATGTTTCCCCGGGTCTCAGCAGCTGGAGATTTCTTCGCTTCCTCAAGCAAACAGAAGAGGTTCACAATGGGGTGATTAGTGCTGTCAAAATGCCATCCTCTGCTGATGTTGGGGGGACTGGGATAATAATCTTGCAATTCCCCGCCCGAGACTGCTGGAACGCGTCACTCATAACCGTCTGCCTTCAAATGGCACATACATTACGCGCCCTCGGGAGTCTCGGGCTCGGACGAACTTTCCTCAGCCTCGTACCTCAGCTCCACCACCACCTCAATGTGACGTGGCTTCAAGCTGAAATTGCGAAGCGGACCTTTCACACTCTGTCACAAAGGAAACTTGCTTGGCAGGTAGGCACTTGGGGAGATACAGAGGGAATCTTATTTTGTGGATTTAGACTTCATAAACATCATTATCATCTCCCCGACCTTGAGTTGCTGTGCTGTTCAGCGGCGACCCCAATTTTGTCAGGAACCTTGAATGGTGATGCGCGCAGTCTCTCGGGCACACGGGCAATCGAGTCAACAAAAAAGGGATTTTTTTCCCCTTTAGAGTTTAGTGTGTGGCGTGGCAGAGCGTGCGCATCTATGTACGTGCGCTGACTCAGTAATCTTTCTTGCCTGCTGCCTGGAACCGTCAGCATCTTTCCTCCAAACAAAGTTTTCTGACTGTGCCTCTGCCAGATTTAAACTGTGTAGAACATTAGTGTAACAGCCCACGCTCTTAGAATACAGATTTGTTCTTGAGTGCACGCCAAATGGCCTCTATATTTTATGAGCCTCCTCTACTAACATACCATCTTGAGACTAATTATCATGGTCGCACTCAAACACAAAGCTCGTTTATTATTGCATTGACATCACATTTGTTTTGGCTTGGCCTACATGGCAGGGACTTCACAGCACTACAATGCTGGAATCATGTTTTGAGCTTGACAGAGCACGCTTTGGATAGAGAATCTGTTCTACCGTGCGTTGTACAAGGTGTTAGGCAGAAAGGTTGTTTGTTCTTTACAATCTTGTCATTTGTCTCTCTTCAAGTGGACTGTATTTTTTTTTCCTGTTCCTTTTTTCCCCTGTTCACATGGGAGTCACACTCAGTTCTTGGAAGGCTGGCTTCCTCTCATGGTTCTGTCCTAGAAATGCCTTGGTACTTTTTTTTATTATCATAATACTTTCCCCCCAGCATATCTGTACACTGATTCCAGCTATTTTTACACACACTGCAAGACTATTAATAAAAGTGTGAGTAATGCTGAAAAATGGAAATGGTACATGAAAGAGGAAGTGGCAAATTAAAGGAGTTTTCAGTAAATGACGTATAATAGATTTATTATGACGTTTTGTTTTTGCATGTTTTTGTAATTCTGTTGTGTACTTATAATAAAATACTGCAGTGATCCCATTAGGGAGTATCACAAAGGATTTTACCAAGCTACCACAGCTATTTAACACACCAATTTATCCCTTTCCAGGATCACGAGGCCAACAGATTCTATCCCAGCGCGCACTGGGCAGAAGGAAGGAAATATCCTGGGCAGGTTGCCAGTGTTATTGCATGATGAGCACAGACACAGACAACAGATAGACATGGGAAAAACACATTTGAACTATGGGTTTGAACTATGAAACACTGAAAATCAAATTTAAATTTAATGTCTTGGAACGTCACATAATAAAAGTACAGAATATAGATAACAATGGATAAAGACAGCTAAAAAGAGAAAGACAGAGTGTGAAATATCTGCACGACTGCATCACAGCCCCAGCTAATCTATGGTAAACCCACACAGGTGTATTTACTTAAGTGGTTTATTAGACATGGCACCACTCCAGTCCTTAACAGAAGCCTCCTTCCAGACCTCAAAGCATGTTTGCTGTTGTGCTCAGCACTTGTTTCACAATTGTGCAGAACATGTACATGACTATTCTATTCTATTCTATTCTAGTTTACTAAGGTAAGACAAGGAGCATGTTTTCTAGTTAACTAGCCAGCTAGCTATCTAAGTCGGTGTAGGAATCTTTTTTTTGTTAGCTATGCAACTCCATGTAGCTGGATGGACGTAGTCACGGTGACATCACCTGTTGTAAGTTAGTTTAAATTTGGAGCCTTAAGCAGAGTGTTTTCAGTGTTCCTGGACGTAGCGATCGAGGGGCAAATCTGTGAACCTAAGTACACAGACTGAGAACAGCGTGCTGCTGTCAAGTCATTTTATTCAGTGTCAGTGTGAAATTAATGATGAGGAAGGTGTGGGTCTGATTGTGAAACCACACAGTCCTAATTTACAACTCGTTAGCCTATGAGTGTGCAGATTCATACCAAATATCTCACACTTCCATATTGAAACATATTGATGACAAAACAGACGTCATTTTTTAATTCAGTATGTACGGTGGCCATCAGATGTCAAACACTTGAAAAAGTTGCAGTGTTTTACCTCTCAGGGCCTTGAATATGACCCAAAATGTGTGACTCGGCACATAAACTTAGTAGGAAAATGTCCATGTTCAGGTCTGTAAGTTCATCTCCTTTAGTAGTGAAAACCCTTGAATTTTCTTCAGTCTGCCTTTGATGTTGATGCCTTTGATGCTTAACTCAACTGAAGTTGGTTTTGAGTCCAGACACATCTAAGTTCATGTTATTATCATATGGGACAGAGTTGTTGTCTTCGCTTCCTAAGATCAAAACCATTCAATGGGCTGAAATTGAAATGTTACATCTTATAAGCCACAATTTTTAGGTACCTAGGTAGCATCTAGTTTCCAGGTATCATTATAGATCACAATTTGTCATTTGAAGCTCACATTGAAAGGCCTGTGTCCAAGCTGAAAGTTCAAATAGATTTTTTTTTTAGGAATAAATCCTGTTTTTCTCTCCAAGTGAGGAAGAACTTAATCTTTTTTAATGGTGCCCATCATTGTGCTTTGCATTTTATGGTTGGCTTTGGACATCGTGTACATCACTGTTCTCTGTACGTTGCTGCTGAGTGGCTGTCTCTGGATATCCACAGACTTTTCCATTGGTTGGTTTTTATCTATAAATCTATGCTTGGTCTGGTTCCTTCTTATCTGTGTGTCTATGTGTGTAAAAACTGCAGCCAGCATAGCCTACGCTCTCACAATATTATACAAATGTTTGTCCCCAGAGTCAGATCCGAATTAGGAAAAAAAAAACTTTTAAATACACTGCCCCTGTTTCCTGGAATAATCTCCAGCAGGCGCTGAAATTGTCAGAACTGGTGATGAAGTGGGAGTGGAAGTCCATTTTAAAAGAGCGAGAGAATAGGTCAGTGTGACTGCTTTTAATATCACGCATTTATTGCATATGATTCACATGTTTGTGTTCGCTTGTCTGTACTGGATACGAGTTGTATTTGTTTCTTTACTTCTTATATTGCTATGTGTTGTATTTTTTTATAACCTCTGCTGCCTTCTTAGCCAGGTCTGTCTTGAAAAGAGATTTTAATCTCAATGAGACTTTTAGCTAGGTAAATAAGGGCTATAAAGTATTTTCCCGTCGACGTGCACACGACAGCAAGTCTTATTTTGAATCACCATCTGGTAGCCTTAATGCACGTTTTTAGGCACTTTCACGCTTGTTTTATAGTGTCTATGTCAGTAAAAGTACTGCAGCTATAAGGCACTACGTCCATCTTTTATGCTTTCTGTGTTTTCTGCATTTGTAAAGATGAACGACATTGAAATAGCTGAAAAAATAGCTTTATTTAACATAAATGCACCGAATGAATAAAGTCAAACAAAATGGTAATTCAGTTCTCATTTCCATGCTAACAGTCTCCCCTAACCAAACATATCTGATATTCACATTTGAATCAGTTGTTCTGCTTGCAGGTCTCATCCCCCCCCCCCCCCCCCCCCCTCCCAAAAAAAAAAAGAAAGAGAAGAAAAAAAATAAAAATGTCTTTTAATGTGGTTTTACACCTCCCGGTTCTTCTATTTCGCACCTTTTACGCCTTACATCTGTAAGAGCTCGACGGGGGGAGACAGTTGAGTTTGATCTCCTCAAAGCCCAGCCAGACTCTCATAACTCCCAGTAACAACACCTGCATGGGTCTGTTAAAGCCACTGCACAAAAACAGCTGAATATCATTGTTATTATTCAACGGCACATCAGCTGAGTTAAAACTTAATGTACAGTGACAGATCGATTTCTGGCAGCAGAGAGGTTGACTGCATATTGCCACATGCTAGATGGTGATAATATATTTCATCTTGTTGCAAAGGTCACACATTGCAAATCACGTTTAAGAATATTCTTAAATGATGGCTTTGAATTGCAATTAGCGAAGCATCCAGACATATACATATTTTTTTTTGCTGTTGTTGTTGTTGTTGTTGAAAAGGCCTCCACAGTGCAGCCATTTTTCTGGAGAACTGTCTTTAAAACCATGAGTGACACATCATTTAAAAGCCTGCAGCAAACAGAAATGACATATAGCATTACAGGGCCAGATTGTTCCTATAGCCGCTTGGCATATATCCCTATCCTTGGGTAAACAAGCCACAGATGCATCCAAACACCTATGATAACATGTTAGCGTGCTCTCAGCGACTGAGCTTTTTGCTCACCTGTTGGCAGCCATGTATGTTGTGGTGTTTTGTGTTTTTTGTGTGGAAGCATGCACTCTGCCTCGTGTCCACGTGTTTGTCATCTCTGATCACAGGCTGTGAAGATGACTACACTGCCAACGTTCATCTGACTCCCACAAACTGACTCATAAATTTTATGGCTATTTATGTCTTAACACTTTGCAGATGGAAGTGTTTTGTTCTTGATCGGGCCAGTTTGAAATGCGTATGAACACCTAATAATAATTTTTCTCTGCATAATAAGACCCCCACCACCACCACCACCACCCAATATCCGATTTAATACACTGCATCGGCTCCGCTCTTCTGCTTCTCGACTGTGCTTCATGCATTTGGAGTATGTCGGGCTGACATGTTTTCAGTTGTTCATCTGTTCCTGCAACATACACACTAACATATTCCACTGTTCTACTTTTGTCACTCTCTCTTTCTGTGCGTCTGCACAAATACGCTGTGACACATGGCAATATGGCAAATGTCAGCAAAGACAAAAGGGGCGTGTGATCAGTTAGTCCCGCGATCTGTAGGTGCACACGCAAATATACGAACCAAGCCTGAAGTGTATGTACTTGTGCATGGGGGGGGGGGACAGCTGGAAATAAAGCAAGTGTGTAGGGATTGCGTGGGTGTTCTGGTGCGACACATCTGGGTAGAGCGACACGAGGGGTCCTGACAGATATGGGCTGAGTGAGAGCCTGTTCCTGTTGTGCTCTGTCATGCTGAGGCTCCTTCCACATGCCTGCCTTCCCCCCCTCTGTCTGCCTGATGCTTCTGTTAGCTGTTAGGTAACCTGATGCCAGTGTGTGTGTCCGTATACGTGCGATGATACTGGCCCGTGATTAAAAGCGGAAGCGTCGGTGCGGCCACGGAATTGCGTGTGACGTGAAAGATGGAGGATGTGAGATTAAAAGGACACAGCAGAAGGAGAAGAAAGTGCTGCTTTATGCCTCTGCATGTGTAAGGGACAGAAAGTTCAGATGATGAATGAGAGCTTCAGCAACATCAGAACAGTGTGACCATGACAATGAAGGCATCGGGAAGCACATATGATCTCCAGTTTTTCTTTTTGAATTATATTTCTCACTTTCTTTTAGTAGCATGTACCTCAAGGTTAGCTCTTAGGTTTGAACATTTGTGTTTTTGGATCAGACATTTTTTGGACTTGCATAGTTGTGTATGTGTGTGTGTGTGTGTGCATGGGCTCCCACTGGGGTTTGTATTTCGGTCAGTCAAGCCTGACAGATAACAGCCCGCCGTGCTCGTCACATCAATTATTGAGGGGACGGGAAATTGATCGGCTCTAACGGGGAATGTTACCGTGCCTTCCTCAGTGCTTCAGTGCTCCTCTCACTGCCTCTGTGCCTCCTGTGTCATTTGCCCTCACTTCTCGCTGTGGGACAACCTGCCTCCCTTGTTTTCAGTCATCCTGTTACCATTGCCTGTCTTCTAGCTTTCGTCTCTCAACCTCTGAGCCTGCCCCGCTTCCCTCATAGCTTTCTCACCCTTATTTAAATTTATCCCCCTTTTTCAGGCCTGTTTTTCTCGGCCCCAGTTTTCCAAGCCAAACTTTACAGATGCAGACCTCCGCGCCCTCTCGGTTTCTCAATTGCCAGCATAACTCGACTTTGAGTTTTTTGGCAAGCTCTTCTGTGTTGAAGTTGTTGTTCTGCAGTGTATCAACACACCCGATTCCTCTTCTCCCACAGACTCTATAAGCTCTTTTCACTCTTCGCCTCCCTGCTCTCTCTCCTTATCCCTCCTCTCTCCTCATCAGCTGGAAATCACGACTCCGGCTCACCTTTGATCGCTCTCCCTGGGAACTCTTCATCGCACAAAGTCAAGTGTTTTATCTTTGTTGTGTGACAATTCAGCTCTGCAAAGACCACGCGCCGCCAGCCAACACGGCTTTTTTGCGCCCCCGAATATGCGGTGCGGAGAAGAAGAAAGCCTAATTTGAGCTCAATTCATCATGGCAAGATTGCCCTGCATTTATTGATAATTGCTTTTTTCCGTTTAAAGGGATGGCGTTTAAACCATCAGTCGTGTAAACATGAGAGATGCAGCTGTTGCCGCAATTAACTTCTCACTTTCCCTAATGAAAGGATTAATCCGCCAGCAAATCTCTCGGCTTCCTTTCAAATGCCAAGCCCCCATTCAGCTTGCTGCCAGTGGAAGAAAGGCGGCCCGTGTAGAATAAAATGGGACTATCTATAACCAGAGCCAAAAGTCACATTCATCGGCTCAGCCTGGTGTCACATCATCAGGGTCCCTTTACTGCGGTGGAACAAGAGAGACCCTTAACCAACTGCTGTTTGATGATTTCCTGAGCGCAGCCTTTGCAATCGCATGTTTTTGCAGCCAGGCCTCTCCACGGCACCGCTCCCGATCGCCTTTTCTTCCTCGTCGAGCGTGAGCTCCGATCCTTAAGCTCAACTGCCCGAAAACACAGCATCGCCTCATGTCACAATCCTTCAAAATGGACAAGACTGAGTGCTGTACTTTCTGCAGACAGTTGAAAGTCAGGAAGCGAATAGCTGTCTCCTGTTGGAATAAGACATGTCTGGGTAGCCAGTGGTGAATGACAGCCTGTTAAGAATGGAGCTGAGCTTAGGCTAAATCTTTGAAGCCATTGATCAGATGTATTGATCTTTTTTTTTTTCTTTGCAGCACAGTGACAGGAGGAGAGGTGTGGAGATGACCAGATAGATCAAATCCGTGACAAATGCCAATCATCCTCCCTTTTCTGGTCTGCCCATTGATCAGAAACAGCAAGCTGTCATTTTCAACATGTATTAATGCTCAGCTGGTTGATTGTCTGGCTCAGTTTGTTTAAGCTTATTCAATATTGGCTCGTTACACATAAACTGCGAGTACATGAGCTACATGGAAGTGAAGCATTTTAATAGCATTTACTTCAAGTTGAGGCAGAGAACTTTAGTAATGCTTTTATTACCTGATTACTTGATTATCCGGCTTATTCATCGCAAAAAATTGAAAGATGTGGTTTAAATGGCTCACCTATACAGATACGGGTTCAGTGATGCGTTTGACTTTTGAATTCTTGCTAAAATGATGTATCTGCTAAAGCAAAATGCCCGTAGTCGTCCCTTTTAACTTCTACTCCAAAAACAAACTCCAAATCACCTTTGAAGTTGACCGTGACTCATCTTTTCAGGTGGTCTTTGTCTCGTTCTTTAGTTTGCTCTGGTATTGACCTTGAGCTTTCACAGCAGTCTTTCAAATCAAACTCCGATGCCCAGTTAGTGGGATTTTAAAGCACTTTGAGTTGTCGATAGCGCTACATGAACAGTCCATTTGCCAATTTCCATCTGGGCTGGCGTGAAAGTTGTCAGTCAAACTCTGGTGCAGACTCAACGATCGGACCAACGCTCCTCGGTGAACTGCAGCGGCTTGTTTACATCAAGAAGATAAAATTGCATAGGACTGTGAGCGCATATGCACTTTCAACAAGTACTATTGGATGAACTCTTGCCTGCTTTATTCCAGAGACTGCGTCTGCCTTCTTCAGCCCAACCTCCGAATACAGACTTGACTAATAATGCTTATAATCAGTTGTTTGTCTGTGAGCTCTTTGTGACCATCAGAGTACATAAATAGCTCTTGGCTTGTTTGTAATAAGTATGTGTGAACACAATCTGCGCTATCTAAAAGGCAATAATGTAACAGTTTTTCTTCTCCCTGTTACAGACTAAAAGAATTTGACTACAGTTGACTCAGTGGACTTTGTTTAGCTTCCAACAGAGAGTGACTGACAAGCAACTGGAACATGAGTCGGTCTTAAAGGTGTCTCTCCTCTATGCTACTAATATAACCTAAGTGAACCTCATTTATGTGCCTTCAACCGACTCCATATACTTTGTTATTAGTGTATTGATTGTTTGTGAGAGCTCTGGCTAAAGCAAGCGTTATTGGTCAGACCTCAAAGGCTCGCTGTTAAGTGGCTGGTCTTTTGTTTAAATAATCGTCTCTGCGGCGGTGAACCCACGACAGTTTAATTTCATTATTCTGTCTCGCTTGTTTTGCTGTTTTGGGAAGAGTAGACTCTTTTCTTCATTTCTGTTCTATTTGCATACATCGTGGAAACAGTCTGTGTAATGTGTGCCATTTACCGGAGTAAGTAATACAGGTTACAGCCCTAAGACTGTGTTTGTACAAAGGCAGCTAAAGAGGGAGACAAAAAGAGTTTTTATTTACTCTGTGTCTCGTCTATGGCTTGTTCCGCTTGAGCTAAATGAAGTGATATTTGAAGGGGGATTAAGTATCAGCTGGCATACAGATTCATAAACAGCTATTGTCTTGATCCTCGGCTCACGGATTCCTTTATCTTTGTTAGTGTCTCCGTATCGCTACCTATTTCGCCCACAATCCCTCCATCTGGTATAATCTCAATGTAGAGCTCTTCCCCCTGACCACAGCAGTGGCCAACTCATTTTAAAAGCCGAGATTACACAACTGCCCTTCTCCGTATCTTAACCTCTTCATCTCTCACTCTCTAGCTCTCTCTTCACTAATCCAAGGATCTTATCTCCCAGCTTTGACTGTCTCCAAACTGTCTATTTCTTTCTTTTGCTCTCTTGTCTCTCTCTTTCTCCTTCGCTCCCCACCTCTGCTTCCTCGACTTTGCCTTTGTGCTCTCTGCACCACCCTGTCTCTGCTCTAACCCTCTTTTCACATTTAAGGCTTCAGATGGAGTTTATTGGTGTGACAGGCGATCATGAGCAGAAGATAAAAAGTGTAATGCCAGCGTCCATAGATCCGCATAAAGCGGGTGAACACACGCGCTTTTCCACAGCTGAATGAGCATTCGCTCCCAGCTTACTCTGTTCTCTCTGTTTGTAAAGGAAGAGAGAGGGAAAAAGTGGCCAGCTTGAACTTCGGCAGAAACCAGTAGCTGTCTGATTAATTCATTAGCCGACACTATACTGCTGGAGTCCGAGCTGTTTATGTCTTATATATATTTAGACCAACCTCACGTACACACTCCACCCACGGCACTCTAGCTTTTTCACTTTTTCTCTCTTGCTCTCTTCCCACTTTGTCTCCACAGCCTAAGAAATAATAGCAAAAGTGATGATGTTTGGAGCTCACCGCAGCAAGCGGATACTGTCCTGGAGCGCTCTTTGGCTGGCTTTCAGAGTCTAGCTTTTTTTTCCTCTCCCATCTTCATCAAATCCTTTGTCTTACTGACAATCTCTGCTCTCAGCTGGCCAACAGCTATGGAGACTTTTAAAGTCTTACTTGGCCGAGGATCTAGTCCCACAACTAGGACCTATTCCCTTACAGCCCTCTGTGAATTCAGATTGATCCACTGGCTGATTGGTGATTAGCCAGGCACTTAATTCTATCTTTAGTCAAACCTCGGGAAACAAAGTACTTTTTAGGGCACTCCATTTGGCCGAGGAGTTTGAAGAGCGAGATGAAAAAAGAAGTGCCTATCAGACGCACTTTCTGAGGTTTGCTAGCTTGGCAAATGAAAACATGCAGAGCAAATAGATTTGAGGAGTCAAAAAAGAAGAAGAACCAGAGTAGATGGAGTGGAGGGTACGATGAAAAAAGATGAATGCAGAGAAAGGGAGCACTGTCCTAAATGAGAACAGTAACCTGTGGGGAGTGATAAGAGCTGGCAGATGGATAGAGAGATAAATAGACAGATGGGTAGTTAGATAGATGGAGGGGGCTGATTTGCTGAGATGGAGAGGTTGGGAGAGATGATGGGCAGATGGGGTAAGGAGATATGCTAGAAGACAGGCGAAACTTTCTCCCCATGCAAGCACTTTAAAGTCTCACTGTTGTTTTTTGGAGTTTGCTTCGCCAGTCAGTCAGCTTTCTCTCTATTCTCTCTCCCTCATTTGGCCTCTGTCTCCTTCCCGTCACTCACTCTCTCCTCCTCCTCCTCCTCCTCGTCCTGGCTCCCCCCCCCCCCCCCCCCCCCCCCCCATTTCCTCTCGCTCTCTGTCTTCGTCTCAGCTGCCGCTGCACTCACGGGATATTTTTAATAGAATTAGGCTGCTCTTGTTATCAGTGGAGCGGGTAGCCACGGAGTGAGGCGAGATTGAAACAGCGATTTCCAATTTGAGATTGTGTCACACACATCTCCCTGTGCCCAGATAGCATCAACGAATCGCTGCCACCATCTCTCTCACTCGCTTTGTCCCTCTTTTGCCTCTCTCTCACTCTTCCAAACATCTCTCGCTGGATATTTTAGCCGCGCTCAGGCCTTCTGCACATGCGAGGCTAACATCTAAATGCATACACGCTCCCCTCTCTGTCGCTCTGGATTCACTGGCTTCTCTTGACAGTTTATCTCCTTGTCTCTTTGGCTCTCATCTGGGGTGCATACAAAACACATCGCTCTTTCTTCTCCCAAGCCGTACTCCTTGGACTCACTTAGTACCTCCATCTCCACGTTAGCCGTTTTCTCTCCTTTATTTTTTACACTTGCTGCTCATGACTTTCCCACTCCTCCCACACTTGCTCATTCCTCACGCTTCCACCTCTCTGTTCTCTGCTTCTCTCCTCTCCCGTTATTTCGCGTCACTCCTCCCACACCGCCTCCACTTTATCCGCCCGCCCCTCACCAATTTCCGCCTCTCCATCTCTTTTCATCTGGTTTGGTGTCACTCTCTCTATCCCCCGTGAATATTTCTCTTTCCTTCATCCTTCACTCCTCTGGTCCCTCGTCTCATCCTCACCCCCCTCCACCTCTGCTGCCTCAAGGTACTGGATCCCTTTGACTTTTCTTGGCAGGTCTTTGGATTTCTGTCTTACCTCCAGAGATATACAGTGTGTGTTCATGCAGCGCAGGCAGAGTGTAAGTTGGGACATGAGCCTGTGTTTCAAAGCAGATAGTGTGTGTGTGCGCGTGCATGAGTAGGTGTTTGTCAGGTCATTTACTGGTTCCCGGGGCCAGAGGGTCTTTTCTTTCTCTCACAACAAAGAGACAAGTTGAGCCTTTGAAACAGTGCAGCCCGGCTTTAATATTTGGTTAAACAAGCCAAAGCAGCTACCTTGATTCTTGTACTGCATTTGTAAAAAGTTTGTTATTCCAACATTTCTTTAATTACGTTAAATTCCAAATACCTGATGTGTGAACTTTATTATGTACCGTTTTAACTTTTTCATGATGACAAAAGATGCTACGATTTAAAGAAAAAGAAGTGTGTGTGCCCTCCAACTCCTTCATTCCCTTCTTCACAAAGTAAAAAGAAAAAAGTGAGACTCTTTGCTTCTGATTAAAATGAAGAGGTTAAGGACAGGTTTTAGGGCTGTGCTTTCATGCATTTAAAGAATAAACAAAGCTTCATATATGCAGGAAGCTCGCAGAGGCAAATCTTCAAGTTTCCATCATAAATTAGTTTTGGGGGGTCACATTCGAGTCACTGATGATAAAGAAAGTGAAAAGGAGTTATTTTGCGTTGTTAGTCCGGCTCCTACGTGCACTTCCACGTACTCATACGCCTCATGTTAGCTACATTATATGGTGATGTGTCGCTTCATGCATTTAGATTTCATGTCTGTTTTTGTCATCCATCCATCCATCCATTCGCTTCCGCTTATCCTTTTCAGGGTCGCGGGGGTCGCTGGAGCCCATCCCAGCTGTCATAGGGCGAGAGGCAGGGTACACCCTGGACAGGTCGCCAGTCTGTCGTAGGGCCAACACATAGGGACAGACAACCATTCACACTCACATTTACTCGCACTTTCACACCTAGTGACAATTTGGATTATCCAATTAACCTATCCCCACAAGCTGCCACCTATCCCCACAGTGGCACGGTGGTTAGCACTGTTGCCGCACAGCAAGAAGGTCCTGAATTCAATTCCACCATCAGGCCGGGGTCTTTCTGTGTGGAGTTTGCATGTTCTCCCCGTGTTTGCGTGGGTTCCCTCCGGGTACTCTGGCTTCCTCCCACCGTCCAAAGACATGCAGCTTGTGGGGGTAGGTCTGTTTTTGTGTTTGGGGGAAACAACAAGTGCTCTGCAATGAAAAGTTGTTTTTGCTTAATTGCGTTCAGGTATTCACTGCCTTAAGAACGTTTTCAGATGCTGGAGAATTTTGTAAAAAGTTTTAGAAAAATTAAAAGCAGACAAACCAACTGCATTCTTTTAAACAAATCATACTTTTATGCTTCTTTGTCATCTTTCAGATTCAAACGAGATTTTTTTGAGGGGTTTTTGTGCAAATGCACATGTTTTTTTGCATGATGTCAAAAAAAATATCCTGAAAATTTGCTCAGTGGAAAAGGAGGTTTAAAAGTTTTGCCAGAATTATTTTTTCAAGGCCATCACACTTCATTTAAAGCTTTTTCTTTACAAGTGAAGCACTAGTACTTTTGTAGTGCTTCACTTGCAAGACTGAGGGTAAATTTCAAAATTTTCTGACATTTTTTTGTATTGTTGAAAACTGTAGAAATGTTTACCTATCTCTAGTGTTGAATGTAAACCATTGCAGAGTAAGGTGTTGGTGTACATTTTTCAGTAATGCAGTCATGTAACGCATTATTGTACTATTATGTCAGTTGCATTACTTGCATTACAAAGGCTCAATTATCTGCATGCCTGGTGAATAGAAAGTTATCAAATGAATCAAACAAACAAAAATAAAAATGCCTTTTTTTTTAATGTGCAGTTGTGCTACAGTCAGCGGTCTGCAGCTTTTCAGAAGTGAAGATATGGACACTTATGGTGAAATGCAAACTGCCTTCAGAATGACAACGTTATGCTGCTAACAGTACAACATTACCCGAGCATCCGCACCCACAGCATGCTAACACAAAGCTAACTGGGAACCCAGGGCAATGTTAAAACTGAGTGAATGCCTACCAGCCCAGCAGCCAGACCATGAACTTTAACAGGTAACAAAGGCATGGATTTGTGTTGGTGTGTGGAACTGTAGTTCATATTGTTCACTGGCAATTATGTGAATGTACTTTAGGTCATTTTACGGAGTAACAAGAAAGCAATATAATGAGTAGTGGGAGAAATTACTTTCTCTCGCAAGTAATTAAGTAATGTACTGCAGTACTTATAAGAAAAATAAAAAGTAATGTGTAATACATTAATTGCCTAGATAAACTCTGCTGTTGGATTTCATTCAGAGAAATTGTCATTTTTTTCACTCAAACACCTTATTTTGAAAGTTTATAGACTGCTAGCTCGCTAGCCCTGGCCCTTCCAGCCTTGTGTTTCTTTAACATCTAGCTCAATGTTTATGGTGTTATTTTTGTCAGTTCTTGATGTCACCCAGCTACTCACCTCCCCCAAAAATCCTGCCTTTAACTTGAGTGTGTTGGACTACTGGTAGTTTAATGGTAGTGTTACTTCTACTCTACAGATCCACTGTTAGCTGAAGGGTCCCTCTAACCAGAACCATGCAGTAGGTAAAGAACTGGTTTATGTGCTAATACACGGAGTTCACAAGGCTTTACAACAGAAGAAAGATTAGCATCGCCAGCTACAGTTCAAAATGTATAATTTCGCAGGATGAGACACTCATTTGAGGCTTGATTTGTCATAAAGTAGCCCACTTTGCTAATAAAATATTTGCTTTGCGATATTCATGTTCTTGTACAGAGACATAGACATGGACACAAGAGTGTTCACATGCATGTACATGGGGAACATGTGAGGAACACTGTGTAGCCTAGCTTAATCTGCTAAACTAGGCTAAATTGATGCCAGTTATCACCCTTGACTGGCATCAATCAGAAATCTTTTGTCACTCTAGGAATGAAAGCAATAATCACATCACTTACTGATGAAACTATTCCTCTGAATACAGCTGTTGTAATCCAATGTGCCAGCCTTAGCGCAACGCTAATTTTTATCTGCAGTCCCTTGGCAGGTCACAATTAAACACACATGCAGTGTATTATTAAACTAATGATAGAACTCATGTCTTGTGATCATAAGCACACATCTGTACAAGATAATGATACACTAAAGTGAGCTGTTTAGTCATGAATGATGAGCTTCAAATAAGAGTGATTTGATTACGCTGGTGATTTGTCCTCCGATATTTTACCCCTAACCTGTCCGTCTGCCTCTCTCCCCTTTCCAATCCCACCGCGGCAATCCATTTCCCTCTGAAAGTGACACTTTAAAAGGTTGATAGCTCTTTGGCCGAGTCTCAGAGCCTCAGATCGATGGCTGGTGGAAAGCAGCGTTGAGGTACTGCGTGTCTTGCGTCTCCACACACGGGAGTTGAAGTCAAACAGCAGGTGAAGATGCTTTTCGATTTGTTGCCACCACATGATCCTCATGTCCCTGTAGATGGGACATGTCTAATCTGTTTCTGTTGGTGCTCTGTAACCGGTTGGGGGGGCTGTTTTAGTGCGTGTGAGGGATTGGAGCTCGCACAAGACTGTAGAGATAAAAGGAAACACATACACAGAGACGGCCTCATGAAAATTCATAGTTCTAGAAATACTTATAAGACTTATGTTAATTACTTAAGACAACATTTACAGTTATAAAGAAGACAAAATCTCTAAATTTGCTTCTCTTTTTTTGCCAAGAAAGTTCCCACAGTGCCTTTCTCTTTCCTGCTGTTACTTATTGCTATAAATTGTTTCCCTGAAACATTACTTTGCAATCAGAGTACACATTGTGGCTCCTATAATTACTCTACCTCTTCTGTTCAGCTCACTGCTCCTGAACAAAGTTACAGCGAAAATAGAACCCATTTTTATTTTGACAATGGCTGCTGAGGTGTGCAGCTGATTGCCGAAGATGAGGAAGACATGCGGGGATGTCTGGCTGTGCTCTGCCTGAAGCTTGTGTGTCTCTAACCAACCCTGTGGTTACCAGTGATCTATCCACACCACCTAGCTCCATTTCCACTCCTGCTGAGCATCCCAGGGGAGGACCTCCAGCACGGCTCTGCTTCTTTCCTCCCCGAAGCAGCTTGGGCTTGGCCCCACTGTGTAGCCAGCCTGGCTTTGAGGGACCCGGGAGCTGTAAAGCATAGATGGATAACTATCCAGGGCTAAAGCCCACCTCGAGGTGAAATGAGTAGCATGGGAGAGGGGGAGCAATAGCCCCTGGAGGTATGGAATAGGGAGTAGAGCCAGCACAGTCAGCCAAGCCTGTTTTCACACCAGCACTATATATCCCAGGGCCTGTCACACCATCAAACCATGGAATCAAGGACAGGAAGTCGGGAGAGTACAAAAAACCCCACACACTCTTTCGTTCCATCTCCATAACTTTTTTCTCTTGTTCACATGTGGAGTTGCAGTAAAATGGCAAAGCTGGGATTAGACTATGTTAAAGTGTGAACAGTATAAATATTCATCATCCGGTGAGCAGCGGCGGCGTGGAGGAGAAGCAGCGAAAGATCTCAAAGGAGCGGCTGAGATTTTTGTTTTTATATCCTCACTGCTGTGAAACAGGATATCAGTGTCAGAGCATTTGCTCCAGTGTAGCTGGAAATGCCAATCCTTTAACTAAAGGCTAAATTTGCAAGCCACCTTCTCCATACTGATTTTGTGGCCCTGTTTCTCACAGGCCCGAGAAACAAAACTCAAAAACAGGCTTTTAGTCCATTTTTTATGCAGCCAGATGATGCTCCGCCTCCTGCCGGTGACCCCCCGCAGATGCAGGATTGTCACCCAGCAAGCCTGGCCTCCGGGCTTCTCCTCTCTATTCCTTCCTCTGAGCGCGCTCCCCTTCTATCTCTCCATCTCCAGAGTCTTTATCGCAAAAACACAGCACACCACATTTTAATCATGCCCTCGAATAGGAGACACTTTTCCAATTAATGCAACTGCCGTTGTGATACACAGCGACTCTGTGAAGCCGCAATGCGCAATTGGCCCAATAAGCCAGTGCTCCCACTTGATGTATGACTGCCTCACAAGTTTTGAATGTGAACAAGATGGTTTTTGAAATAGAGAAATCCGTAGTGAATGAAAGCCTATTGGTGAGCCAGCAAAGAAGGGCGAGTGAATGAGTAATTCTCCGGTGAAGCTGCTGAGTGGCCAACAGTGGATGTCTGTGGTTGTGCTGGGCAGCTCTCAGGCGTGAATATATGGAATTGTATGAATGTGAAGCAGGGCATTACTAAAAAAGAGCATGCACGCTCAGCAAAAAAGCCAGCCCGGATAAATAAAAGAGGGTCAGAAGCTGTTGTCATTGCTCCAGATTGTGTCGTATAAAATCAGAATCTATTGATAGGTCATGCGGTCAGACGCCAAACAGCCTGTTATCCTTCCCAGGCGGGCACTGACTTCTTTTCCAACAAGTGAATGACTTTAAAGAGGGTTCCTGTGGCCTGGCAGCGTAAACACTGAAAGGAAGTTTAACAATAAATGGAAGCGTGGCACAGTTTCACTTGCCTCCGTATCGGCGCTTTATTTCTGGGATATATTTCCCGGCGTGTATTTATATCTCTGGGCTCATTCGGGCTTAGACAGGGACCTATCGCTTTTCACAGAGACACAGCCCGCAAACACACACAGAAGTGGCAAGTTGTAGTGTTTTTGTGTATGTGTGTGACAGAAAGAGAGAAAGATGGATTATTTGAACTAGAGATGCAAATGAATGCATGCATTGTTGTAAGGGGCACGCACAGTTTACATCGCCGGTGTTTGCGTGTTCGCGCGTGTGCGCACACACACCCACAAAGACATTCTAAACGTTCTAATAGTAGATAGCTTTTTATGCAATCTGTGCTCTTCGCAGCATGCCTTCTTTTGGCTCCATATATTAACTTGCCCTCCCACTCCATCAATCAGCTTGACACCAATCAGCGTGAATCCGCTGTGCGTAACATGTTTATGAAACGAAATAATTTTCTATTGCCCCACCGGTCTCCGAAATCTGTCGAGCCTTTTATACCTGGCTCCCCTCGAAAGACACACTCCTTTGAACAGAATTAAGAGGGAAATGGCTTCCCTCCTCACACTCACATGGAGGGTTGAGCAGACGTATTAACCAGGGGTAATTGAATGTAGAAGCAACAGTGCACAGTTTAGCACAGGGATTAACCCTTGCACTGCTGCTCTCTCAGCCAAGATGTGGCCAGGCTACTGTACGAGGCAAGAAGAGGTTTCTTTGCTAGAAATATTTTGAGTTTGGGGCCTGTGAGTGATAGTTCGACTCAGTTCATTGCTATTTATCGTGACTGACAGGTGGGGAGCACAAAAAAACTCAGCACCTTCCTGCGTGAGCAATGGAGCTGTCTTATTACCCACAGTTAGGAAGCCAACTGGGTGCTTACTCCAGTTCTTTTCTGAAAACAACAGAAAATGGCACCAACTCTTCATTGGGGTTTGTTGTTTTTTCCCTGCATATTTCACTGTTGTAGGGAGATTTCATTATTTTGAAGTCAGGCAGCAGTGAGGAGATGTGAAAATACAAAAAAACAAAAAAAACAAAACAGGAAAAAAAGCACAGATGTTGGATTTAATCTCGTCTTGTCCATGATGATCCAGCGGGCTGACATTTGGTGCAGCAGACTTGACTTGAAATTCATTTTTCAGCTGTTTTTTTTTTTTTGTATTACAGCATTGAATCTGACAGGGAAAAAGCAGATATAGATTTAACATGTTAAGGTCAGGATCTTTTCAGTATTCTGTAAGCGTTTCAGCTTTTCTTCTTTTTTCCCTCCAAATCTTTTTATATTTATTTTTATTCACGAAAGACGGTTGTGCAGGGAGTGTGAATGGTTGTCCCAATGGAGACGAACCGAAAGCCCGTGCCACTCTTTTCCTTTCAGAGTGTACTGACGAGGCAGGTCAAGATCACATGGACCTGCAAAAGGAGTAAAGCATACATAGTAGGCCTCAGGTTAAAGGGAAGGTATTAGAATTCATATTTGCCTCGTGTTAAGCTATGAAAATATTCAAGATCACAGGGACCAAAATAGACCAATAAAAGAAGGTTAGGTTGAAGAAAAGAAGGGAAAAGAGAGGAGAGGAGGCGGAGCTGCGAATAAGGGAGCGAGTAAAAAGTACGCTAATTGCTCCAAAGGGAATTTGTCTTACACATGAGTAAAATATAAAGCAAAATCAACAAGAATAGAATAAAAAGCCAGAAAGGGGATGGAAGTAAAGTGGGATGGAAGGTGATGCATGGATGAGGCGGGAGCGACAGAGACTAAGGGGCAACCATGTCTCCATTTCCACGGAACCACAAACCGAGCTAGTTTCCACCAATTACATTCATGTCAGCGTGCGTCCTGGATTCAAAATGCAACAACAGCCTCGAGGGGCCTTCACTCTCCTGGTACACGCTCAACATCCCTGCCACTCCAGCATTCTTCACACACACGCTCTCTTTCTCACACGCACACACACACACACACACGCATAGACGAACATAGTACGCGCATATCACACCCGTGCGCATAATAATCTCATCACTCCCTCTAGCTTTGTCTGTTTTTGCCACTCACACACACACTAACTCGCACACGCACCTACCAGCCAACCACACGCATTCCCACCCAGCATCCACTCACACACACACACACACACACACACACACACACACACACACACACACACACACACACACCTCCGCTGTCTTCCAATTCCATTTCTCTCACTCTCTTCTCCTCAGGCTCTCCATCCATCCATCCACCCCCTTCTTGTCTCAAACTGTCTGAACACACACACGCTCACACACACACACCAGTGCCTATATTTGTTTCCCAGTGCGCGTGTGCCCTCCTCTCTTCTCAGATGATAGTAATAAGGCCGGTGATTGCCGGAGATGGAGATGAGGGATGTCGCCTATTGATGATCGCGCCTGTGACAGCCTGGCAGCAAGCTAGACGTAGAGGCTTCATTATTAGCAGTACTGGTAACAATAACAGCAATGCTGTGGCCTTAATTGAATGAAAAAAGCCCGTGGCAGTCAGCATTATAATCTGGAGGTGGGTGGGAGAGTTGAGAAAGAAAGAGATGGACAAAGATGGGGCTGAGGTGATGGTGAGGTAGACGGGAAGAAAGACAGTGGCAGAGTGGAAAAAGAAAAGAGGGAAACAGGCACAGAAGCGCAACTCAGAGGAGGAATAAAGCTGAGATACATGAGGTGAAGTGGAAAGTGTGAAAGGCAGTAGCCAGGAGAGTGCTCGGGAAGAAGCGTGACGAGCGATGTGAGAGAAGCGTGGACAATTAGGACACTTTTATTGAGCAGAGAAATGAATAAATAATTGACCACAGTCTGTTTGAGTGAGGAAGAAGAGAAAAGCGAAGGTTATAAAGCACAGAAGGAGCATGAGAGGAGAGAGAAGAGTAGAGGTAAACATAGGAAAAGGGAGAAACTATTGACTGAAATTATATTGATTTTAAAGGGTTGGCCACGTTTTCTCTTTGGCTTGAAGGTTTTTTATAATTTGTGCACCACATATGTGGAAATGGATAGAACTGGATTTTTGTGTTCACATAGCATTAAAAATGCAACTGTTTATTTCAAATCTTTCAATTTGTTTTTAATTTCTTTTTCATGTTCATTATGTTATACGCATGTGCTGGTTTTACATTTTGGTCTGAAAGTGAATCGTGTGGTAAGCAGTTCTTCGAGGGCAAACATATGATAGGAAACATTTTTGAAAAAAAGATATTGTTGGATACTGTTGAACACAGCAAGTGTGTAGCTAGCACGGTCGCTAAACGTGATAGCTAACATGATAGCTAACATGATAGCATTTTAATGCTAATCGTTGTTGCATTTTCTTAACTGCTTATGGAGTTAATGGTGCTGGAGCCTATCCCCGCTGTGAGGTAAGGTGAGGTGGGAGTTAGGTTGGGGTAGACCATAGACCAGTCACCAGTCTAGCACATGATAGCTAACATGATAGCTAACATGATAGCATTTTAATGCTAATCGTTGTTGCATTTTCTTAACTGCTTATGGAGTTAATGGTGCTGGAGCCTATCCCCGCTGTGAGGTAAGGGTGAGAGGTGGGAGTTAGGTTGGGGTAGACCCTAGACCAGTCACCAGTCTAGCACAGGGCTTGTGCTAATCAATGTAGCTTGATTTTATTTATGCAGAACCAGTTCAAAGTAACTCATGGAGCACCGTGTTGTCATGGAAGCATCCTACATCTTACAAGAGAGAGAAGCCAGGTTTCCCAGGTCATTAAAAAGTCTGAACATAATATAAAGAAAAATAAATGAAATAACCTATTAAATACATTCTAAGAGAAAATCAGTTTTAAAAGTTGTCAGTTTAAAAATCACTTGCTCAGCCTTGTAAAAACCTTTCATTATTACACACATTCATTGATGTAGGTATTTAGCAGCAGTTGGCCTTTAAGGACTTGAATGTTACTCAAATATAAAATAACTAATAGTAAGCTAAAATCAAAATATGGCGTGGGGACGTAAAGCATCAAAATTGCGTTGGGATTATTGGACTTATTTCTCTAATATGGCTTGTTCACCAAAACATTGTTGAGGCTTGTTTTTTTTAATTTACTGAAATCATAAAAGCACTAGTTTTGATTTTTTAAATGGAGCAGGATTCCTGGAACTCCAACTGTCTAACAAGTCCCTGTGAGCTAGCACTTGTAACAAGAGATTGCTGGCAGAACCAGGCTCTAGGAGGGGCAACCATCTGCTGTGACCAGTTCGAGGGTGAGGTGAAAGAGAAGACAGAAGTTCTCTTTCTTCTTTTTGTGTTGGCTTGGCACCTTAACTGCATACTAATTTCACACAGTTTATCCAGAAAACATGTTTTTACCTTTGACTCTTGTCACATTAACTATATACAAACCACTATGTTAGCAGAATAGTTTATACTCAGGCAGTGGAGGGCTGAATAAAAACTGATGGAAAAACACTGCTAATGAGCTTGGCACATTTTGAACTCTCTGGCTCTCCACTTCTGAGATCAATGCTGTCAAGACAGATATTGGTCAGCAGTTCACGCGTCAAACTTCACGAAAGTTGAATAACAGACTAAATATATCCAGATTATTTGCGGTCGATTGTGGAAAATGCTGCAACTGGTGCAAAATTTGAAATGGGGGAGGCTTTGCTTGTTATAATCCACAAAACCCAGGTGAAAAAAACATTTTCATCAGAATTATTATTATTTTATGTACAAAGAGGAACAGTTCACAGTGATGTCTGTGGATTAAAGCGTCAAACAAGGACAGAGGGAGTCACGTTGCTGTGAGCACCGTGAACACAACTCAATTATCATCCATTGTGCTGCAGTGAAGGCAAAAAAAATATCAAAACCTTGGCTCACAAAACCAAAGCTAAGAAAGAATTTTGCTTAATTTTAGTAAAGGGAAAGTGAAGAGTTAAAAAAGTCTGATAAATGTATGAAAACTTTGTAGCTCGTACATTTATAAAGGCGATATGTCATAACAGAACTTTTTATTTATTTTTTACAAGGAAAATCAGCAAAAAACATATGCTTAAACTACTGTTCAAGAACACTGTGTGTACTGGATCACACACACACACACACACACACACACACACACACACACACACACACACACACACACACACACACACACACACACACAGTGACTAAATCAGGGGTGTCAAACTCAAATACACAGTGGGCTAAAATTCAAAACTGGAACAAAGTCGCGGGCTAACGTTAATATTTATTGAAATTTATTTATTCCTCCAGATATAAGAATGAATCTTTTCTTATGGACTTAAACACGTTTTGCTAAAAAACTGAATATGGAACAAGCAAAGCTTAATACTAAACAATATATATATATATATTAGCTGTATAATATCAGTAGGCCAGCTCTAATAGTAATTTGGTATGGCTTCGCAGGCCAAATGTAATTAGGCTGCGGGCCAAATTTGGCCCGTGGGCCAGAGTTTGACACCTATGGACTAAATGATCACATCAGTTCTTTGTTTTGTAGCCTCTTTCAGCTGCTCCCTTATTCACAAGGGGTCACCACAGCGGGTTGCTCCCCATGTTTGTTTTGGCACATTTTTATACCGGATGCTGTTCCTGTCCCAATCCCCAAGCGATTTGATGCATAAAGTATTTAATGAGCCATGTAAGCATTTCTAAAAGGATTATGATATACATTAGGAAGCTCGTGGGATTGCGCTGGCACAAACATATATTACACCATTTCTTTAAAGTTCCTTTTTTATTCATTGTTTACCCAAAGAAAGTCACATTTTCTAGGTTAACAGTGGGGTGGAAACACCATCAAACATATAACCACATGATCACTAATAACATGTTTAATTTTAAGATGTATTTATAGCGTATAAACAAGATAAAACCTCTGGAGTTCCAAAACTTTTAAACAGTGCAGTTCCTCAGTTGGCCACATGTTTACATATAGGCAAAAACCATTTTGGTCTCTATTGTCAGTGTAAGGTTTACAGTTTGTATTATTTTTATTATTAGGGTTGTGATCACTTTAAGTGACAGCTGGATACCAACACAGGTGACTCATCTTAGACTGCGAAGCGTGTCCTAGCATATTTGAGCCAACGAACAAACTCTTTCATCGGTTTTTCCGTTACTGATGTTTCGGTCGGTTGTGGGGAATTAAATTCTGGTGTTTTACTACTGTGTTAATATTGATCGGCGTCTGATGTCTGTGTCTGTCTGTATGATCCACCCATACAATATAAAGTGTGAATGCATTTTACTTAAAAGCTTCAAAGGCCTGATTCAAACTTCTGCAGCGAGTCTTTGTAGAGGTGTATCTGATATCTGTGAGTTGGCGTTGTTGCGTCATCATAAAAATGTTTTTCCAGGATCAAGATTGCAACTGACCAATCGTGTTGTTGTGATGTCATAGAATTGCAATGTGGGGGAAAACATGCCTTGGTTCATATAAAACTCAAAACAAAAAGTAAGCATTTCAATAATTTTCTTTACTCATTTGTAGAATATGATCAATTTATTATCATGTTAGGTTTGCTGTTAGGCAAACGTAGGTCACTCGTGTTGGTTTGCTAGTGATAGCTTTTAAACCCATTAGCTAATTTTTGGCAGACAACGTAACTGGTCAGTTGCGATGTTGATGTTTAACCAACAATATTAACAACAATACCAACATGAGAATATCATGTAACCTGATGTAATCTTCATAAATGGCCAATGTTGTTGCTGGTATTTATACTTGGACGTTATGTCTTATACAGCGTGTGGTTGTATTCCGGTTTTGTATCGATGCAATTCAATACAAAGAAATAAAATACCGGGCCTTTTTCCTCCTGGGTCCCCAAAGTTTCTTCTGATCAGTGTATTTCAGGGCAATCACATGTTTGCACTCGTGTTTTTCCACTTCTTTGTATATTCCCTCACGTTCCGATAGTTCCAAAGATCTCTCTTCAGGAATTTGCTGACTTTTGTGACTCTATCGATGCTACGATTATTATTCCTTATATTGATATGATGATTGTTATTCTCTTACTGATTAATAGTGATGTGATATCACTGATTTCCTTTCCGATACCAAGTAAAATTCAGGGTGGTATCGACGATACTGATCCGATACCGATACTTTGTAGAAAAACCTATTTTATTTATTGTATCTTTTATTGTATCTCAAATTATAGCTTCATAATGATTAAAGGGCATCAGATTACTTGTTCTTATCTCTTAATAATGCACAATTATCATATAGAAATAAAAAAAAAACTGAAGTTGTGAGCTATTTGAACATGTTGCCAGCCTGCAGCACTAAAGGACTCAGCGAGAGACGCCTGTCTCGCCCTAGCAGCACCTGTCCCTCTCCTCCTCTTCAGTTCCCCTCAACATAAGCTCGTCATATTCTGTGATATGATTTACTCTGAGGTGCTTGATGAGGTTAGTAGTGTTGCCACAACACCTCACTTTTTTGCCACATGTATCGCAAACTACGTCTCGGCCGTTTGTGGAAGTAAAATACGTCCACACATGACTCCATTTACGCTCAGCCATTGTTGTGAGTGCGCACGCCAAGGGGCCGGACACATTTATACAGACGTATTTCGCACATGACTATGAAAGGCGGAAGAAGAAGTAGTTCCTTCCAATGTAGACAATCCAAATGATATAGTTTCTTTCCACTGTGTTTCTGTAGATGATAAACTACAAATTTACCCTAAATTACTAAAATATTGACATTTTAATATCAGAATCGATTCTAGAACATAAATGACTGGTATCGGAGAAATCGATATTTCAGTATTGATCCGCACATCACCTCTGATTAATTTAAAAACTGCAGCCAAAATGCACAGGAGGAATCGATGGTTCTGAACAACCCATTTACTGCAGGCTGGTCACAGTGTCAGTTATGGTGTAGGGCTCTGAGGGATCTGTGGTTATGCTGTAGATTTACCGCTGAAGAAGAAATCCCTACTAAGCAATATTTGATAACTTAACAGTGTACCCGCTCATCTAAATATGGTGACTTTTGTCTCCACCAAATTAACCTGCAACAAAAAAACCAAAACAAAATAACGCTTGATAATAATGTCACATTAGCATTATTATACATAGTAAGGTATTAATAAGGTATTAGCAAGGGCTTAATTCATCATTTATATACCATCCTCCTTAGTATGTAATTTAAAAATACAGATATGTTTATTCATCTGTTACATGTACAGCTATCACTGCTACTACAATGCTGCTAGTTATAATAACAGTCATAATCATAGTCATAATAATATATCGGTATTTATAAATGGAGTAGTAATGCTATATAAATAATGAATTAAGCGCTTTCTAATACCTTACTAACACCTTAATAATGCTTAATAGTGTGACATTATTATGAAGCGCTACCAACAAAACAAAAACAGCAAACAAACAAGGAAATTGACCACCCTGAAGTCGAGGTTTTGATGTTAGTCCACAAGCAACTGGGTGTTGTCACAATACCCACAGTACCCAGTGTGGGGTATGTTTTTTTTTGTTGAAGGAAAATTTCATACTCTGATCAGAGCACATTCAGTACTTGTTTTTGCAGGTAGCTTATGTGTTGGTGTCACGCAGCTAATGGCTCTGTTTTTATCACCGTGACTTTGTGACTCAACATGAGATGACACTCAATCTGTGCTTTGGCCTCTCTGACAGATTTGGTAGTGCTACGGCTCCATATCCAAACCTGCTAATCAAACTGTCACAGCACCCCACAAACATGCTAACAATGTGGTGAGACAGGTCCACGGGTGAGGTTAATAACATCATCACTCATATTAATAATACCACAGGCTTTTCAAATGCCCTTTCTCTTTCTGACAGCATTAAAAAGATCGGGGGGGAAAAACAACTGAGGGAAAATCAATTTTTGCATTTGTACCTTGTTTCTACTCCGTTGTGGGAGAAGGAATACATTAATACAGTAATCACGGTCAAATCACACTCTGCTTAAGAAAAAAGAAAAAAAGGCAAGTGGGGGGTAAAAGGGAGGAAAGGTGGGAGAGTAAGTACAATAGAGCTCTGATGCAGGGAGCTGAGGGGAGACCAGACGCCGGGGTCTTAATATTGATAACATAGCGATAATGTCTGAGAATACAGAATGGGACACCAAACAAGAGCAGCCGAAAAAGAAAGACAGGCACATCAGGCTGCACCTGTGAAATGGCTTAATGACAAAGGGAAGCTCTCTGGTGGTAGCAGAAGTAGCTGGCCTGAATTTTTTATAGTCAGCTTCATGGCGAGATAGCTGAGAGAGACACCATGATATGCCTCACCCATGTTCCTCTGAGAGCAGTCTTTCATTAGCCTTCTTCCAACCCGAGGTGAGAGCGGTGGCCAGATGAAGTCAGGAGGAAATAAGAGTTGAAATTGTTTTGAGAAAGAGGGCCAAAAAGAAAGGGAAAGCTGCAAATGTACTTATGGTCTTCTGAAAAATAAAAGCGGCCCATTTTTGGCTGTTCTTGGGAGCTGTTCTGATGGATTTTGGGTAATGGAGTTTTGATGGATGCGCGGTGTCTGGCCGGTCCCGGGGTCTGAATTGAGGGCAAGTACCACTGATTTCACCCACTGATTTCTCGCCATCAGATACTGCAGCATCCCCTGCTTCTGGTGGTCTACAGCCAACGTGTTTAATCCTCTCGCTAAATTGTTTAGGTGTGCAATATTGAATACCCCATAACCTTTTATAAGTTCTATAAAACAACTGCAAAACCACACAGGAGCCTCTGAGATCGACTTTCCCCAGGATCTCAAACATTCAAATTCCCACTTGCACCCCCCTCCCCCCTCTCGTTTAAAAGGAGCAATTAGACGAGGTAAAATGATAATGTTTTCGTCTTTAGCATCCCTTTGGTAAACATTGCCATTAGGATCAATTAACCAGCGGCTAATGAGCAAAGCGGGGGTCTGCCTCAATATTGCACCATTGTTCATTGGCCATTTTTAATTAATGGCTTTTGAAGTAAAAATCGCAAAAGTTTTTAATTGTTTTTCTTTTCCACTGGTGGAAGGAGGGGGGTGGGGGGGGTGTCAAGATCAGAGTGTTAATTATAAAGTAGGGGCTTTAAAAGTGAGAAGGATTTAGACTTTTAATTAAAGAGGAATTTGATGCGACCAACAGACTGAGTTCAGTTGCCGCACAATCCCCCGTTATTCTCCCCTGGCCGTTGTCTTCTATCTGCTCATCGTCTCCTCGGTTTTGCAGCCCTCCATCTTCTGCCACTCATTTTGCTCTCACTCCACCCCGGCATGGTGTTGATTTCTGCCCGTCTTACGGGGTGTTGCTATCAGAAGCCGGATTAGGGACTTTGAGCGCTCTGCTCTCAAATGGTAAAGATGAGGCCTGGGTGGGAAGGAGAAGCGGGAGCGGGTTGGAGGTAGGGCGGTGGAGGTGGTGGCGGGGGCAAGGGGGGGACGGCTCAGTCACTCCATCGGATTTCAAAGATTGAATTAAAGAGCTTTAGACGAATCAGAGCCCTTTTGGACATGTTCGCAACGTTGCCGCCTCCATTTTCCACCCTTCTCTTTCCGTCTCATCCTCTTACAGCCTCGCCAGCTTCTCCTCCCTTTGCCTCTCCGTCTCCCTTCCTCCTCATCTGTTCTCCCCTAATAGCGCATAAGATTGTTTTCATAGCAGTGATAAATTAGGCTGAAGTGATTAGCATGGTGTGAAAAGTGATTACATACTGTAGCTTTGCTGATTTGTCGAACAGATGCCCTCTACCAACTAAACTTTGGTAGGTTACAGTGTTAAACTCCATCTCCCCCACGCACAGCTGGAGATCCCAGCAGACATATACAGGTTAATTGCCTCGATTGTGGATATAGCCCCACCATACCACTGGGAGTGCAGCCTGCAGTTCATTTGTTATTGCGGTAGCTGTTAACAGTCGTGCCTGTTGGCGCACGCCTATTTTGGCCGTGTAGTTCTTACATAAATAGGGAAATAGGGGGGGTGACTGAAAAGTAATAGCAGCTGAGAAGCAGCAGTGACATGGGATGTTGACTCATGATGCCGTCAGCTGACTTCAAATACCGATGAAGTTGTTAAAATTAGAATATAAGAGCACAATATTTGCCAATCACCAGGATTAATGGGTTGGCGGTATAACTTCCATCAGAAGCAGCGGGATGTGAGACAAAGAGCTGCTGTTTTTTTTGTTTTTTTGAGGAGCCTCATCATCAGGGGTGGAATAACATGAAAGAATAGAACTAGAGAAATGGCTGACCTCCTGTTGTCTCACCCCTTCCGCCCGTGTTGCTGTGATTACGCCAATCACTGTCATTAGCATTCCCCGCGATTAATGTGATTTCTCATGCTTTGTTGCATGCATGCTAATGACGAGCGCCCCAGCTCGCTTCTCATTTCAGCAGCACAAACTCTCCACAGCTCTCCCTCGAAACACTCATCTGGCACCGAATTAACTCCTCGAGCTGCACTGTATTAATACATGCAGTGCAGCCGGCAAATCCACTGCTGATTAAGACAACAACCTGACCCAGCATTCATCTACACTGGAATCAGCGCTTATCAATTTTAGCTCAGTGTGATTCTCATCTTTCATCCGTCTTTCTCTCTTCCCTAAACCCCCCACCTCCGATTTCAAACAGCAGAAAAGAGGAGGAGGAGCTGGGATTACCATACGTCAATCTCTCCCCTCATCCTTCCACCTTTTTAACTTTGTTGCTTCTCATCTCATCACGTGGGCGCTCTCCTTATCTGTTTATCCCACTCTCGCTAATCTTCATTTTTTTTCCTTTTTTACCCGCTTCTATATCCCGTGCTCTGCGCATTAACGCCTTTTGTTGCCTTTATCTGTCTCTTAATGTCTCCCACTCTCGTGTACCTTGGTTTTGCTCAAGGTTTCTCTTCAGTTCTACATAAAGCAAGTTCTTTACGCAGTAGATTGAGTGCATAGAAACTAAGAGATGCATTTTGGCAAGTAGTTTATGGTGGCATCAAGTATTAAGGTCTCTGGGGACAATTTTATTACACAAACAGGATTTCGACTGTTTATCTGAGTAGAGGGACATGTGCTATTATTGTGAGGAGATTATTGCTCTATATATGTATTCAACAAACCAAGCAGCCTGTTCTGCTATAGCTGCAACCTCTTATGCTCATGCTATATTTTTAGCACCATCCCTATGTTTTTGTTTTTATTATTTTTAAATAAAATATCAAATTTCACATAGATTGTAGTGAAATTGTGCACAGATGCTTACAGCCCCCCTAACTGACTAGTAATGAGCTGAACTTTGTGGAGAGGAATGGTGTCCCATTCTTCTCTGATCTGATCTGATCTGATCTGATCACGAGTCTTCTTTGTCATCTTTTATTATTTCATGATTTCTTTCTTTCTTCGACTGCGGAGCCATGCTGCTGTTATATATGCAGCATTTGGTTTAGCTTTGTCTTGCTGAACTATGCTAGGCCTTCTATGAAAAGAGTCACCTGGATGGGAGCATGTAGCTCTAACACTCATCACTGATGTTGCATTTCTAGATGTGCACACTGCCAATTTCAGAGGGACTAATACTAAAAATAAATAATTCTAATACTAATAGTAGTAAAAGAGGAGACTAAAAAGAATATAAAATTTCAACTCGACCGCAGAACAGTTTTGCACTTGAGCTTTAGCCCAAAGAAGATAGTAGTGTTTCTGGATCACGTTCACATACGACTCCTTGTTTGTGTGATAGAACTTTAGCCTGCATTTGTGATTGGACATAGATTTCTGAAAGTGAAGCCATGCAGTGATTTCCAGGATCATGCCTGTTTGTGATGGAGTGTCGCCTGAGTATCCAGAGTATCACAGGAATTCGGTATTGATTTTTGGCCTTGTTCCTTGTGCACACCTTCAGATTCTCTGAATCTTTTGATGATATCATGTCTTGCTAATGAAACACTGTTTAGAAATTGTTCTGGACTTCATAGATGGACTTTTTTGCAGATTGGTGATCTGGCTTTCTAACACGTTCTTTTTATGGCCTATCATGTTTCTGACCTGTTTGCAGGTAATCTAATTAGTTGCTAAATGTTCCCGCAGCTGTTTCTCTTTAGTACCACTTATGGTTCCAGCTGTTTGTTCCCCTAACTCAGGGGTCGGCAACCTGCGGCTCCGGAGCCGCATGCGGCTCTTTAGTCCTTATAATGCGGCTCCGCGTGGTTTGGGAAAATAAATTAGACGTATTTAGTTGAAGTGTATTTTATTTATGTTAGTTCTTTTTTAACTTGTAGTTCTAAATTGGAAGATTATTGTGATATTGAAATATAAAAATAAAATTATATTCTATTATTTTTTCCTCGCTCAAAATAAGCATCACACTCGCGGAATATACCCACCGAAACGCCGTGCATTTATCGAGACTTTCAACTCCAGGTAGGCCAATTATGGATCTTCGGATCCACATTATGTCAGCAGCTGTTCTCCATCGTGAACTATGTTAAAGACAAAAAACGCTCACGCCTCACAGATGACAGCTTACAGTCCTGCGTAAAGATGAAAGTGACTTCGTACAGCCCCGATTTGCAGATGCTGTGCGCAGAGGTTCAGGAGCAGAAGTCCCATTGTAAACATATCACGGCAGACCGACGATGTTTGCATGAACATTTTTCAGCATCTCTTTATTGAACACTTTACACACACGGTTGCTGTACGTATACAGCCGGCTGTAGCTTTGCAGCTCACAGCCCGACAACACAACAGCAGAGAGAGCACAGACGTAAAGGCGGCGAGGCGTGATTGCGGGTGCCGCTCAGCTGCGTTGGCCTCTCCTGCAGCGGCGCTGCAGACCACGCCCCGCCACACATAAACCAGGTAAAATACATATTTAGGCAGAATTTTGCAAATATCTATTTTTCATCTCTTAGCAGCATAGTGCTTTTTTTCCAATTATTTTTTAAAAGTCAGGTCAAGGCTCCAAAAGCCCAAAGGCGATATAAGGGTGGCGACTCACAACAGTTGTTGTTTGCTACATGGATCATTTTATTTCAGCTGGGTGTCTTTCCTTTGGTTATATTTCTTTAAGAGTTCAAAATGTGTTAATTGCATAATTAACACAATTACATAAAATGTAATTTTCTCTGTAGCACTTCATGGATTTCATAAGCAACACACCTTCGTTCTTCACACAAAAAAAACTAATATATACAGTGTTATCTTCATTTTAGATGTCAAAAAGTATTTGCGGCTCCCAGTGTTTTCTTTTGCGTCGAAACTGGGTCCAAATGGCTCTTTGGGTGTTAAAGGTTGCTGACCCCTGACCTAACTTATTTGAAATGTGTTCCTCCCATCAAATTCGAAATGAGCTAATATTATTCAGGACATAGTAAAACATCTCACTTTAAACATTTTATGTGTGTTTTTGTGTTCTTTTGTGACTAAAATACAGGTTTATGAGATTTGCTTATCATTGCATTGTGTTGTTATTTGCATTGTACATCCAAACTCATTGGGAATAGAGATTATACTTGCATAGATCCTCTCAGTCTTATAATAATCTTAAAGCTCAAAGTAGAGCAGTCAGTCTCACTGTAATATCTGCACATTCACAAGGAGAAGGGTTCTTAAGCAGTTTGAGACCAGCAACCCATAACATACCATCTGTACTCTTAGACGCCACTAGAATTAAAGTTTAATATTAGTAATCTAAAAGTTTTGAAAATTAAGATGTTATATCTATTAAGTGGACGCAACATAAAATAAGATTTCTCCCATAGTAGGGAAAACTCCTCTGTTACGTTGTTAGTTAAAAATAAAGTTTAACAAACACACACACACAGACACACACACACGCACACAGGGATAACTGCTTCAACCAAGTAGACTAGAAAGTAGTGTAATTGGAGCAGCCATGTGTTCCTGTTGTCCGCAGCTGTCGGTGTGTCGGTAAAACGCCTTTTTTAGAGTTTGTGTCAGAAGAGAAAAGGAGCGTTTCATCCCTCGCTTTTATTGTGCATGTGTACATATTTCTAAAGGTAGTTTTTCCACCGGGAGCTACTGTATTGTGTTTTGTTTTTCTCATTCAAAGGCTCACTTGACGCATCACAACATTCATCATGATTACGCCGCCCCGATAATGAAACACAGTGGAATTAACATTCATTGTCCCTCCCCATCCGCTGGGAGCCTAAAATGTAAATGGGAAGGCTTTACTGTGTTTCAGTGGAATCAAAGTGTGATTCAAGGAGACCTCGTGCGACACTTCTTTGAAACAAAGTGAGTTAGTCAACTGTATATTTAGCTGAACATGGCCTTTGTAGTTGTTAAGTGTAGCAGTGTAGTTAACAGTGAAATCTAGAAGACTGGAAAACTGCAGAGAGCCAACATGAGGAGCATTTAGTGCGCAGGGATGTTATTTTCCCATCGTAGCGCTTGTGGCCAAGGCTTTTTGCTAATTAAGTGGGGGAGATTTTCTTTTCTTTTTTTTTTCCTCTGAGTCACAAATGACTTTATTGGCACAACTTGGACAAAAAGGAACATATTTGGATTTTTAAAAGTGCACCTAATTATACTGCTGGTTGCTCATGCATTGCGTTTGTTGCTGTGCTTCTCCTCAGCTCAGCCTGTGCTTTTAACTCAAATGCTATGCTGGGGTTTTGAAATTGAAAATAACCATCAGGTGTGCATTGGACAAGACAAGTGATTCTGTTGATGGTTGTGATAAGTGCTTTCAGAACCCTGAAGGGCAGAGAGGGAGAATGAGTGTAATCCAGTACAACTGGCAAAAGTCATCAAATCGCAAACTCTGAAAAATTTGAAAACTGCTTTTGAAAAACAAGGTGCAAAAATGCACATTTAGGTGTAATCCTTTCATGAGGCCGTGTTTCTTTTTTTAATGTGCTTACTGATTTCTTGAAGTGTTTGGATGTGTCAGACAAGAAGTGTTATGGTGAGTTTGTACCCACGGAGTGCGGCGAGCAGGTAAGGACACTGCTCAGGGTTAACAGGCTGGGTTGAATGCGAAAGTCCCAAGAGCCCTTTGAAGAAAGAGCGAGAAAAAAATATCTGAGTGTGAGAGGTGGAAATGGAAAGAGAAGGAGATGGAGGGAGAGCTGTGAGGGCGAAGCAGAAATGACCTCTGCAGCTCTGTTGATGACATGAAGCAGAATAAGAGGAGAGATGAGGGGAAAGAAGGGAGACAAACTGAGCAAGGAGGATTAAGAAAGCAGCTGGTGAGGATGATCCAGAGGAGAGTCTGGGAGGAGAGAAGGAGAGAGACAAAGAAAGAGAGAAATAAGAGAGAAAGGAGGTGGAAGCTGAAGAAGAGGGAGGTGCAAGAGATTGATGAGGGAGAGTGAGAAACTAATTCTCACTTCACTCTGGGCTGGAAGATTAAGGAAGATTAGAGAGATAGAGTGAGGTAGGGAGAAAGATGGGGTGATAACTTCTACCACATGCCACAGAAAGATCTTTGAATGCCTAATACCCAAAGAGAGAGAGAGCGACAGAAAAAGAGTGTGTGAGACGGGGAGATTATGAAACATAATAAGAGGTAAAAAAAACAACATACAACGTGAATGAGCTGGGGAAGAGAGAAAGACAAAAAGCCAGAGTGACGAGAGAACCGATAGATAAAGACAGAAGCAAATCAGGCTCAGAGGGGTCCTAACAGTCGTGATCCCTGATATTATAAATGTCTTTATAGCCGAGTCCGTTTCTAGGAGTGTGTTTTAATTCATGTCAAGGGAGTATAGATGCAAAATCCAGGTCATCTATATACCTCTCCAGCATTCGCGTTCACTGAGTCTTCCCATTGGGATTCATTCTCCTGTACTGAGCCGGTCTGTGTGGCGGTATCTTTTACACTCTGTTCTCTTTTACTTGCAAAAAAGGGAAGCCTATTTTCCATTCCCTGCCACTGACATCTATTTATTCTCTCTCTTGACTGTTGGTGCAAAAATTTGAACAGCTATAGGCTGCCATGCATGTTTTCAGGAGGAAAGGGGTGATGGGGCGAATGCATAACACACGGGTAGACACAGGTGCGCGGATGTATATGTGCTTGCACACATGCACGCACGCGCATATATATAAATGTGTGTGTGTGTGTATATATATATCTTATTTTGTGGTTGACAAATGTGTGTGTCCTCATGCTGGAACACATGCCTGCTGCCACAGAAGTTTTCTATAGGAAATGAGGAAGCAAGGAAAGAGAGGGGGAAAGAGAGGGAGAGTGCTGCAGTGGCAGACTCAATCCGTCATGCAGGATTACAGTGTAAGCTTCTCCACGGCCATAGATGCGGTTTTATGGAAGAAACACAAGGCTTTTCTAAATGCAGTAGGCCCTCCTATCCTTGCTTCATATTAGAAACAAAAGCAGAGGGCGGAGGAGGGCCATGAGGCTCCTTCCTCCCCTGCGATCTTTGCTGCCTGATGGCTGCTATCTCTGAGGACTGATTGAGCATCCTTGATGCACTGTGGGATTTCCAGGGAACAGCTTAGGAGTGACCTTGACTCTCACCTCTGTGCCCTCACGCACTGGAGGTGTGATTGTTACTGCACCTATCCTGAGGCAGAAGTGACCTTGGAATGTGACAAAAGGCTCATAGCTTTGTTCCTCTTTGAAGCTGGGATTGGTAGGAGGCGATCTTATGCATGTGAGAAAATATTTTTTCCTTGCATGTGTCTCGTGTGTGTTTGAGAGAGATCTGCCCCTCACATCTTAAACAGAATTTATAGTTGCTGTGCTGGAATGATGCCAGAACATCATTCCAAACATTACACAGCATGAATGCGCCCCGCAGGGAAAAAATCGCCCTGAAAATACAACTCTGCCAAACTTTGATCTCCCCCATCGCCCTGCTACACACCACTGAAACGGGCAAACGCAGCTTGGAAACCTTCCCTCAACATACACCCACAGCCTTGTTGTACTTCTTTGAACTAGCACAGAGAAAGATCCCAATAAATACAATGCTGCCACAAATATTGGAAAGCAAAAAGGGGTTAGTGTGCCCACTGACGACTGCCTCGCAGGAGAGCGAAACAACCGCCGCATCGCTGATGCTTCGCTGGATGCTGTGCAACATCTTGCTGCACAAAGCACTCTGCAGTTTTAATTTTCACATCCTTTATCCGATCCTCACCCAAGGTGGCCCCGCATTATAACCTGCCAGAGATACCGACTTAAACGTGTCGCAATCTGCTTTGTCTCCCTGAGCCGCTCGAAAGTAAACACAACAGCGAACTGACCCAAATGGAGAGCGACAAAAGCGCAATGAATCTGAGATTGGCCCGATGTCATTAGAATTACAAAAATATACCATCAGTTACAGTGGCAAAGCAGGAAAAGACCTAGGGAGCATGAAAGTCATACACGGAGAGGAGGGGAGGGAGATATATGCTAATGAGGCTGGGACTTATTGACTTCAACGAGGGAGGATTAGAAGCTGTGACAGAACAAGCTTCCAGGCCTGTTCAACCAGCGGAGCCGAGGCGTGAATGCAGCAGGCTACGATAAGGGAGCAGGACACAACAACATCCTTGGGATAGATGGTTTTGACAAAATGCAGATACAAGTCGGTGCTGAATAGATATCAGAAAGATTAGTACCACGTTGTGTTGTTGATTTGGTAAAGCGGTCAATCCGGGACAGGTGCTTCCAGGGTCTCAAAGTTGGAACCAGGGATAGCCGTAGAAATTATAGTTGGATGTGGCAGTCACAGGCAGCAGTGCCATTACATCCCAGCTATTTAGGACTCACATTTCAGTCACAGTAAATGCATCAAAACACATTTGAGATATCTCAAGTTTTCCCCAGTTCCAGTACTGGAGGTCACTGCTGCTGTCAGTCACTTCTCGAGGGGTGTACTCTGTATGTTTGCCTCCACAATAACATATTTTGACAAGTAACTGATGAATAAGCATGGAAATTGGAATAGACATACATTGCCTCCTGAGAATGAACCATTGACTTGCATGACGTGCATTGACTTTTGGAGCAGAACACCTGTCCTAGTGATTTCCCCACTGACTTTCATCTGATGGTTTATCCTTTGGGAACACTCGAGCTTTCAGTGTATTCTTGGATTTCTGGGCCCAAACTTCTGGTTCTTTGAACTGATTGATTTACCATAAGTTATTTTTTTATAAATAATTTAATAAATGTGATTTTTTTCCAGGTCACTGATAAATAATGATTTCCTGATCACATTCTGTGCAGTGTTTGTGGCTCTTTCCAAATTGGCTCCACATTACAATCTGCCAGAGATAGTGAGCGTGCGTGCAACCACAGCCTGCTCAAATGCGACTGATGTAACTATAACATAATAACAAAGGCTGCAGCAATATCGACATATTTTTATGTTATGGTAGAAATTACTATATTACCAGCTGCAGGTTGACATATTTACCCTCTATTGAATGAACTGCTTTCAAATATGGCATTGACATTTATGTTCTGCACATAGAATTTAGTGGAAATTCTAACCTGTCCATGACTAAACCTGCAGAAATAATTATTCCTATTAGTGTCAGCTATACTTAGTGTTAAGTGCTAAGTAACAAATATGTGCTACACGAAGGGGACGTTTTTGTCAGTTTGCAAACAAAAAAAAAAATCATTTGCAACCCACCCAAAATTCCAGTGTTAAAAAGTGTGGGTGCTTTCCGACACTGGTTGACAAGCTAATAAGCACTAAAGCGTTGTGATGCCTTAAGCACGGAATTACTGTGGCTCTAGACTTTTTACATATTTGCAGCTGCAAACAGATATTCATTTGTAGTCAATCAAAGTATAAATTTCAGAACTATACCGCCTTCCCCCCCAAAAACCCCACAGCATGTAGGCATTAACACGAAATCTAAAGCAAACATGTTCTTTGATTGAGAATCATCCCAGAGGTGCCATTACAAACCGAACAAACACTCTTTCATCATCAAAATATTACACACCCGTTTCTCCAGCGAGCCCCACCAGAGAATATTAGTGGAAGCCAAAACCCTGAACACCTGTGGAGAACACACTCAAAGAAAAAAATTTCAGTGCGCAGCAGAAGCTTATTGATTGCATCAGAGGGACATTAAAAGTAAGGCTGCTCGATCTTTCCTCTTTTCACTCTCTCCCCGCCTGGGTGGGAGATAAACATGAAAACGATCTTTAACTGTAAGCTGAAAAGAGATTTGTGCCGATTAAGGTGGAAGATGGAGTGTCATTATTCACTCGCCTCATTGGTCGGTAGCCTTGGTGCTCTTCTAAAATGTGCCATCACCTTTCCAATGCGTCACATATAATCACAGACAACCTTGCACGTGTTGTGCTTATTAATCTCTGAAACGACCCTCTCCCACCTTACCGTGTCCTCTATGCTGCCTTGTCCAACCTCTAAGCCTTCTGAAAGGAACACCCTTGAAAGGCGAACGGCAGACAGAATGAGAAAAAGATGTTATGAAAAAAACCTGGCCGTAAACGCCTTCAAGCACTTTGCAGTGAAGCAGCCTCGTTTCTAATGATGACTACCTTTATTAACCTAAGCTATCATGCTCTGCAGCTCACAAAGATGACAGGTGGGAATAAACAGAGTCAATGCAAATCAGCTTTTATAGTGGGTAATTTTCATCCACCTTTTTCTCTAAAAGCCTGCAAACGCGTTGCTTTTTTCAAAATTCTCACACACACACACACACAAACACACCTTTTAATGCACACACAGTTTGCACATGCACGCAACTTTGGGGAGACAAAGTCCATCTGCAATTCCCGAGGACTTCTGCTGAAATGTCAGTGCCAGTGTGTTGAAAGGATCAGATAGCTTTTTGATGTTGCGCATGCAGTCAGGCAGAAGAGGAAGAGAGACAGGGCTGATAGGCATCAGGTGTAATTTTGGTAACTGCTTTGGCAGCTGATGACTCACCATTCAGAAAACGCAGACAGAGCACCAACCTAAAGAGAGATTGGCTGGAGTCAGATGAGCTGCCTGACACACACACACAAACCCAAAACATCCCCTGACCTTTGTGCATGAAGATCATTGGAGCTGATCTGCACCTTCAACTACTCAGCAGCGAAACAGCGGAAAGGCCTAAAGGTAGATGTCAGATGCTGTTATAGTCCAGTGACACAATAATAATTTGTTGCAGCCATATGATGCGGACAGCAGTATCAGCCACCCTGACAAGAGCTGAATATGTAAGGTTTTACTTTGGTGCTGATTCATAAGCCAGAAAATAATTGTCACTAACTAACTTTAACTATGTTACCAGCTAACTTTACATGTATTATAAAACACCTAACATGCACACACACACAGAGGAAGCATTAGGAAGTATGCAGTAGTATGCACATGCAGAATCTAGACATGACAGTCACATGACGTCTGCATTAAGGCCATAGAGTGATGGGGTTGGGTGGGGTGTGGGGGTATGGAATGGATGGGTGGGGATGTTTTTCAAAGAGCTGGGAGAGACGCGAATAAAATAAAGTATTTGGCACAGTGTTAATTTTGGCCTTTTTAGCAATAATGCACACAGTCTGCTTTTTATGCATAATTTATAGTTTTAAAAGGCCTGAACGGTGAGCAGAATTTAGCAGTAAATCAGAGTCCTTCAGTGGGTCAGTGCTGTCACTGTTGGTATATCCACAAGCTCTTAGCCAGCACTTTACCTTATGGCCAGACAAATCAGACTTGGAACTACTTGAACCATTGCCAAAGCAGTAAAATATAGGCCACAAATGTTGTCCCTGTCATGACCCTACTGGCACGTCTCCTGGCACTGTGATTCTCTGGACTGTCTCCTGTCAAGATTTATTTGATCTTTATTGCACCTCTCACAGTTTATATACTGTAGCTTAAGATAAAGCAGCAGCAGCAATAGCAGCAGCGGGCCTCACATTTGCTGTGCTCAGTAGAGCTCGATCTGTTTGTACCCGTGTAAATATTTACATCTCTAAATTGAAACTGGTTGCAGTATTTGTGTAGAGAATACTGAATATTCGCACCCAGATGCCGGCTGCTTTAACTGTTGTATAGCTAAATTAAATGCAGATGTAAAGGATGAAAATTGAATAATATATGTCTAAAGATGCTGCTCCATACAATCCTATTAAAGTTGCTAAAGCTTACCCTGGATTCCTCTCACTTCCATGTTTTTGGTTCCACAGAGAATGAAAGATCATTTTGCAGCTGCTATTTTTGCAATGATTAATTATATATGAAATACTTGTGCGCATCACATGATGAAAGTTGCAGTTTGGAGTATAATTGCTTTACAGTTCATGTGTGGGGGCTTAAAATCAAACTTATTCCAGCAAAACAGCAAAACTCCCACTTCTGAAACAACAGTGGTGTTTCCCTAACCCGACATCACTGTGATCTGATGGAGAAAAAAAGACTTCCAGGGCAGCTAGATAAAGATGCCTGATGTGGGTATAACATTTACTTTGGCACTATTTTTCAACCCTTGTTGGCGAGCACAGCGGTAAGATGTTTCTTGTAATTGGTCACCAAGTTTGCACACATCTCAGGAGGGATTTTAGCCCACTTCTCTTTACTCTAAACCCTTTGACAACTCAAAGCTTCAGATCCCTCCACAGATTTTCTATAGGACTGAGGTCTGGAGACAGACTCCATGACTTTAATGTGCTTCTTCTTTGGCCATTCTTTTCTTGACTTGGCGGTATGTTTTGGGTCATTGTCATGCTGGAAGATCCATCCACAATCCTTCTGTTCTGTCTGAAAGATGGAGGTTTAAAGATTTCCTGTACCCTGTGCCACAAAGAATAATGTTTCCACCTCTGTCCTTTAGGTCATACTCAACTTTTCTCTTCCTCCAAACACAGCGGGCCACATCGCTGCCAAAGAAAATAATTTTAATTTCATCTGTCCACAGCACTTTTCTCCCGTCCCTTCTGTGGATCATTTACATGTTCAGTGGCGAACTTAAGACGAGCCGATACATGGATGTCCTTGACACGGGGGACCTTCTGGGCACCGCAAGATTTCAACCCCTTACAGCAGGGGCGGGGAACTCCAGGCCTCGAGGGCCGGTGTCCTGCAGGTTTTAGATCTGTTCTTGATCCAACGCAGCTGATTCAAATGGCTAAATGACCTCCTCAATTGCTGTGTCCCATTTCAGGGTCTGCACGCTTGAAGTACGCATTTTAAGTGCGGTTACGTCACCGCCACGCGACGACGGCTGTCCCAATTCGAAGTGTACTTGAAATGCATACTCCAAATGCGCCGTCGATTTCCCCAAATATCAAGCGTGGTCCGGTGCACGCTTCGTGGTCCCATATATCCCACAATTCATAGCGCGGCGGTGGGTGTGGATAATTTTGCCGCAAAATACGGCAGAAGGGAGCGGCCAAGAGTGAACTGTCAAAAGTAAGTACTGAATATGATGTCACTTATTCATGTGCGAATGTTTAATAATGAAGAACATTAAAACATTGCTGTTGGCCACATGTCGGCAAAGTTATGTGACACTAGTGATGTTTGTACTTTCAGCATTAACTTGGTTTTAAAGCCTCTACTTCTAAATATACATATAGTCGACCTTAATCTTACAGAGAATCTGATGATTTTATGGATAATTAAAGTCAGTCATATATCCACAAACACAACAAGCTGAAAGTCAGTGATATAGATTATATATATATATATATATATATATATATATGTCATAATAATCTGACAATACTATAATATTGGCCATATTATATTTACATTACCATAGTGAGATGACTTTAGTCTCATGAACAACATTAACTAATTATTATTTACTAGCTAATCTTAAAATGACTGTTCAGTACAGAAATGAAGCCCTTGAATCATGTTTTACAGTCCTGTGGTCTCAGCCTCAGATACTCAACTAATCAAAGTGATGTCATGACAAAAATGATTGACCAACAAAACAATTTTCTCCTTCATTTCTGTCAAACAAAGCTGTTTCGCAAACGTGTCTCGCGGTTAGTATCATGGTTGCTAGGCAACCTGAACAGCGCGACAAAGCATATACCGTCCCATTTCACAAGCCTCTCACTTCCGCACTTCTCGTACTTATAGTACGCACCGTACGTAGTACGCGTACTTCAAGCGTGCAGACCCTGAAATGGGACACAGCCAATGTGTCATGAAGTTCTCCAGAGGCCTGGTAATGAACTAATCATTTGATTCAGGTGTGTTGACCCAGGGTGAGATCTAAAACCTGCCCTTGAGGCCTGGAGTTCCCCACCCCTGCCTTACAGTGTAGTGTGTTACCAATGGTGTTCTCGGTGACTGTGGTCTCAACTGTTTTCTCTGAAGAAACAAGTTCCTCTTGTGTAGTTCTGACCTGATCCACATGGAGCACCAGACAACAGGCAGCTGATGGCCATTTTATATATCGGGAATCCTCGTGTAGTCCATTCCAGCCTCGTGCAGGTACAATCCCGGATGTCCTTTGGCAGCTCTTTAGTCTTGCCATGGTGGTGGACAGATTAGTATGGACAAATCTGATTCTGTGGACGTGTGCTTTATACACATAAGATGTTGAGATCATGATTATCTGTAATTGATTGATTGATTGACAGCCAATCTGTGGGAGCCAGAGTTCTGACTGGGCTGTAGAGGAACAAATATTAATTTCACCACATGTAAATCAATTCATAACTTTTATGTAATATGTTTTTTTTTCTATGTTTTTGGCTGTTATTCAGTCTGTCTCCATTAAAAGAAAACAACCATAAAAAATTAGAGATGGTTCATTTCTTTGTAAGTGAGGAAACTTCAGCAGGAGATCAAATAATTATTTCCCCCACTCTATGTGGAGCGTGTGGAAAGATATTACTTGAGAAAAAGGGGCAGCTTTTAAGTTGCATTCTTACACAAAACACAATTACAAAACGGACTTCCAGCTGCGTTTTGCTAAATGACCAAATAGGATGCTGGGCTGGTGTAACTGGCTTTTTACTCTTGTGTCATAATAGGGCAGGCATTCAGCAGCTTGGATTTAGGTGGTAGCTGACCTCAGTGCTCTTAATGGCAGCTCCTTCTCAGCACAAGACTGCAGTACAATACTTACCTGTAATGCAGCAGCAGTTTGGATCTTTAATTTTTTTTGTTGTTTTTTTTTTGGAGGTGGGGTGGGGGTGGAGTTTCTCTACCTCCTGAGAACACAAATTTCTTTTTGTGTTCTCCACCTCCTGAATTGGTACACTGTGCAAATACAGTATTTGGTTTGAATATGCACACCGCTCCTGGATTACAGGTTAGAATTGTGCTTTTCTTATTTGCCTTCTCAGGGAACAAGAGTGTGCAAGCGAGAACAGCGACATACAAAGTGTCAAGGTGACAAGTGGACCCAGTTACTAAGCACGAATCACAGATGGATTTATGAGAAGCTGCTTCCAAACGTTTCTGTGCATTATTGTAAAGATAATTCAACACGAGCGAACGCTCACGTCTCGTGTTTGCTGTTTTTGCTGCATGTTCTGTATTTTAAATAGCCGCATTCTTGCTTTATGTTCTACAAGCTCTGACTCTTGCCTTTCATTGTAACCCCATTGATCTAGCTGAAAGCCTAACAAATCCAAAAACCCCTGCTGCTGCTCTCTTATACTGAGTATTTTTAGTCTTAATCTCACCAACAGGCAAACAGCCACCCCTAAGTGGACTGAATTTCACAGCTCTTGAAGCCATGCAAAACTGTAAATTCATAGCATTGCTTTTTATTGCAAAAAAAGAACAAAAAGAAAACAAAAAAAAATAGGGTTGTCACATTGTTTGCCTTGCACTTGTTTCCCTCTTTGCACTCCATAAAATAGCCTCTGGAGCGTTTTTGTGTCCGTAGGCTCGTGCTGTACACCCCCCATGAGACGTTAGCACCTGCTGTCAGTATATCAGTAAGGGTGCGATAGAGACAAGGCTGGGGACACAAGCGAAAAAGATATTCATACATTAACAGATGAAAGCTTCTGTTGCTCTTCACCTCCTCACACTCTGACAGGTCTGCTTTTATCTGCCAAAGCTCAAGGCGAGGACGGAGCTGCTTTATGGCGCTTTGCACTTCAAAACAACCTGGTTGGTCTTCCAAGGAGGGCCCCGCTTCCCTGCAGCAGCCACCCATCAGCACCTCGCATCCTCTTCTCACGCAGATGCTTACACGCGCTCCACCATTCCACCAAACATCCCTATTTTTCCTTAATTTTTGCCCTCCTCCCCCTAGAGTTAGCCTTTGTTACTCTATGCATAATTCTTTTGCGGATGGGTGCTTTTTCTCTTCCCTCCCGGTGAAAGAGCGCTCCCTTTCTTCTCTTTGACTTTACTGTGTCCAGACAGGGAGTCCCCAGAGCTTTCTTTATTTTTCACACTTGCCCAGATATATACCGTATTTCCCGGACTACAAAGCGCACCTGAATATTAGCTGCACAAGCTAAAATCAGGGGAAAATCCTGTTTTGTACATACATTAGCCGCACCTGACTAAAAGCCGCAGGTGTTTCAATGTTGACTTATCATATGTAAGAGAATATGCACAAAGGGAATTGTCAGGAAAGAGATGGCTGTTTGGAGACACACCCCTTTCATTAATATTTTGAAAAACAAGTTAGGGGTACATATTTGCATAACTCTTTAGGTATATGTACAAGTAGCGGTAATTACAAGTACGAAACATATACTGTGCTTCATAAATGAGTAACAAATGTAGTACATAACAATAACCTACAGCACACCAGAAAAATAGATTCGGCCTACCTTTTAGGCTCAGGCGCAGTGACACGGCTTTAACAAGAAGAAAAGTCATTCACCACCATCTTCCTGCGCACTAAAACCACCAAAGTCCTCTTCTCCAGTGTCGGATACGAACAGGCTCAGGATGGCTACGTCATCCACTCTCAGCTTTCCTTCGTTGTCACTTTCAAAACCAAACAAATCCTCGTTGTCAGTGTCAGAGTCGAACACCCTCAGAAGGGCCGTGGCGGTGTCCTCCTCTCCATCATGCAGCAGTCCAGCCCTTCGAAATCCGTTGGTGATCATGGATGTTTTCACACTTTTCCACGCTGTCAGATTCCACCGGTGGAGTTGAGCATAACTTGCTTTTCGCAAGTTTATCGCCGCTCATCATCCACGCCTCCCGCTGAACGCGTAGCGCTACTTTGAAGTTTGTTTTCCGCGCTACTTGTACGGCACTATGTTGCCTGGCAGATGGACATGTGACCAACATACCACTCTTGAACCCCGATACTGTGTGTCTGATCACATGCCCTTCCGCCAGGCAACGTAGTGCCGTACAACAGCGGAACTAACAAAACAAATCGTCTTACGATATGACAAAAATCATGGACAATCCATAGAAAAGCCGCAGGGTTCAAAGCTTGTACAAAAAGTAGCGGCTTATAGCCCGACAATTACGGTACTGTGTTTTCAGGGAGAATTCAGGGTTTTTTTTTGTATTCCTCTGACATGATTGTGCATTAGAGAGCGTGGATGAATAAGGCTTTGTGAGGTTTGTGCGTGCATGTAAATGAGTAGGTTTTTTAAAAAGAATGTTTAGTCAACAGGGCTTGGCATGTCTGGGTTTGCTCACGGTTGTGGAGAAGGCTTGGATGGCCGTGTTGCTCCTGTGGTGGTGCTCTACCTCTCCAGGGGCTACTGGGAGAAAATGAGGATAGACAGAAAGCAAGAGGGGGAATCGTAATTAAAATTTTCAGTCTTGTTAAGTTGGTGACAGCTTGCAATCGATGGCAAGAATCTGCCTCCAATACTAACGAACTAAAAGATCATTGGAGTTTTAGGTGGGCTGGGACCAGTAGAGGGAAAATAATTAAGATATTTATGGCCTCAATTAATCAGTTCACTGAGAAACTTGCTGCAGGAATAAAGTACAGTTGGAAACTCTGAGAATGTACCTCAACTATATATTTTCTAAAACTCTAATTAGGAAGTCAGAGCTCCCTGAAGCAGCGAGCAGTATGACCTTATCATCCTTATTTACTCCTGAAATCCTAGTAGAGGCTATGGTTGAGATCCCGGTCCTGATCCATGCTGGTTTCACAAGGATGAAAACAGCAGTTTCGCCATATTACATTATAAAACTCTAATGAGGAAATATGAGCTCCCTTGTGATTCAAACTGCAGCACCCAATTATCCTTACTTACAGCTGCACAGGCTGATACACCCAGGTTAATGGCATAACAGAAGCTCTCCCCAAGGTGCTCAGCACAATGCGAAAGGCTGTGACATAGATCAATACATTATATCAGTGCGTCGACTCGGTTCTGGGGGAATTCTCTCCTTTTGAAAATGCTGTGAAAAGATAAAAGAATCGAAGAATGAAAGTGGCGCTTCAAAGGAAAACGTCACATTGACAGAACCTCCCACGCGAAAATGTTTTAAATTTGTGCTCAGCTGGCGAGCGCCATGTTGATATTCTGCCCCACATCCCGCCACCTGCCCCGGGCTTGTTAACAAGGTGCCCGTGGCAATGATTGCCTGGCCATCAAACTCCCAGCTGATAAGTTCCTCCGGGAGAAGCGGAGCTCTGTCATTGAATTCACCCCTGATCACCTCCTCATGCTGTACATTTGAGATAACGCTCGGCCATACCCGGCCTCGCATCCTTGGTAACGAGCGCTTTATACATGAATTATTCTGTAAAAATCTCCCCAGCATTTTGCAGCTACTTTGTGTAAGTGCGGGATGTATATTATTCGCTGCATTTGATAATTTGTTGACAGGATTTATATGCACAATTACGGTGTTGTAGCCTGTCATCAACATGGTATCCGGCGAGACACCTGTCACTTCCAATGCTGCGAGGCCCAAGAAGGAGACTGGCTGAATGATTGAAGCCTGAGTGCAGTGAGGGTGAGGGACACAGTGACAGCACTGTGATTGACACAAATGAGAGAGAGGAGGAGATGATGGAAGGGAGCGAGGAGAGGACGCGATACTAAAACAATAGCAGGTTAAGAGAGTGGATAGAGGGAGATTTACAGATAGATAGGCCGTAGAAGAGACAGGTGGTGAGTGGGAGAGGTGGGAAAAAAGCAGAGGACTGGGTGGGTGGTTGGTGGGGGGGGAGGGTGCTCTCTACAGTTCATCAAAAAGGTTTACTTAGAGAAAGAGAGTGCAGGGAGACAGGAAGCTGAGAGGAAGATGAGAGAGGAAAAGGGTGAAAACTATTCCAGGAGGAACATCCCAACTTCAGTCATGCCCCAGTGAATGTGCTGACAGGGTCTGTCTGTGCCACAGCGGAGCAAGTGTCATACACGCAGACACACCACACCACACTGCACAGGGCAAGAGGAAACTGCCACTGCTTAATCCACAACACACAGCATACACAGCATGTGTAAACTTTAAATGCAGTTTTGTAGCATTTGCTGGATTAGCCCACAAGACAACATCACTGAAAAGGACACGCTTTCCACAGTCTATTCTGGCGATCGTGGCTCAAGAGTTGGGTGTTCGTCTTGTAATCAAAAGGTTGCCGGTTCGAGCCCCGGCTCCGACAGTCTCGGTCGTTGTGTCCTTGGGCAAGACACTTCACCCGTTGCCTACTGGTGGTAGTCAGAGGGCCCGGTGGCGCCAGTGTCCGGCAGCCTCGACTCTGTCAGTGCGCCCCAGGGTGGCTGTGGCTACACTGTAGCTTGCCATCACCAGTGTGTGAATTTGTGGATGATTGTGTATAGTGTAAAGCGCTTTGGGGTCCTTAGCTATACAAATACAGACCAGACCATTTACTGAGATTACCATTCATGATTTAAAATTGTTGTAGTTTGTCTTCCATGATCCCGAAGAAAGAAAATGACCTCGAGGATGATGTTAAGAACTTGGGATCAAGTGTTTGAAAGATGTGAGAATTTTACCAAGAAGCTGTGAAATGTGGCCGTGATGTCCACGTGGGGTGTCCCCATAGACTCACATGTTTAAACGTCCATTTTTTAATGCAGTCTTGGTCTTTATAGCCCTGTCTTTAATGTCCGAGTCGGACCTATTGGCGCCGTTTATGCCTTTTTGTCTGTTATTGTTAATGTATAATTGATCCAGTTATAAAGTGATAGAAGTTTTAGCTCCAATTATTGGTTAGAGAAAGTCGAATATTTAGAAGTGTTTTAATAATTTGTTTGTGTTTGTGTGAATCAAATATGGATCCAGCTTGCTAATCTTCCTAACATTGGCTAATAACTAATACCCCCCCCCCCCACACACACACACACAAAACAAAACAAAACAAAAAAACAATCAAACAATAATAATGCTAAAGTGACACAACTGTGTCAATCTTTTATATACAGTCTATGGGATTTATCAAAGATGCCTATTGAATTGACACGACTGAATTGCTGTGTCAGAGCAGCATACCAGCAACTAAAATGTTGCATCACTCCCCGCTGCTTTGGCTTTGACCGTTGTTCTATCTCACGCGATTTCTCCAGCATCTTGAAAGTGTTTTAGCGAATCACTGGCATTTGGAGTTGAATTACACTGTACACATGCTCGTCTGCCTCTGCACGCGTAGTAGCAATAAAAAGGTTTTTTATGTTAATGCAATCTGGGAAATAGTCACATTATTGACTTGTCAGATGCGTAGGCTGATGTTACTGAAACACTACTGAAGGGCTCCTGCTCTTATCTTTAAACAAGCACACTGATTGATATCTGACATTTTGATTTGGCGTAGGATTTCCATTTGAGGCTTGAGTGCTTGAGAGACATGCTGAGATTCAGATGTTTACCAACCTTTTAGATCGCTCGGGGCCCGACATGCAACAAAGTGCATCCACGTCTACGGCTTGCATCTGAATTTAAATGTTAACTGACTGCTCAAAAGATAGTATCAATCGGGGTAATTAATCACATATTAATATGACATGAAGCTAACTTCATGTCATAGCTGGTCTCCTTCCACTGCAATCTGAAATCCTTGACAGTTGTTCTCATTAATAAATGCTCAGAGCAATAAGAGTTACTCTATCACCTTTCCATATACAATACCACGGTGATAGCTTTATCCCTGTCTGTCTTGCATAAAAACATTTCAGTGATTATGAAGCTATAAATTGAATTGCGTTCTTGCCCTAAAAAAGGCCTTTGTGAAATTGTGATTGCTGCACTGTTAAAAGGTCTGTCCTGCCTGTCAGTGACTTCTTCTACCTGTCTGTGCCTCTCCACTTTTAATTAACGCAGTGCAATGATTAAAGCTTTAACTTAATTATCTTTATCTTTTCTCTCAGGGTGTTCAACCCTCGGCGGGAAACTGAATGAGACACTTGACGAGAGGAGTGGAGGGGAAAAAAGCAGCGGAGAGAAACTTGGTGAGATAGAGGGAGATATCAGGCAGCTGGAAAAAACAGAACAAAAAGGAGAGGAGGAGTGACTGACACCTGCCCTCCAGCTCGGTGTGAAGGGCATATAATGGGAGAGTGAGAGGAAGGGCATGAGGAGAGGGAAAGGAGAGGAGAAAATGAAGACAAGCGGAAAACAAGGCCTGCCTCAAAGCAAACCTGTCTCCAATTAGGACATCTCACCACAAGACAAGATGATTACGAGAAATTTTCTCTTCTTGGTGTCCTTGTGTCTGTGGGAGGGGCTTACGAGAGGTGCCTCAGCCAGTAAAATTTTACGGAGGAGAGGAGTGGGCGGATCGCACGTGGTGAAGCTGGGGGAGAGCCGTTCTATGGACGTGGATTCGAATACAATGCCTGTGGTTACTCTTCGAAACCTGATTAGCCACGAGCAGGCGAGCGACGCCGGATCTTTTTCTTACTCCAAGATGTTGCAGAATCATCCTGCCCCATCTGTAGCTAACAAGGAGAGACAAACTTTCAAGCCCAAGCGCGAGGTTGACTCTGTGGCCCCGCGCACATTGGCCGCTAGCAAGGAGTTTACCCAGGATGGGAAGAAAGTCAAAAACAACACCAAGAATGCTGACTCTTCCAAAACAGGGAGGTCAGAGAAAACATTCACAGTTCATCATAAGCCAGATCTTCACTCTAATAAAACCAAGTTTAAATCTGGCTCCAGGTCCAGAGGCAGGCCTGATTTCAGCGTCCATACTACAGGCGTGCCGGGGAAAGGTTTCAGCATAGACTCGAGCCGAAAGCTGAACCTCACTGGCAGTTACGGGGTGCTGAAGCTGCTCTCAAAAGACAACCTTGTTAGGATTGTCAATTCCCAAATGCAGAGCGTTCCCAGCCTGAGCTTTCCGAGCAAGGGCAGCCGGAGCAGGAAGCGAGATTTGATTGACGTTAATCACGGACAGCTAGAGCCTCAGAAAGTGCCGAGACAAGATATAGCTGTCACTCAGTCTCATGTGGGATATGATAATCAGACTGCATTTCCTTATTCAAGCCCAGTCGCTACTACAGATTTTAATCGGGACCGGGGCTCTGACACTCGTATTAATCCGCTAAGTGAAGTCAAGCCAGCTTTAAGTAAAGGGCAGGACAACTTGGGAAAACAGGGTTCAGATAGCGGCGATAGCAAGAGCAAACACTTTGCTCGTTTCCTGTCAACACCTCGCAGCGAGGTCAGTTTGAGCCCTGAGAAGGAAGTAATGATTAGCCAAACAGAACGGCCATTCACATCGACAAAACATCTCCCGCTGTACGTTCCCTCCGAAACAAATGAGTCTCCTCCGTCTGTGCTGACAATGCAACCCCTGGGAGTGAGACCGGGGAACAGAGCAGCAGAGTCCCGTGGAGACCCATTAACAGAGTCAGCTCACACTGCTCAAACAGATCTCAGCACAGCTCAGTACTCCGCAGATGAAGACAACAAACTTGTCAACAGCAGTCACGTCCTGAGGCTCCACCCTGCTCACGAATGGAGCCGCGTCGGGGAAGACGCCAAGATGCACGGCGCGGATCCCAAAAACGCAAAGGGCCTCGTATTTGAAGAAGCAGAGTCAGAGGTGGAAGAGGAGGAGCGCGATCGCATGGAGGTGAAGGGGTCACGGTCTCGCAGCAGGAGGAGCTGGATCTGGAACCAGTTCTTTGTGATCGAAGAATACGCCGGGCCGGAACCTGTGCTCATCGGCCGGGTAAGGAAAAAACTTCATTCATCATTTACAAGGGCTGTGAACTGTTTTATGAATGTTTTATGGATATTTAAGACACTGTTACAAGTCTCTTACATGGCTTATTTAACCCAAGGTCCTCGTTTCAGTTACACATCTCGTACAAGAGATCATTAGCATACTTTAGCCCCATAGTCACGCTCCAAGTTTTTTTTTTTTTGTGCATCGTTATAATCTCGCAATTGGAATTGATTTACTTTCCTCCAATATGGTACCTTCCAGGTAGCTGTAAAAACCCCAATGAATCTATGAAGTACCGAGGCGCAACAAAAGCCGCCGATCCCGTGAGCCCAGGGGGCTCGTCATGATCACAACCAATCTACAATGGGCCAATGGGAATTGACATATCCAGGAGAATTAATAGCTTTACTTTTTCCTTCCACCATTGATCCTACCCGGAAGGCAGAGAGCAAGACAGTAGTCCGAGTGTTCCCTCATTTCCCTGTAGGTCAGCCCTGTCAGCTATCCTCGCTCTTGGTCTCAGGCCTGCAAGATCCTCCTAATGCTATTTCATTCAGACTGATTTATACTTGCTTTGACAGGATTTATTACCGCATTCGCCCTCAGCGCAACACATGCGGGGCCATAGTCCTATTGCTCAGGTCTGCAATTTATTTAGATCACTGACTGACCGTGTCTTGCCCAGTACACACACACACACACACACACACACACACACACACACACACACACACACACACCTCCCCTCTCCCTTTTTTTAAAGAGTGAGCAGACGAGCGTGGAAGAGGTCACGTCGAGTGGACAGAAGGTGTCTCGGAGCCCTGCACTGTAATGGCTGCGCTCTCAGTCCTCAGCATGCGCCAACTGTCTCAGTACCCAGCTGCGGTAGATGAGCTAATTTATAAGCCTGTGTGGCCAGTTTGCTGAGCAAATGAATAGTAATGATCCCCGTGTGACTGCTGCAGGCTGCGAGAAACCGGTGTGCGTGTTTGTGTGTGTGAGCGCTTCAAGTTCAGAGCTTCAGCTCAGCGGGAGGTGCGTTGGACTGAAAGGACCCAAATCACGTCGGATCTTTAGGTTTTAATATCCAGGTGCAGGCAGATGGGCAGGACCTCGCGGGCTTTGTGCCCAAGCCTCCCTGATGTTTAGCTAATATTTAATGTGGCTCTTTTTGCTTTGTGCTGTGACTGATGAAGGTCTGAGTGGAATACTGGGAAGCACTGGAGAAGATGTAAGAGCCAACGGTCCAGCTTACAGATGGCACTGCGTGTAAAGCCATTAGTGCCAATCTGCTGTGTCAAGCAGGTATTTATGCCAGCACATTGTATGGCACTCAAGGAGGGAACAACGCCAGGCCACACACACACACACACATGCCCATATGATAGTGCTGACACTTGGAGTACACCCAGAACACTATTGTGACTGTGTATTTGTGTGTGTATTTGTGTGTGTGTGTGTGTGTACTGGGTTAGAGATGCGTATGATTAGTTCCCTACTGTATGAGACAAGTGGCGGCACACATGTATAATGCTCTTATAGATCTTAATACGCTTATGAATTTTTAATCTCCCGCTCTGGCCCAGTGTAGGCCAGCTCTATAGGTAGAGAGATCAATGCGCACTTGTCGGGGGTTTTTTTGTGGTTTTTTTACCCTATCGAGGGCCTGATTGTGTTTTAATGGAGAAGTGTGAAGAAATTGACTGTGCAGGCCAAAACAGCTCCACCTGCCAGACCTAGCCCAGTCCAAAATCAGGCTCAGTCAGCTGCAAATACTGTTGCCTCTGTTGCAAAACAACGCATCTCACCTAAAACCAACTATGCTGTCCTTACGCAAATCGTGGTCATGTGAAGGTGTTTTTCTGCGGGCTTGCTTTAAAATACGCCTTGTGACATCGATTCATGCTGGATTTTTGTGTGATCTTGGACAGTTTGTTCCAAATAAATCTCCACTAAAGCTGGAAACTAGAGCCAAGAGTCTAATCTGTGATGTCAATAGGAGACAAAGGCCCTGCTGCTAAACTGATAATGAATTGGTGGTGTGGGTGGGGTGGAGGGGGCGACTCTGTGGACACAGCGCTGGGCGCAGTTTTGAAAGGACATTTATGAGCACTTCCTCTGATTTCAAACTTTCAGAAGCTCTGTCACAAAAAGTGCTAATCTGTTCATCAATCGAAAAAGAATATAAAATGAAGCAGTCGCTGAGCCTCCCACTATCCATCAGCTGTTGCTTGAAATATCTCTGCACTGTCAGAGATGCAAGTTTTTGTTTACTGTGGCATATTGCTTTTGGAGAGTTGTTCAGGTTCACTAGAGTTGCCTAAAAGGGCAAGAGGTGTTTTCAGCGGTCTGTCTGAGTCAGTTTTCTGCTCTCTACAAACACCCTTTCGCTCTTTATGTCTCTCTTACACCCATGCAGAGGCCTGCACACACACACACGGGCATGCACAGGCACACAAAAACACGTGTGCACACTTGCAGACGCTGCCATGTTACTATATTTTCTCACAGTGGAGTGTCTCTGCCCCATGATAATTGTGAATTTAATTGATGCTGTCACATGGTCTGTAATGGGGTTTCAAGTGATTGCAGAGGCTGTGTGAAAGAAACACAGATTTTTCTTGAGGAGAAAAGGCGCCTCAGCAGAGCTGGGATTAAAAAAAGAAAGAAAAAAACGCCCCTTTTCTGATTAGCTTTTCTTCTCCCCTTACTCTCTCGCTGCTGAAATGCAAACTCCCTAACACCTCATGCGGGGAGAAAACGTGACATATACAGCAGCTTCTTCCTCTCTGTTAGGAAATTCCTTCTTGCCCCGTCTTCACCCCGATAACAGCGTAAGCATATGTGAGACCTGGTGTGTTGGTGAACGTGCATATATAATTCACCAGCGCAACAGGAAATGGACCTAGGCTATCGTTCTCATTAGCATATCATTTACATCATCATGAGCATACATAATTCATAGTTAGTGAAATATGCTGGTAATACGCAATTAACATTGCTGTCTGTACTATACATGGCGCTCACACTAGGGCATGGCAGGAATCTATAACATGTAGGCATCAGTGTGAAATAGTAATTAGATACTTTTAGCTCCTGACATGCTGAACAATACCAGTCATTTCTCACAGTAGTGTATACTTAGCGGCATCATTATATTGAATCATTAGCATTCACTGCTAAAAATTGCTCTGCAAAGTGCATTTAAAAGATTCCCCCTGCCTCGGGGCATCTTAAGATATATAAATAAAACAGTTAGTTACCGACTGTCCTGCTATTGATAAGTCCTGAGCCTCTGGGTGCAACATGCGCACACGAGATATTGGAGAAGCGCTTGTAGGAAATCCTCGGTGTGATGCAATGGTGAGAATGAGGTTGTCACATGAAGTTAATTCTTAGTGTGCATGCTTTTTCTCGAATTTTCACTCTTGCAAAGCTTGTTCCTCATTAGCTACAAGTACATTTATTCAGCTGCATGCAGTATTTCTCTTTTATGATAAAACTATACTGCTCAAAAAAATGAAAGGAACATTTTGAAAGCACTTTATTTCTCCATAGAACAATCATGCTGGATATCTATGCCGATATAGACTAAGTAATGTGTTAGAAACAAAAGAATGCAAGTGAAAAAAATGAAGCAATTTAGTCCATTTTACCAAAATTGCATTGCACCAACTCAAAATGGTTTGTGTGGCCTTGACGAGACAACTGATGGTGACCTGGGAGATCTTGTCCCAGTTCTGGATCAGGGCATCACTGAGCTCCTAGACGGTCTGAGATGCAACCTGGTGGCGTTAGATGGACCGAACCAGGGGCCAGTCGAGGTATCAGTTCCTTCATCCTCCAGGATTTGCTGGCATACATGAGGCCGGGCATTGTCATGCACCAAAAACGCAGAACTCACTGCACCAGGGAAGGGTTATGCATCTCATTCTGATACCTAATGGCAGTCAGGTTGCCGTTGCCTAGCCTGCAGAGGTCTTTGTGTCCCTCCAGGCACAAAGTAACAGGCAGCAAAACATTTTCCCAGGCTTCTCTAGACCCTTTCACATCTGTCACATGAACCTGCTCTGGTCTGTGAAAAACACAGTTCGCCAGTGGTGAGCTGAGAATTCTGGTATTCTGTGGCAAATCCTAATCTGGCACCACGGTGCTGGGCAGTGAGCACAGGGCGCACTAGAGGATGTTGGATCCTCACGCCACACTCATGATGTCTGTTTCTGATTGCTTGGTCAGAGACATTCACATCAGTGATCTGCTGGAGGTCATTTTGTAGCTCTGGCAGTGCTACAAAAGGCACAAAGGAGCAGATACCTGTCCTGCTGATTGGTTAAGGACCTTCTACGGCCCTGTCCAGTACTCCTCGAGTAACTACCTATCTCCGGAAATCTCCATGCTCCTGAGACAGTGCTGGGAGACACAGCAAACCTTCCGGCTATGGCACGTATTGATGTGCCATCCTGTAGGAGTTGGGCTACCTGTGCAACCTCTGTAGGGTCCGGGTATCACCTCATGCTACCAGTAGTGACACCCTAGCCAAAAGCAAAACTAGTGAAAAATGTCACCTGTAAAAAACATTCCTGTTTTGGGGCTTGTCTCATTGTTGCCCCTCTAGTGCACCTGTTGTTATTTCATTAACATCAAAGCAGCTGAAACTGATTAACAACCCCCTCTGATACTTAACTGACCAGATCAATATCTCACAAGTTTGAATGAGTCGATGCTACACTGTGATTAAAAAGTGTTCCTTTCATCTTTTTTCAGCAGTGTATTTCACAGCTTTAATAATAATAATGGATTGTATCTATATAGCGCTTTTCAGGACCCCTCAAAGCGCTTTACAATACCACTATTCATTCACTCTCACATTCACACACTGGTGGAGGCAGCTACAGTTGTAGCTACAGCTGCCCTGGGGCAGACTGACAGAAGTGAGGCTGCCATATCGCGCCATCGGCCCCTCTGGCCATCACCAGTAGGCGGTAGCTGAAGTGTCTTGCCCAAGGACACAACGACCGAGACTGTCCGAGCCGGGGCTCAAACCGGCAACCTTCCGATTACAAGACGAACACCTTGAGCCACGATCGCCGTATTTCACAGCTTTAGTTACTGGGTATCTCACAGGCTCTACATACAAACACAAGGTAAACAAATATATAGATAGTATGTATTTTACTGCTAATGGATTCAAGTAGCGTAGGCGTGGACTCGTGGGAAACATTTCAGTGGATCACATTTGGCCTGAAATGTTAGAATCTTAACTGTAATTTTATATGTGACGCAATACTTCTCACTGTACTATTCCTGCATTTCACCACCGTCTGTTTTTGATCCTTGCTTATTATCATAAAGCTCAGTTCTTATTTTGCTCCGCCTATGCGTCTTTCTTCTCCGTGTGCCTCCTGTGTTCTCTTTTTCTGCATTTCACATTGTCTGAGTTTATTCTCGGTATCTCTGTTAGTGTTAGCTTCTTTTTTTAAAAGTTTACTCCCTCATGTGGTTTTCTGTTTTTACTTCAATCCTCTCTTTCCGTGTCTCAAATGAGTTCACCTGTGCCTTGTTATCCCTCGCTTTGTGTGTGTGTGTGTGTGTGTGTGTGTCAGTCTTGGTCTTTTGTCAGGTTGTGGTGGCTTGTATTCCTTGTTTTCCTTCTGCTGTCTCTCTGCTTTTGGATTTCAGTAGTTGATTTTTGTTAAATCAAAGTCGAACAAAAGTTTCTCTTTGTGTCAACAACTGGGTCCTACTTAATGAACTCTACTGCACACGTGATATGTGTGCCTGAAGTGAAAGCTTCACTACTTCTGCAGTAAACAGACACTTCGTTCCATCCCTGACATGCATAGAAGTTGTGGAATAGACAAACACGCGCACACTTGTAGATTCTAAATACACATTTGTATCAAGAATAGGTAAAACACACTCCGTCGCTGCAGAAACACATCACACAGAAAACTCGTGAGCCATGCTTCAAAGTTATAAATAAAAGTGTGCAGATAAAAGGCTCTCTCATGAGTCTGGAGGAATGAGAGAGGAAAGAGGCATGGAGAGGCAGACAAAAGATGAGAAGAGCGTGTGATGGTGCCAATAGGAGGGCCAATTGTAACTGTAAACACACACACATGCCTCCTGACAAGACACTCATCAATAGTTATTAAAAAAAAAGGACTCGGTGTTTTCCTGTGCTTGCAGTCTCCCTGTAGAAATCATTTAGCCTCCGGGTCCGAGCACAGCAGGGGTGAGACAGCAATTAGAGAGTGACTACAGTGCAGGGAGGGAGGGAAGAGGGGAGGGTGAGACAACGAGGGAGAGCAGAGCGAGATTACCATGCAGGACAAAGAGGGGATGATGTGCAGGGGGAAAGTAGGAGAGACTACAGAGAGGGGGATGTACGGCGGCGTTAATGGCGTGAGGATATATGGAGCAGAGGGAGGGAGGGGAAAAATGTAAGTGGTGGAAAGTGAGGAAAGGTTAATGGCTGACAATTGGTAGATGGGAAGAACGTGTGAGACAGTTAAAGGAAAAAGAGAGGAGGGGGAAGGACCACGCGTCTCTGAAGCTGACCTCGCAGCCCGTCGAGGCCTGAAGCGAGTCGGGAGGAAGGAAGACGGGCCGGGGAGACGAGGAGAGGGTTATGAAAAGAGGCAGGGCATCAGTGCAGGGACGTGCAGGGTTTACAACGAGGAAAATACAAGAGAGCAGGAGAGAGAGAGGAGGGAATTGAGGATGCAGTTAAATACCATTTTATTGCAAGCCCCTGTGGAGGCCAGATTTAAATGTGTCTCAGTGCTGAGTGGGTGCAGGATCACATAGAGAAAATAATAGACAGGAGGAGGGAAGGAACAAGGCTACGAGGGGAAAGAAGAGGAAGAAAAGAGGAGAAGCTGTGGAGTCTATTAAAGATGGAATTCAAAGGAAACACAGCCCGCCGTTTTCTTCTTTTACTTCCAATCTCCCTGCTCCCTTTATAGCCCCTGTTTCATCTCGGGATAATGTCGAACAAATCAGCAAAGCAAGTATCTGAATTTAAAGCATCATTCTCCCGGATGTGAAGATGGCAGTATTTTATCTCAGGGAGTGTATGAGCCCCCTTTAGAATACATCCAGAACATTTTTAACTTAATATAAAAATACATTTGGAGGTAACCCCAGAAATATCGGCTAGCATTTGTGTAACCTTAACAACCCATAAAGGAGTGTAACGGCCTAAAATAAAGCAAAAATTAGAGCTGGGGATACTCCATCACTTGAGGTTAACCCTACAAGGTTAGTCGGTGTCAGTGGTGAGAAATACAGTGAGAGTTTAAGTGGTGGAGTATGAAGGGAAAAAGGCTGTGCAGGAGCTGAATTCATGATTATGCATAGCCCAGTGTGAGCTCTGTGACCGTGACCTTGAGCTAATATTTATGCTTTGGCCTAGACTGTGCGCTCCACTTCTCCCCGTGGCCCTGAAGGAGCCCATGAGTCAGAGAGCTGAGGGCATGGGCAACAGTGGAGGGCAGAGGAGGCTAAAGAAGAGGAGACGACACATGACTGAAAGGAACTGAGTGAGAGAAAAGAACAGGAGGTAGTTACAGTGAAAGAAGTCATCCTGCTGTGAACCTGTTGGCTGCTCAAATTTGATTTTTGCACCTGTAAACCTGTAACATTAACACATTACTAATATTAAAGCATTAAATTAAAAAAGCACATCTCTATTCATGTGAACATTAATGCTGTTTGTAAATGAGGTTGTTGCATGAGCACTGAATTTTAGCTTCCTTAGCCTAGATGGCCACGTTACTGTTAAAGCTGCCATCCCCAAAATGTCTTACACATTTCCTCACAATCAGGACATTCATTTCTACAGTAACTGGCCACACACGAGTCTACTCCAGTCAGGTTTTGTTGACCTAAAAAGAAAATGAATCACTTTTATCGTGTGCCAAACAAGCCCACAGCTACTCAAGCAGCGCTGTTGGTCTGTAAAGAAGATAGACTGTAAGAGTTGTAAAATGTGGGTCCATGATATGTTTAAGACTTATATACACTGTATAAAGAAGATTCGAGCAGCGTCTGGGTCTGAAAAGTCAAACCAGTTCAAAGTGCTTTAACCTCCTAGGACCTGGCGTCCACATATGTGGACATCACATTTTGGGTTATCTAGACCAAAATACTCAATTTTGCCCTACATGGGCCTGATATCCACTTACGAGGACATTATACTGCTACTGTTCTATCAAAATTTTAAACAAATATCCTCATATGTGGTTCTTATTTTTCTTAAAAACAAAAATACGGTGAAAAAAAAATCTGGTAATTCTTTGTTTTTACATTCATCGGGCCCCAATCAGCCCAAATATCAAAGAGAAATTGAAAATGCATGAGCTTTAATGACTAACATTGGACAAAAAACAACAAGAAAAAAATTCCCAAGAAATTCTGGGAAATTGATTTTTCCATCTCAGTAAGCTCACTCCTAATACATTTATGGTCTAAATTGCTAGTTCCAGCATGATGCTTGTTTTTGGAAAGTATAGTCAGTTTTAGAGCAAAACATAAAACATAAAAAGGTTACACTGTGGGGTGTGGTTTCTCTGCTGCATGGTTCAATTGTGACTTCATTTATTTAGTTGAATCCACACATCACTTGTGACCTAATGTCTTTCAAAAGACATTATGGCAGTGGCAGAAACGCTGAACTTTGAGACTTCAAAACAAGATTTTCTTATAGCTACACAGAGAATTGTAGTTAATAGCAATTAAGATTTGTCTAACGTGTTTGGAAAGAAAAGCTACTGAACGTCTTTAAGTTAACTTAAAGACGTTCAGTCGCTTTTCTTAGATTACCATGACCTCAATGACTGAGAACCTACACAGACAACTAAGATTCAGTTAATTTAAGGCTTGAAAACTGTATAACTGTATTTATTATGTGATTTGTGATCAAACAAAAAACAGATCTCCACGTGCATTTCTTTGAATACTTTCTCTTTATTGACGCACAGCTGGTGTGAAAAGGCTGTGAGGCGGGCAAAAGGCTCGGTTACAAAGGCTCGGGGGTGCATGGCGAGGGCGTGTCAGGAGATGAGATTAAGGTCGGCGTGTGATACGCAGGAGGCCATGGGAGGGAGGGCAGAGGGAGCAGGTTGGAGCTGGCCACAGATGGGAGAGGGGAACAGAGGTGAACGAGGAGGAAGATGAGAACAGCACAGGAGGGAAGATGAGGATAGAATCACACAGGTGCACTCATGTTACTTTTTTTAATGCATCCTGAGTAGCAAGCCTGAACAAACGGGCATTTTCTCCCCCAGGTCTTCCCTAAAGACATGCAGTTAGTGGGGTTAGGTTAACTGGTGATTTGACTTCTTAGATGTCTTAAAATATGCCAGTGCGCCTTTGAACTGGAAACCTTTTAATTAGGGATGCAACGATACCAATTTTTTCAAACCGATACGATACCGATACTTGGATCTGAGTACTTGCCGATACAGAGTACAAAAACCGATACTTCTACCACACACACACACACACACACACACACACAAATGCAATGAATTGGAAGACAGGTTTTATTTTATTCTCTGCCGATAAAAAATAAAATCTTAATAAAAATGACCACAAAAACATTTCAAGTGAAAAATAAGCACTTCTCTTAAATTATTGCGGAGTCTCCACGTTGTAATTTAACAAAATATCACTGAACTATTGGCACTGTCCCGAGCTTCTGTTTATTTATTATATTTCATATCGCAGCTCGAGTATGCTGAGAAGACGGTGCAATCCTATGTTTTCCACGACCGGCATTGGCTGGTCATCCAGAGCGATAAAATGAGTCAGAGCCTCTGTTATTTTAACTGCTCGTGGATTTTCTCTTGACATTTTTCTTCGCTTTTCCAAAACCTGAGTTAAAGTTGGCTGTTCCGGTCCACACTGCTGACATTTTGCTTAGCCTAGCTACAGCAGCCTCCAGTTTCTCTTTTTTATCTGGAGCCGCCAGTCTCACTAGCCTAACCCTGTGCCTGTTTAGCGTGGGATGTCCCCCTAGTGGCCAATCTAAAAAACTACAACAGAAATTACAAGCCACCCTCTGATTAATGAAATAAGTTGGTATCGGTTCATGGTATCGGTTAACTTTTACGAGTATGAGTACACACACATTTTATAGTATCGGCCCCGATACCAGTATCGGTATCGGTGCATCTCTACTTTTAATCTAACTGGTCAACTAGCTGGTTACATACCAAACAACACATACACTTTAGAAGCTATATTGTATCTCCTGTTTCTGTTACTGGTATATCTTAAGAGCAATTGTGAGAACATCATGTATTATTCTTAAAAAAATTATGCTTTCTATGTATATTGAGTAAACGAACACTTGACTAACACCTGATTCTCGTGGTGCAGATACATCATCTGTATCTCAGAGAAAAACGCAGGGCGCTATCAATATAGTAAAACTATGATTCAACTTATTCAAGTTTTCTTGTGATATATTCTTTATTGATGTGTAAGACATTGTCAGCCATTCCTCAGGCAATCCTTTCAGCTCGACACCAGTAACTGCAACAAACATGATGATAAACAGAGCTTGAAAATTCCCTTCATTATTGCCCACTTTACGCACACACAAATGCACGCAGACTCCTTGGTCCCAAGTTGGTAAAAGCCATTCCTCTTGGCAGTGGCACGCGGTGGCATATATGTGGGCGATTTGCCCTTTAAATGTACAGCACTGAGTTAAGCCTCCAGTGGCCTTTTCCAAGCTCGTCTCCCTCGGCTAAAAAATATGATGTGAAGTATACAACACTAGAGTGGAGCACTGAAGCAATAAAACACAAACAATCATCTGACTAGCCGCCACACACACTCACATACACGCACTCTCGCTCTCATACATCAGCTGATTATGATAATCAAAAGTGGGATTTGCATACTCCGAGGCTAAAAGCACAGTTTTGTCCTGAATAATGTATTGCGGAGGAAGACAACAGTGGCGAGATGCATTGAGGAGCTTATCGTGCTAAAGGAAAAGTCTAATAATGATGAATAATAAATGCTCTGTTAGGAAGTGTGCGAGCAGGAGGAAGTGTGTGTGTGTGTGTGTGTGACAGAGGACTGTTCTGCGTTCTTCGAGGCCACACAGCATGCCCTCCAGAGACAGATTATATTAGATCAAACGGGAACAGGGCAGCGTGTCCACACCACAACCGAATTAACGCGCCGACTGACACTAACCAAACTTCAATGCACAATCGATGGCGGATCGATGCTAAACAATTAACTGCGGCTTCTCATGACGTGTTTGAACCTCATTTCGGCGCAAGACAAACAGACAGGGAGCCAGAGGGGACTCGTTTCAATACCGTCTGACATGTTTCCTGAGAGCGTCGAACAAAAAATGGAGAATTTCCACGGATTTGATTGAAAGTTCAGCCGGAATTTCAAACCCGTCTCCATGCGAAGGTTTCGCCTTCTGAAGTTGCGAGTGCTCCTGAGGGTCTCGCTGTATGCTGCTCACATTTCTGGGAAGCGGGCTGGGTCTTGTGTTTGAGTGCCTCTGCATAATTGGAAGGTGTTCTTATGTGTGTCTGCATTGATTAGAGAGGAGAGCAGGGCAGCCGAACGAGCGCTGTGTAAATCGGCACGCACCTGGATGCGTGTGTGTGTGTGTGTGTGCGCGAGGCCCACCGGGTGAAACACTGCCTGCGTTCTTGTTGTGGCTGCGGTTGTTTTATGCTATTCTAATGGTTTGCTTGAGACTAGTAGCGGGTGTTTTCTCATCATGACAATTATTGGCTTTGTGGGGATTCTGGCTTACAGTTATGGATAATTAACTTGTCTTATTTTTGTTATTGTTTGGTTAAGACTCACAAAATAATTGCTGCAAATGTGACGGGGCAAGGCACAAGCAGTTGTCTTGTCAGGTGATATGACCGAATTACAATAAAACAGCATTTTTTGCCAGATTATGTAATCCCCCCCAGTTTGGTAATAATCCCCCATCAATCCACTGTTAGGCATGTGGACTAGGTGATAGTTGTGTTCTTCGACATGCCTGCATTTACATTTACAATACAGTGTTATTATTAACTTAAATATAACACAGAAATGTCTATTTGGTTTATTTTAATACGGTCAGTGATTTATTAGGGATTATTAAGGAATTATTACATCCCGTTTGAATCCACTAATGCCCGGTTATACAACTAGGGCATCATGTGTTTGTTTAGCTAGTTATGACGCTATACTGCATATCTGATCTGTTGTAGCCTGATCTGATCTGATCAGGCTACAACATAATCTGACATAATTCATTCTTATGTTTGTCATTTTGAATCTGATTTGTCGGTGTGTGACGCTGGTAACAACTGTGCATTTAAATGCTGCTGGTGTAAAAACACATTTTAGTGGGTGATGATGTGGTGATGGCTTATTTTATTATGGATTAGCAGGAAAAACCCCACAATAACTTAGACGTCAACAACAAGAGACAACACGGTCCTGAATTTAGAGGCTTTTATTAAATGAAATTGGTTGAACCAATCAATCGTAAAGATACTCCCTGAGGATACTCCTCACAAAACTTGGAATTATTCATAAATTCAGAGTCATTAAATACATTGCCACTTATCCTTACTTGGTCCTCAGTGGTGCAGTCATCAGATTACACATAAAAATTACATTTTCATAAATTAAAGCTGGTGTAGGCCACATGATTGTTTGATGTCACTGTACAAAAAAACAGAAAAAGACTTCCTGCACACCAGCTGTAAGCGCTGACATACTTTAGCACGTATAAAGCAAAGACAAACACGCCCATGTGTGGTGGGGCTTAGAACAAACACATTAGATGGGGCGGCTGCAGAAGTAGGGCTATCCATTTTCAATTTTCTTTTTGGTGTTTTGCTTCCCTTCCTTAAATCTACTGCAACTTTAAATAGATTAAAAAAACATGGCCCAGTGTGTCCCACATAATACATCTTCAGATCTGTTAAATTTGAATCAAATTGGAAATGTGGATTCTTGATTCATATTCAACACACGCGCACACTGTAGTTTGCAAGCACATAATTTAACCTGCATGGGAGGTGCGCCAGAAGAAAGCTAAACAAAATGTTTGCCAGTGAACATTAAAGCAAAGACCAGGCCTTTTGGTATAAAGCACTCTGGACGGCCACATTCAAAATTGAGCTGTTTGGCCACAGTAACAGAAGACATGTCTGGCACAGATCAAAGACAGCTTTTCAGGAGAAGCGGCTCGTGCCAACTGTGAAGCATGATGGTGGAAATGGGATGGTTTTGGGGGTTGCTTTGCTGCCTCTGGGACTGGGCAGCTTGCAGTCATTGATTCTACTATGAATTCTCCATCATATGATTGAGCGCCTGAAGATTATGTGAGGCCATCTGTCTGAAAGTTGAAGCCGAACAAGAAGTGGAACCTTTCAATGGGATAATGATCCAAAATGCACAAGTAACTGCACCAAGACAAGGCTCAAAAAGAAAAAAATGTGTTATGGGCTGGCCCGGTCAATACTTTACAGATTTAAATACCAAATGTCCTGCAGCTCAAGGAGTTTTAAGAGAGTTGTCAAAAATAGTTCTGCACACCGATGCTGCAGACTAGTGGGCAATTACGCAAAACAGAAGCATTCATATTAAAGAGAGCAAAATATTATCTATATAAATGACTCAAAGGCTAATTTTTATTTTTCTGTGTATCACGGATGATTGAATAGGACAGACCAGGCCTGCTAAGCCTGTGTTCACATGCAGTTTGTGCTCTGAATGTATTTTATTCTTTTGGTTTACTTGGGCTTTGCTCTCCTTTGTCGTCTCACAAGCAGAGATGGAGTTGCATTCCTCTCCTCTTGGGACTGACAGCTAAGACACCTGATGATTGCAGAGCCATCAACGCTTACTGATTTGAGTTATTAGTGCTTTGCAGATGCTGGCCTTAGCCCTGCGCTGTGCTTTAGTAACCTTCCCACACTTCCTGGCCTTCCCTCAATGGTTTCTTCTCTCTCCAGGTCAGTCACCACAGGCTCTCAGTGGCACACAAACACAGACTCACACACACACACACACATTTTCTCAGTCAAGCCTTGGCTCGCTGTCCACTCTGCGCTAGAACTGTGCCAAGTGGAGGTTCAGCCAGGGCACAAGGAGACTCGCAGTCATTACACCTCTTTCTTTAAAGTTACTGGGGCCGGCACACTCACATACTCACCTGGAAGGCCTTTTGGTAAAACGGTCACGTATAGTAAGACACACATGCACAGTTGCGTGCACACATAAATGCTTACACATTCCCTCAAGCAAAACTAATGATATTGCGGTGGTAGGTAAGCTGGCCACAAGGCATAGTTTCATTTCAAACGGGCTCTCTGAACTCATGTGGGCTCTGTCCCAAATTAATTTTTCTGACGTTTTCCCTGATCGGCCCGTTTCTTTAGACATCTCTCCGAATCGGTGGGCCTGCTCCAAATCGATTGGCCGACCCTCTACCCTCTGCCCTGCTTGACACTGGCTCAGTCTCAGCTGCCCCCCTCCCCACTCACCCACCAACGGTCACCCCTCCCTTTTTACCCTCACCCAGCCTTGCTGCAGAATTTGACTGCTGGAGCAAGGGTGGTCCCATAGACCTCTGGCTCTCTTGAAGTCACCATACACAAGATGAATAGTTTCCCCTCTTACAGCTTCAACAGGAGACTGGTAGGTATTCTCACACCTGCCTGCGTGACCTTGCAGACGTTTCCCGATGTGTTTGGGAATTGAACCCCACTGCCAATCACAGGGCTCGGTGGTGTACGCCTATCGGCATTTCACGTGAGCCGCCACCTGATTTCCTGCACTTTATCTTTTTTTTTCTATTACTGTAACCTAACCACCATCTTAGCCTCAAAGCACACAAGCACAGCACACACACTGAAGTTGTAGGGAATAACATCCACATTCATTAGGCTAATGCACAGCTGTGGAAAAAACACATTTTCCTGGTGTTTTTATGATTTATTGTGCAGCAGAAATGTGAAATTGTGTATACGGGATATTAGTTATTTAAGTGATTTAGAGGTTGGCAGAGAGTACTTTTCCTCCTCGCTTCATGATTTATGGTTATTGCAAAAATGTGAAATTGAGTATATGAGTATAAGCATATTACCTTATGATAATATAAGTAATTGAAGAGATTTAGGAGTCTGGGGAGGCTGGGTGTTGCATACACAAGAGGCGGTGAAGAAAATGGGAATGGCAGCTTATCAGGCTGAAATCATTCTGCAAGCAGAGGTGACACAACAGTAAATTTGGCTTTTGTGGCCAGTGGCTTCATATTGTTTGGCTCTTGATATATTTGATGGTATATCAGAGGGATATGAAATGTACGAGTTATGAGATGTCATATCATTCTGATGTGTGATAGCCAGTTGTGTTATATATAAAATTGTTTGGTTATTTTCACACGTCTCTGTAGCCATAAATTAGCCATAGCCATTATGTGGTTAAACACATTCCCTTATTCTACTTTCCTATTAATCTTGGAAGAACAGATAAGGGTGAGAGGTCAGCCTTAAATGGATTTGGTTTCCTTAGGCTCGTCTCTCCTGCTTCAGAATGACTCTGAGCAGTGCTTTCAATCAGTGCTGCCACCACTCACTGTGGTAATGATGGCTGGGGCTTCATTAAGAAGCTCGTTAAGTCCCCTCGTTAAGCTGCAGGGCCGTTAAGACTTTGATTGTTAATGGCTCTTCGTTAAGGGGAGTGAGGAACCGGGCTCCCGTGGTGGTCCCGACCAGCCGGGTGTTTTGGCCAATTGGCCCCAGTTGGCCTCCTTAGAAGATGAGAGGAAACCTAAATACTGTGTAGGTCATAATTTAAACACTTTTTAATGAACTTTTGAGACCCTGACTGCAAAAATACTTAATTTGTTCAAACATCAAAACCTTTTGAACCTGCAAATTTGCACTGGTGATGGACTAAAACAAATAATTAGATCTGGAAAAGAAGCGAAGAGAAAATTAGTTTGCATATAAACCAGTGCCACAACAATGTCTTGGCCCATTGTCAGCCGTGTGGATGCAGATTTTTTTTAAAAGACAGTGATTAGTAACGTGTCTTTATAATTAATCTTTTGCCTCATTGGTGCTTTGCACAATTTCCTCGTGTCATTTTGAAATACACTGAAAGTGAGGTGTGCACCAGTTTGCCTGAATGTTTACAACACTGCCTCTAATAGGGTTGCTATATTGTACCGAGGGTATGAGGTACATGGAGAGACCATTTATCTGCTTTATTACTATAGGTGGTGCAATAACATATATTTGAGTTGGGAAATCTGATCTCAAGTGGTGGCTGGAAGTTCATCCATATGGATGCCATGTATGGAGTGTGTTCGACAGAAATGAGACATGCCATAATTGAATTTGCACGGTCAGGTCCTAATTGGGTTGTAAATAATGTGCCTTGTCAGAGTTTATGTAGGTGTTTTGTGAGCTCAAAAGCAGAAAGGCAGTGAGGAACCAGGTTCTGAAGCAAAGGTAAAATCAGGCGGGAGCCCAGGGACAAGCTTTGTAGTGAAAGACTGGTAAAGAGCTTGTGCTTATGGGCAGGTAGAGATAAGGAGTGGCTGAACTGATTAAGGGGAGTGACAGGCTAGTCATATAACTTGGGAACAGCTTTCGTCACAATAGCATAGGTGTAGTAAAAGGTGTAAAAAAAAAAAGCATTACTTATGGCCCGATTCATTTTAGCACCTTTATTTTCAGAGTCGTGAGACTGTGGCTTCTTTCATACTGTAACTCATTGAGATACTTGAGTGAAACTGAGGCATCTTTAATGTCATTAGCAGCTCTTGAGCTTTTCATGCTGTGACTACTCAGAGTCTGCTGTGAAAGAGGCCCATTCAATGAAGGTTAGTGGTGGGAAGTGAAAGTGGGTAAAAGAGAACATAATTAATAAAAGTAACATGATGATTCATTATTAAGATGTTAAGAATATTAAACACTCACTAAATTTTTGAAATTTTTGCAAATGTCAGCAGCGAGTTGCATCATAATCAACTTGCCTCCTAAATGTCTCTGTTCTGGGACTCTACTCATCCATGTGCACAGACAGAAAGCCAAAAGTAGGGAGGCGTTGGTAAGAGGCCATGACGAATGGAAACAGGGATCCTTGACAACAAATATGGCAGTAATATGACTAAAATATAATCATACACAGCATGGAACTGAAATGTAGAGGTGGGTTGCAAAGCAGCTTGCAGATGTTCATCACCTATAGACAGGTTAAAGCAGTTTAAATAAAGCCTGGTATCAGTTGGTATCAGATCATGTAGTCTAGCACTGAGGTCAGCTGATGTTTCTTGATAGTGTGCTTCAGCTAATGCTATATTCAGGGTTTTTTTTGTTTCTTTTCTCAGCCCTGAGCAGCTGCCACTCCTTACACTTGGTCTCTTGGACAATCACATCAAAATTACTCAGATTACTTGGTCCTGGCTACAGGGGCTACATGTTATTTGTAATGTAAATTCTAAACCCCAACAAGGACATATGAGAGAAATATGTCGGAAGTGATCCTTTTCCATCATGTCCTGTCACAAATGACTGGTCATCCAATTTCAAAGAGTTGCAAGAACCCATACATATACATGTTTCTAGTCAACCAGGCATTTGACTGGAGGTAGAAGGAGAAAATGTGCTGGGCCCCCAGAGACAATGAAGACAACATAAATAGTCAGCTGGACATGCAAATGTGACAGACGTGAATGTTGATCTGTCTTGTCTGTCAATCCGTTTGCCCAAGGCAATCAATGTCCGCGTCATACATAAAGGAGCACGTCTCCTATGTGATAACTAAAGTAGCTTAGAGGAACTAAGCTAACATGAAGATTTTAAGCTAGTTATTGAAGGCCTTGCATTTTCATTTATAGGTCCATGAAAATGATAACATTCAGGAGAGCAGTGCATCTGTGTCTAGCTTGTGCATTCTGCTCACGCAGCGCTGTCTCATGTTGGTGGGTGTGCCTTTAGATTTTCCAATTTATGTTGTCATTAAAATACGCAGATCTTCTGAAGGTGAAGTGCTGTTTAACTTTGTGCCATGCTGTTTAATTAGCTTTAACTTTTAACTGACAGTCTAGACTTATGACTGCCGTCTTATTTATGAATAAGCCTTGTAACGTGCTTATCGTTTACCCCCCATGAAGCTGGCACATCCACGTCATTTCCCCCCCCACTTGAAAAATAGCAATCCTTAAAGTAGATGAACATTTCGATTCGCAGTATCCATTCTCATTTCATTTAGCAAATGTGCTTAGCTGTTGCCACGCAACAATGCTTTCCTGAGCTAAACCCACCCATCCCCTCCCCAGTCGCCTCTCTACTCTCTCCTTTCCATCTAAAGTCACAATGTCACACTTTCTTGCGAGCGGGGCCTAATTTAGCGCTCTTTTTTTTGGTCACAGTTTCTATTCGATCCACGTAGGTGTGGGGGTAATGAGATTGAATCTTGATGTGCTCACCACATCCCGCTGGCTTGTCTCTCGTCGGGCGCGGAGGACAGTGTGGAGCCTTCCCTGATATTACCTCTCCCTGCATGAGAGGACGCCGGTCGCTCTGCTGCTCTGCCATCCCGCTAGGCGCTGATCCAATAAACCTCAAAACAGGGCTGCGATCGATACTGCGTGTCCCATTGCCATACAAACTCCACCCTCACTTATACACACCTATTAGTTACAGAATAATTGATAGACCTACTGTTTATTATTCCTTTGATTTGGTGCTTTCATTAAATAGCCAAGGCGTTGCATGTGCACAGACTAGTAAACTCTCCTCTTCCACAGCTGCTGGGAACTGAATGGGGGCTTTAAGCGTGAGTACTTGAGCATGTGTTCTGGATAGCTTTAAGATTAAGGAGATCCAGGTTCATAACTGCTCATACTGCAGGAATAGAAAGATGAGACACAGCACAATGGCAGGAAAGTGTGTCTGTGTGAGAGAGGGAGGTATTGTGCCCATTTCTTTTGTCTGCTTCTTTTCAAATTCATTATATCCTAGAGGCATGCAGAAGATAATCTGCTTGTTTTTTGTCTTCACTGACTGGCTCAAAAAAACAAACTTAATTTTTAACTGGTGTTTACTCTTGTCTTTCTTCCCCACTGTTTCCTCACCATTTCCACCCGTTTCCTTCCTCTTTGCTTCCATTTTTCCCCGTCTTTCTTTTTTCCTGTTTCTGTCCGTCCCCACTCAGCTCCACACTGACATGGACAGGAATGATGGACGCACAAAGTATGTCCTGCGAGGCGAAGGGGCAGGCTCGGTGTTCGTGATAGACGAGAAAACGGGTAACATCCATGTCACCAAGCCGCTGGACCGTGAGGAGAAGGACGAGTATCGTCTCATCGCCACGGCCACCGACAGGCAGACCGACCGTGCTCTGGAGCCCTCGTCACAGTTCATAATTCGGGTGCAGGACATCAACGACAACCCGCCTGTCTTTGATGAAGGCCCCTACAGCGCCACCGTACCTGAGATGGCAAATATAGGTACTGGGCGGGTGGAGGGTTAGTTTAGAATTAGTTTGGGGGTAAGAATTAAACAGTGTACTGTGCTTCACAGTGAATGATATGAGATAAATAAATGAACAGGTGCCTTTGACCAAACAGTTTTAGTGACTCATTGAGGGTAACTACCCAAGGGGGTTACTTACCTTCAATGGATTTTTTTCTATTTCACAAAGCCAATAGGAACAGTAAGATGATGCCAGTTGGCAGTCAGTTCGAAACACCTTAATCAAAGCAGTGTGTGTCATATTGTGCGAAGTGGGTTTTGCGATAATAATGCAGTTATAAGGGAGATGTGTAGTTGAGAGAACCCATTTTGTGGTCTTTTAAGTTATAAAATGTAACATTACCAGATATTATTGTTTTTATATTAATTATGGAAGGAGACACAAAGCATCCAGAGAGGCTTTCTCTGGCAGACTACAGCTCCTGGTGGTGCTAATGATAGCTAAAAGTCAGACTAACTAATCCTTTGTGCCCTCATTAGCAGCAAATGCTGTTCTGTGACCAAGGATACCTTCCAATAAACCACACCAATGCAGACCCAATATGTGGTACTTTAATGTTATTGCAATCCTCTTTTGGCTTTTTTATGTTATCTTTCATTTATGATGTCCGTATGACCAGGTAGCAAGTTAGGGGGAAAGCTAGCAGCTAGCTTTAACAAATTAGAATTGCGTTGCAGATCTGCCATTGAGTATAAAACCTATAATAGACAACTATAGAGACAACTGTGTAACAAGCAAACAAAAGAATATTTTTGGGTCGTCTCAAGTAACGGTGTGCTACTGCTGACATGGCCCATGAAATAGAGTTGGTAGGGTAGGCTGCCACAGCTTCTGTGTAGCTGCTGGTAGACTTTTATCAAGATAATGCTTTTAAGACACAAATAGTTGTGTTATCTGTTAATGTTACACACAGTAGCAATGATAACAATATTAACATCACCATCTTATTATTAGCTATAGCACCTCAAAGATAACAACAGACATTTAATGTGGCTATCAGATAACTGCTAAAAGTACTGTAGCAAATGAGTACATAATCTTTAATTTTTTATTTTTTTTTTTGCTATACATTTTTTTGACAACTCTGCTGTCGGCTCATTTACCACTGTTTTGTTTCATTTTTGAAGCAGTCTATAATTTATGCCACTAACGTCTTTCTATAGTTCCTCTGCTATTGTTTACACAGACTTTTTAAAGTCACAATACTGTCACTCAAGCTAAAAATTACCCCAGAAAGCACGTTCTATTAACTTTGATCTTTCAACAAGGATCCTGTAGTAAAGACACAGTGTATCTGATATCCCGTGTCTGTCTTGTTCCTGCAGTATCATAATAGTGTTGGTCCATTGCAACTGACCAATCACATTGTTGCATTGTCATAGCTTTGCAGTGTGAGGGAAAGAAATCCCTTTATGCAAACTCTTCTGGAACAAACTGTAAGCATTTCAAGCGCTTTTCTTTCAATTATTAATTTATACAATATAATAACTATTTTTATCAAGTTAAAGGTCTGCTGTTACAGTAGCCGAATTTAGTTAACTCATGTTTGTTTGCTAGTGATCCTTTTTAAAAGCATTAGCTAACTTCTCTGCTAATGGTGAATGCTCAGACAACTTCATTATTAAAAACACTAACACGGGGATATCAGATCGGGCGTGCCGGCACACAAACAAGGAGGAGAATCTACAGGGCTCTAGACTAACTTATTGACATGGGCGCACCGGTACGCCTAACTTTTTAAAGTTAGTACGCCTAACTTTTTAAAGTTAGGCGTACCGGCACAAAAGTTAGGCGCACTCAAATTTTTCAACCGCATCGCTTAACACCGCAGTTTTACATGTGCACTTTCTTTGGGGCGGGGGGGGAAGTCCGTACAGACAATATTCATTTCTAAATTATTAACTAACAAACTTGTGCTTAAAGTGCTTTGTCAATATTGTAGAAAATGTTAAACTTAATCATCATCTTGGCCTCCTCTGACGACCTGTTTGCTGCTGTCTGTTGCTGAAAGGCAGTGGGGAGAGGGGACACTTGGGCAGTGCATTTATTGCAGCATATAATGTGTTTCCTGGATACACTGTACTTTTTCAGCGTTCAAAGATTGATGGCACCGTGTCAGAGCACTGGCTATGAATTTCACAAGGATCAGGCCTTAACTTAACAAAAAAGTTATCAATAGTGTTTTTCATCTTTTCTCATTACCCACAGCTACATCCACTTCTGTCTGGCGTAGGCTGCTCACTAGGGCTGGGTATCATCACTGATTTCTATAATCCATTCGATTCCAGTTCTCAAAGTCCTGATTTGATTCAATTTAGCCTCAGACAGTTAGAAATATTATAATTCTGATCATTTATCAGTACTGATACACATGAGACTTCATCAGAATTGTGAACATCACAGCCGATGCCTTTGTGTGAAAGTAACTGAGAATAAAACATGAAGGTGATTTTCCTGGTCTGGCTTTTTATAGCAGATAACCTTAAAATATTCTGCAATTTTGCATAATTTTAAGAAGTTTAAATTTCTTCAGTATTGAACAGCAGAAATTAGGCTTTCTTGTCCGAGGTCATTTAAGTAAAAAAAGAAAAAGACAGCGCTGTAAACAACGGTAGACTTTTTTGTTACCCGAACAGTTGGTCGCACAGGTGCGACCAGAGCAACTTTTCCATCGTTCTAGAATCTAGAACTGTGGAAAAGTTGCTCTGGCCCAAAAGCATGTAACAAAATATATGAACCAATTAACATTAATTAACTAAAAAAAACTAATACAAAACTTTGTAATTCACAATACTTTTCATGATAATGTTGTTGTCACCAGCTGTGCTCGGTCTAAAAGTACTGTTGCCACATGTAGCTACTTGTTGTTGCTCTTATTCACCAGCTCCTCATAGTTTTTGTGTTCATAGACAAGGAAAGCTGCTCAAAACTGCCCTCTAATTTCATTACCTCAACTCTCTGATGTCTTTGGGGTTTGCTCAGTAGCCGCCTGCAATCCGCTGACTGTCTACAAGACAGCACGGACCCTATGCAGTTGTTAGTTTAACAGGCGAACCTCGTTGCAAAGTTCAACATGAGCTAACATATATTGATTTGCACAGGTTTAAATTGTATCTGGAAACTTCATCGCGTCACACATATTCCTTTTTCTCATCTTTCATGTCCTTTCTCCAGACTGATGGAGTAATAATAGCAAATATGAAATCATAAATAATATCAAGAGCAGGAATAAGATAAAACTTGATAGAGTGGGCTATTGAACTTACATTCTGTATACAAACAGAGGCAGAAGCATTTTATTGGTTTACTGTTTAATCAGAATATTGTAGCAGCCAGTGGCTGCTGTCAGGCTCTTAAATGATGGATGTCCCACTTGACCAAAGCTAGACAGTATGTTTTATTAGTTGTATTTCCCGGGGCTGAATTGTCGGAAGGAATTTTAGTCAACAGCCTTGAATTTGTGGCCCTGCAAAGATATGCCAATTATAGCAATGAAAAACTGAGATTTTATCAGTTATTGTCTTTAAATTGAACACTAAAGACAGAAATTTAAAACCTCTGTTAGATCCAATGTATTATAAACACCCATCCATCCATCCATCCATTCACTTCCGCTTATCCTTTTCAGGGTCGCGGGGGGCGCTGGAGCCTATCCCAGCTGTCATAGGGCGAGAGGCGAGGTACACCCTGGACAGGTCGCCAGTCTGTCGCAGGGCTAACACACAGAGACAGACAACCATTCGCACTCACATTCACTCGCACATTCACACCTAGTGGCAATTTAGATTATCCAATTAACCTATCCCCACAAGTTGCATGTCTTTGGACGGTGGGAGGAAGCCGGAGTACCCGGAGAGAACCCACGCCAACACGGGGAGAACATGCAAACTCCACACAGAAAGACCCCGGCCGTATTATAAACACCAATTATGAAAATCACTTCCTTGTGAGCATGAGCTAATATTTGAAATATAAGCATATTAATGTAGCCAGAGGAGTCTTTTTGAGGATTTTTAACAGCTGCAGCCATACAGTCTTTATACAGTTCAGCAGCCACAACATTAGTGCCTGCAGGGATGCTGTTCACTTTGAATCACCGTTTTGTGCACAGACCTTTTGGCCTTCATCACGATGAAGTCTCAAATGGGTATTGTTTGTGAGAAAACCTGCTGTGGTTAAATGCACACGTTCAGTGTGTGGATAGTTTTTAGTAAAGTAAGCGAGGTCAGGATTTATTTACAACTGAAGACACAGTCTGAATCCTGCATTTAGCTTAGTAAAGCTTCTAAAAAGAATCTGGAAAGCTGTTGTTTTTTTTAATACGCACTGCATATCACCTGACTGTGTCCACAAGAAGAAAGCAGCAATGTGCATGCTGATGTCACTGGTCCACATTTGCATAATGTTTTATCAGAGTGTGTTTTTTTTGTCTCTCGCAAAATGGACCCACACTTCTTGCCAGCCCACAATTATTGGACTAGTTCTTAATAAATGTGCATAAAAACATTTATTTCCGTGATCAGATTCAAATTCAAAACAGAAAAGGTCCTTAAAAATGCTCTCGAGTCACAGAGTCCCACACGATGAGATTTCTGCCAAACCTATTTCACGTCGGGGTGATTTTTGATCACGAGCACTGAACATTTATGGCGTCTTTGGGTGCTGCCGGTTAATTCTGCTTGAACCAGATTTGAATCAAAAGCCCAAATAATATATAACTACACTGAGAATAGAGAGATATTGAAGCTATGTTTGTGAATGCACCAGTGCTGCATAAATAGATACATTAACACTCATGTCAAGTGCTAGAAATTACATTTCACGTGCTGGGTAAATTATCACAGTCGTAAAGATTGCTAAGAATAAAGCACCAAGCACATTTTCATTAAGAGCACCCCGGCTTGTCTTCAAGGTTAAGTTATGCACAGGGTGAAGTTTCTTCTGTGAAATTAAAGGGACACACATTCAGGCTGGTTTGCATACAGTAAAATTCAGAGAGACTGCCCTTTCCCAAAGAAGCGACCCCATTAGTTATTTGCGCAAGCTCTTGTAATGACCTACTCTTGTATTTTAAAGTTAAGCAACTTCTAGAAGCTGATTGAATAAGTGCACATCAAATCTGTCCTTGTGTCATCACCTCTAGATTTAGAGGAACTCTGGACCCTGGTACCATCATGAAAGTCAAACCATGGTGGGTTTATTTCTAACACTAACCAATAAATCTTCACGGTTAACTCAAACCAAATAGTGTTTGTGCCTAAAATCAGCAACACATAGATATCACCAGAAATATGAAGAGATATTGAAATCTAAACAGGCTGCATTTTGATGCAGATGACAGCCACTGTGACTGGTTATTGATTTGCACATTGCCTTTCTGAAACAAAAAGTGTTAAGTTGTCATTGTATCCAACTATCCAGCTCCCATTTCCCCATTTTCATAGCTGTGCTAAGCCACGTATAGACAGCCGATTCCAACAGCTTCTCTCTTCTTTTTTTGGATTGCAGTAATTTCAGTAAAAGTAGCTGTTGTTCAATATTAGCTCCAGCTCCAACACGACTCACTTTCAGTCACAATTTGTTGAAAGAAATCAAAGCGATTCAACACTGCGGCGCAGACGTCTTACTGCCAGCAATTTGGAGGGAGGGGCAATTGCAGAGTAAAGAAAGTTAGACGAATTGGAATTGGTGACTGAAAATAATAATCAACAACAGACTAAGCTGAGCATCTCAAGGCAAAGTGAAAGTCAACAGAAAACAAGTCCAGTCTTGTGGTCAACGCTTGGGTCCTGCATGCTCTTTAAAAGTCAGAGGACTGGAGTTTTGGTATGAAGGTTGAAATTATATATAAAGCAATAAATAACCTGCTTCCTGACAATATTCTAAAAATGTTTTCTAAAAGGGAACGGGGATACAATTTGAGGGGGGAATTAAATTTAAAACATCCTCGTATCCGTACAACATTAAAAAGTTTTTGCATCTCTGTGTGTGGAGTGAAGCTGTGGATCAGACTAAGTAAAGATATAAAGCAATGTCCGAGCATGGCGCAGTTTAAAAAGCGGTTTAAGGAGATGGTTTTTACAGGGTACAGGGAAGAGGTAGAGATTTGATAGGGTGTTCTTGTCTAATGTTTTCATGTGTGTGCGGGTGCACGGGTATGTTGGTATGGGTATATATATATTTGTAGGTTGTGTATCCTTTGAGGTGTTAATGGGGTTATTGAAAATGTGTATATGTGCGTATGTGTATATACGTATGTATGGATAGATAGAAACATATATATATATATATAAAAAAAAAGAATAATAATAAAAAAAAATACACATGACATATAATGTAATTGCAAGGAGGTATTTCTGTAGTCTATAGATTACTAGATAGTGGAAAAGGGGTGGGATTAAATAAGCTTATGCTTCTTCCTGCTCCTTTTTGAACATGAAAGTTATTTGTAGTTGTGGTTGCTCGTTTTCTTTTTGTTTTGCTTTGTTTATTTGTCTCTTTTAATTCTATGTTGTTGTACTTTTTTAACATGTTCAAAATAAAGATTCAATTCAATCAATCAATCAATCAAGGTTTGAATAGCCAGATGATTTAAATATTAGTCCTGACGGTTTCTTTTTGTGCACTCGAACTGATATTCTATTCAGAACTGGCAGCGAATTAAGCCTCAAGCAAATAACAAATGGTCACACTTAAAAGACTGAAAAATAATTAAGTAAAAACAATTTGTTACTAATGAATGTTCAACTCAGTGATGCATATGACATGTTAATGGGGTGTCTATCATTGCTTTATACCTCTTCAAAGTCAAAAAGCACTGTTAAAACAACAGCACAAACATGTACTCGTGTTATAAATCTGCTCTCCTGATTGACCGCTGGGAGGAGAATATTCTCTGTGCTGTTCCAGCGGAGCTTTGTGTTCATGTAGCCGGATACAAGGATCCGGGGACTCACTGGTGCCCTTCTCAGATTCTAACACCTAGATCTAGTTTCTCGAGGGCCAGGCGATGAAGGGCGTTTGTCCTGCTAAAATCCCATTAAAGCATATAGGACATATAGGCTTTACCTTTCTTTAACAGAGTTTTCAATAATGCATGACGTGGAACTAGAATATATAAGACACGAAGTCGTGGTTTTAAAGTACTCGATTTGATTTTTGTGAAACTTTTCTGTTAAGTGCTCACGTTCGCTCCCAGTTTTTTCTATCAGGAGGGAACAGGTCAACTGATGCTGTTCGATTTTATTACTCTTTTTGGCATGAAATTGCATCTCTGTTTCTGCCTGCTCACACCAGACAGAGAACATTTCATGGCTGCAGCCAGTAGATATGCACACACACACACACACACACAGTCACACAAACCTCTTCAAAATCTAAAAAGTCAGATGCAAATACGAACTCATTCTAAATGGGAAGCATGCAGAATCTGTAATAAGTTAGATTAATAGCTGATTTTTAATGACACTGTCACCAGAGCTGCTTGCAGGATGTATGAGGCCTTTCCCTTTTGTTGATTAAATACCTGTGGCCATCACACAGCGGCAGGACTGAGACACTACATATGTTTCGTCTTTGCTGATTTAAAAGATGTGCAGCATATAATTATGCAAAGGTCAAACCGTGTGGACTATTAGAAAGATCATACAGCTGTTATTATTATTATGGGGAGCTCCCAGCTTATGCAATCATGTAAATGACTTAAACAGAGTTGTTTTTGTTTTAGCATATGCAGCTGGGCCTTGATTGTGTGCATATAAATGTGGACCAAATATGCCGTATGTAACTGAATACAGAGCATTTAATCGCTCGAGCAAATGTACAAATAGAAACACATTTTAGGGAACAACATAAAAAAGGAGGGATAATCTGCTTATTAGGGAGGCCGTCTATTCATACTCGAGTCGCGTATTCTGCGCTGCTGCTTTGGGACTCAGTTTTCTAGCAGCCTGAACTTTCCTCTCAGCTCATTTGGAAACTGACATCCACTTTAAAACAGGATGATGAGCTGATGTGACTGGCCATAACTGAAACCATGTCTCGACTCCAACTGTGAATAATCTATTCCGCCTCTTAATTATGTATGCATACTGCTCCAGCCTCTTTCCCCACACTGCACTGTGAATCAAAATGGCAAGAATTACTTGGTCACACCCACCCGGGCTCGTACCCTGTGATTGCACTCGCACGAGGTTTTTGGGAAAATTGAGCCCCAGTTCGTGAAGCAAAGTGTTGTGAAACGCTTCTGCTGTGGCATAAAGGATGGATGGATTTCTCCCAAAAATGAATACATGCAGCCATTCGTGGAAAGGCAATAAAAAGTAGGTTTCCGGGGCAAACACCTTTAAATCCATTAGAAATCAATCGCGAATACCTCGGGCCGGCGGGGACCAGCTGCGCAATCTAAATGCACAATTTTGAAATTCCTGTTTTTGTTTTTTTTTCATCCATGTGAGGGACACTGTTTATCTCAGGAAATAAAACAGCACACTTCATCTGAATTCATGAGGATAGAGAGGAGGTTTTTTTAAAGCCACGAAACCGACATTTAAATGAAACTGGAAATCGAGAAAATGAAAATACGTTCTAACCTGATCTGCCTCATTCCAAAAAATTATTTCATTTTCACTTGAAACATGGTGATAGAGTTCATGTCACAGCCACGGCGACCCGAAAACATTTCTGTGACCGCCGAAAAAGATGTAAGGCGATTGGGATGCGTGGAATAGGAATGAAATACGAGGAGAGGGCAGAGATTAGGAGGAGGCGGTGGGGGATTTTTGCGCTCATATTGCAGTGAGATCTCAGAGTGACAATAAGTGTCTAAGATTGTAATTCAAAGCATGACTGCAGAGGGCTTGTAGGAAATAGTTTGTATGTACAAAAAGTACTCTAATCTCCATTTAAACTCTGCTCAGACCCTTGAAAATGAATTCTACTTTAAGAGGCACTCTTCCCTCTTAAAGTGAGCAGAATTGCTCTCAGGAAAACTTTAGAATTTGCCAGAAAAGTGGGTATTATTTGAAATAATTCACCCCTAAACTGGTTTGTTTAGAAAAGTTCTGCAAATTTGGCCTGATGTCCTCACCATCTGCCTCTTAGAGGGTTTTCCAAAACATCAAGGTTCCTCTTGCTCTGAATTGTTTAATTCAGATTAGAATAATGACCCCCGCCAGCATCCTGCCGGGACAAAGCCCAGGGATGTGGGGATGAGGCAGACGAGGACTATTTAGTAATCCTATCAGCCACCTTATGAGCGTCTGCTCCGCACAGCAGCTCCGTCTTCAGATTGAGTTGTTCAGTCAATCACAGATTCAATATTTACTTGACGATTCAATATTTACCGAGGCGCTTTGCAGCATGCGTGACTGAGGAATGCAGCGGCGAGGATCCTATCAAACACTCGTTACATCACGCATTTAAGGGTGAGGTTGGGAGGGAGGAGGAGAGGATGGAGGATGTCTCATCTATTGCAACGAGACGCTGATGCAAGGTGTGCTGGAATCGAGCCTGATCCGCTGCTCGAAACGTGTTCCTGTTTTGTGTCGGATTCGCTCGACTGGTTACACACATCTTGTCAGATGTGTATCAGCATTGCAAGAGAATGACTCACATTTAAAGTTTAACCTTCAGTATAAATATTTTAAAAAACAATATTCTTAGACATATATAGCTGGGGGAATGAGTCTTGTTCCTGTTGCCCCAGAGGACAGATGTCTTATACTACTGTAGCTCTGCTCCTTTTAGCTGGATGCACAGCACTGTGAATATCGGATCCTTGTGGAGTGTGGCTGTATACATGGAGCACGGTTGGAAGGGTGCATGCCAATAGCTTCGCCTCCGCCTAGCACTTGTTGCATCAACCTCAGAACTACACTGTTTGATCCCTGAGTTTGATTAGTTTTTTATTTTATTTTACTGCTGTCAAAAGAAACATTTTGGTCTACTTAGCTCCTTATGTGCTTCTGCATTTATCTGCAATATCTATCTATCTATCTATCTAAAGAAAACCAAAAACATAAAGACATTCAGACGCAGATGCTTTGTAGTCTGGGAGCGAAGCTGCAATAGCAGAGTGCTTTGAACTGAAACATAAAGTGCACATAGCGCTGTAATAATTTACGTTCAAGCTCGCAGGAAGATGGGAGAAGTGGAGAGAGAAATCAAAACTGAGAATGGATTAAATTAATGGCCAAACATCTGAAAACATGGGTCCAGAAAAATATTGCTCTGCTGTTCTGCTCTTTTACTGTGTCTCAGTCCCTCAAATAAAATACACACACTGCTAAAACTAAAAGCAGATGTAGGTAAACAATAGACAACCCACAGAGTTTGAAATGCCACAGCAGGGTGAGCCGTACTCTGAGATGGATAAATAAATAAATACAGTTGGGTTTTCATTTAATTAATCTTTTTTTTTCTTATTTCCAAGATCAGACTTCCGCGCAGTTTGTTTAATGTTTTGCCGCTCTGAGCAGCCACTTCATTTCCTTTGGGCATTGCATTGTAAGACAGTAGAGCACATAAATAACACACTCAAAAATCAAGCATTTGCTAGAATGCGCGCCAACTCTCGGGTATAACTCCAGTTTCTTTAATCTCGGTTGTTATTTTTGCCGGCTTCACAGTCATTTCTGTTTACTGTAAAATTATACTTGTCAAGATAACCGTCCAGATGAGATGGAGAAAGAGGAAGAAGTGGTCCAGCTGATTAGACAAACACATCAGACCTGTCAAATGTATTTAGCGGAAGCGTCTCTTGTAAACATCGCCAGCAGCTTCGACCAAACGTTAATCCATTCGACTGACTCAGTGAAGGTTTGTGAGTGACATTATTGATTGTTTGCTTGCAAATAAAATCTAATGACATCTATTTGTCAGAGAAAACTACTCATCCAGCATAAAATGTGTTCCTGTAAATGATGTTTTTGGTATTTTTGTGCACTGGTCAAAAAATCAAAGGAACACTTTGGAAACACATCAGATCTCAATGGGACAATCGTGCTGAATACTGATGACTGGAAATGAAATCAACATTACAGAGGGCTGAATTCAAAGAAACACAGAAAATCAAAGTGAAAATAAGGATGTGGCAAGCTAGAGAGTATAAAAACGATATGTTAGAAGCAGTCAGGATGTCAGGCCCTCAGGCCACCCTCATGAAGTCTGTTCCTGATTGTTTGATCAGAGACATTCACACCAGTGTCCTGCTGCAGGTCATTTTGTAGCTCAGGCAGTGCTCATTCTGTTCCTGCCTGCACAAAGGAGCAGATACCGGTCCTGCTGATTGGTTAAGGACCTTCTTCAGCCCTCACTGCCTGTCTCCTGAAATCTCCTCCATGTTTTTGCGACTGTGCGGGAGACACAGCAAACCTGCTGGCTATGGCACGTATTCATGTCCTATCCTGGCGACGTTGGACTACCTGTGCAACCTCTGTAGGGTCCAGGTATCACCTCATGCTACCAGTAGTGACACTGACTGTAGCCAAATGCAAAACTAGTGAAAAACAGTCCAAAAATATCAGGAGGGAAAACTGTCAGTGTTCTCTACCTGTACAAACATTCCTGTTTTGGGGCTTGTCTCATTGTTGCCCCTCTAGTGCACTTGTTGTTAATGTCATTAACACGAAAGCAGCTGAAACTTGTTAACAACCCTCCTCTGATACTTAATCCCACAAGTTTAAATGACTTGATGCTGATAAAAGCTGTTCCATTTGTTTCATTTTCTGAGCAGTTTATGTTATTATTGTGGTTGTAATGTGTGGCTTCACTTCAAACCCCTTTAAAATTTAAAAATGCATCGAGACGAACCAGTTGTCTTTGAGTTTTTTGCTAAAAATGATACAATAATACATATTTGTGATAAGTAAAAGCATCTTTGTGTGAACCCCTTGTGTAGAAATTGTAGTCGCCACTAAATGTTTCTGGTAACTATCGATCAGTACTTAGAGGAGATTTCGCCTGTTTCGTACACAACAGCTTCAGCGTTTGATGTTGGCGGGTTTCCTCCTTCCTTCAGCTCATTCCAAAACATTTCTATGGATTAAGGTCAGGACTTTGACTTGGTCGTTCCAAACCATTGGCTTTATTCTTCTTTCACTAATCTTTGGCTGAGGGTCATTGTCTCACTGCATGACTCACTTTCTCTTGAAATTCAGTTCGCAGGCAAATGTCCTGACATTTTCTTTAAGAAATCGCTGGTGGAATTCAGAATTCATTGCTTCCCCTATTGAAGGGAAGCCGTCCTGGCACAAATGGAGAAAAACAGACCTAAACCATCATACTGATACAGATGACAGTAACTGCAGGTGGGATAAGGTTCTTATGCTGGATTATTGTGTCTTTCTTTCTCCAAACATGAAGTGTCTTATTTAAACCAAAATTTGTTGCATTATTCCAAAAGCCTTCAGGTTTGTTCTCGTGATCTTTGGAAAACAACAGACAGGCAGCAGCTTCTCTTTTTGAGAGCAGAATCTTTCTCACTGCAGCCAAGCTATGCACAGATTCAGATTTCAGTGCTCTCTTGAACTCATGAATATGAACATTAGCCAATGTGAGAAAGACCTTTAGCTGGTTACAGGCTACCTTTGCATAATCACTGACCTCCCACACTATGCCTTGCTCTTGCTGTGATCTCTCCTGTGGAGGGCAACAAAAGTCTTGAATCTTTTGAATCAATGCACTCGAAACTTTGTCTGAAGCCCTTTGAAAGTGTGTTTGTTTATTTACCTTCAGAAGCTTCCACTTGAGCCCAGTGGTTCTCAAATTCTGGCGGGTGGGGGACACAACTCAAGCAAACCTTTAATGCTAGTCTGTAGAAATAATCCTAAAGAAAGAAATTAATGGGAATCTGGTCTTTAAGTGATAACGTATGAACCCTACTTCCGGATCCAAACTACTCTGCATTTATTAAGGCTGCTGTGATTTTAACATATTATAATGCTCCGTATTTTGTTCTATTTAATCTGAACACATCCCATGAAAAAAAGGCAATGATCACTGTTGGGCTCTCTTGGTTTTTATTACCACTGTTCAATTTAAAGCTCAGTTTTTAAAACCTTACAATGTAACTACAGCACAGCCCATGCAGCAGTATATTAATGACTAACCTCATATTGTGGATGGATTATCTCAGTTGTTCACTGTGTTTATATTATGCTAACCATAGCTCTGTAGCCCGCCACCACGTAGCACATCGTTATATACCAGCTAGCCCAATTTCAGTAACACTACAAACATCGCTGCTGTTTAGTTTTCTGTCTTCATTTATTTTGGAAGTGATAGCAGAGCTGAACGTTTTCATTTTTCAGATATCTCTCAGTCAGAACATGGTGTGTCATCTTTAGATGCTAGCTAGCGAGCTAACTTCCTGCTAACTTCTAACTCTGTTAAATTTCATAAATCCTGTTTTCATGGATGTTAAACGTAATTGTTACACCTGGTAAAGCAGCAACGCTGATCATTTTATTAAAGATGAAAGGATTTAGACAATTTGTAACTCTCAGTGATGCCGCGGTGTTTGTTTAACTTTGAAGCGGAGTTTGGACCCAGAAATGGCTAATGGTGCGTAAAGTCAGGGAAAATGAGACAAGGGGAAACTTCAAAGAAGGCACAAAGAACAAATAACTATCAAACTAAAGAAGGAAGTGAAACATGATAACTGAACTGAAAAACAAACATGAATTAACTTAACTGACACAAGAGGATGAAAAATAAACTCTAAAAAAACAGGAACTGAAAATGGAACAAACTAGCAATATGAACAGAACTATAACCAGGAAAGTAATTAATACAAACTAAGAATCACCAGAAAATACTCAAAATAAAGCAAAACTATAAAGTCCATAAACACGAGATGCTGTGGCAGTGTGGTCGAAGCTCGTGTTATGTTATTTTGTGTAAAATCTTGCTGTGAAACCAGTTCAGTCAAGTAGAAAGTAAGACACATCCAGCCAAGCTTGAGCTTTGCTAATATGACAAAGCATAAGGGGGAAAATGTTGAAGTACATCAGTAAAATATGTCAAATGTACATGTACTTAGTTACTTTCTACTATAGATGAAAAGAACTAATGAGATCCTAGTTGTAACAAACTAAAATGATCTTTTGTTTTTACATGTGCGACTGGATGACGAACTGAATCCACACTAAGTCTTCTTTGAAACAAACAAAACCTCTCTCCCATCAGTCTTTGGCTCTCTGCGGTGCAGCGCTTACACGCTTTACATCTGCTTTCTGTCAATAACCGCTCTGATTCTTAACTACCCACAATGGATCAGTAACCGGTTGATCTCATGCCCCCTTTCTGCTCTCCCTACGCAAGCACACGCGTACTTTAGACTGCACGTTTGTTGTTGTTGCTATTGGTGGTGGTGGTGGTGGTTGGCTTTTGTTTTTTTTTCTTCCATAGTGATTCTCTCAAGGCTTTGATCAAATATAGAATAGAAGCTGCTCCCTCAAATCCACGTCTTCCTCCTCCATCTCATCTGCCTCTGAGTACCATTGGAAGAAGTCATTCCCCATACACTTATGTATAAATACAGACATGCACCGTATAAATACATGATATATGAAAAGCGTTTACGCTTCATATATTCATATAGTTTCATTTTTGTCAAAAATATACCCCCAAAAAAATTTCCTGGCAAATTGACTCAGCAACAGCCGTAGAAAGAAGATTTAGGAGAGGGTGAGAGAGGGAGAGAGGCCTGTTGAAGGGACAGACAGTCCGATTGAGAGAGAAAGCAAACGGGAATTGGAGACAGAGATGAAGAGAAATGAAGTGAGACAGAGGGAATCTGGGAGGGGGGGAGGAAGGTGAGCGACAAGAGAGATGAAGGAGAGTGTGTGTGTGTGTGTGTGGGTGGGGGGGAAGGATAAACTATTTGTCACGCTGCTGACGGAGAGAGATTGAAAAAGAAGGAGTGGGAGAGAAGAGTGGAGGTTGTCTTGATATAATGCTTTCTTATGCTCTTAAAGTACCGCTGTAGTCTGTCTACTTAGCTCCAGCTCTGGCTTGTTTTGTTGCTTATTTCCTTTCTCTTCTTCTTTTTTCCCTCCTTTTCTTTATTTCCCCTTTGTCCTTCCTTCCTCGTCTGCCCTCCCCGCAGGCACGTCTATAATCCAGGTGACGGCGACAGATGCTGATGACCCGACGTACGGGAACAGCGCCAAGCTCGTGTACACACTGGTGCAGGGCCAGCAGTACTTCTCCGTCGATCCCCAGACAGGTGAGCGTTTGCGTGTAACACACGTGGGCGGACGAAGGCAAACACGCACGCATGCAGCAGGAAAGCGACATACGTGCGAGATGTTCAGGAGCGAACGGCTGAGCTCGGTCTTCACAGTACCCGACATGTCTGCGCTGTGTGACGGCCTAAGGAGACGCACATGTGTTTGTGGGGGTGTGTGTGAGACACAGATGGAGTGAAACACTGGGGAACCTGTGGACCTGCATGCATGAGTACAGAAACATGTCTCTGACTTTCACACACACACACACACACTGAAAGCAACACTTCCCCCCCAGTGCAACTCCCATTCTCTTGTCACACTTAGTCATCCATCTTTCTCTCTTCCCCTTTTCCCACTTGTGCCCCATCAAACACACACACACTTGGTCTTTCAAGCACACCCCTGCCGCGCCCCCCCACCTCTTTCCCCCTCTGCGGTTCGCGCCACCATGAGCTGGCAGAAATGTATTCACGCCGCTAGGCTGCGTGTGCCGAACAACAGCCTAATATTATTATTTCTGGGTGAAGCAAAAGCGAAAAAGACGCGTTTAAAGACACACGTCAGCGAAGGCTTATGATCTCTGATGCAGGGCAGATTACAAAAGGGCTTGAAGAAGGCGTCTGGCGTGCCTGTTGTCACCGCGTCGGAGTCTCGCACACGTCACCTGAGGGCAAAAAGTTTTATTGTCGAGCGTTTAGGGGTTGAGGGCGGAGGAGGGCGCTTTATTTATTAATTTATTTATTTAACTTCATGATGATTACTTTTTTAGCAGTCTACCTTGGAGGGAACTTTTAGCTTTGTTTAGTCAGAAATGGAGCTCTGACTGTCTTGATGTTGTAGGTGCTGTTTTGATAGGCAGCACGCATTGAAGACACGTTAAGTTTCACAGTAAAACTCCATATCTATTAACTTTTTCAGATGTTTTTTTCTGTCTGCCTGTAGAAGTGAGAGCCTCCATGTGAGCGTTTATTTTGCCCACACAGTCACAGGTGGCCAGCACTCGTGTTTTGCTCATTGAATGTCAATGCCTGGTAATTGATTGCCTCGGCACGTGAGGACCTCTCAAATAACCAAAGGGAGCTGCAGGACTCTTTGAAATATAAGCCTAATTCCACACAGTGTGTATTAGCCGTGACACGGTGCTTTCAGAAGAGCCTCAGCATTCCGAACATGTCCGCTCTCCTCTTCCCGACTCCCTATCTCCCTCTTTTCAATCACCCCCCATTTCTCGTCGGTTCCATCACCGAGGGTCTTTTTCAGAACGTGCACTCGGAGGCGAGCGCGTTCGCTCATACATTTACTTTGTTTGTTTATGAATTCTGCTCAGAAAGCTCGACATATTTCTGCCTGTTCGTTCGTTAGCATTCAAAACAGCCCAGGCTGAATGTGATTCACCTTGAGCTGCCAAGTCATCCAGGCCGGTGTTTTTTGGTTGATGCTGGGCGAGAGCGGGCAGAATTTGATGTGCAACATCCAATCACATGTAGCAGAATGAGGTCATTTGCACGCGGGAGGTGATCGATGTCGAACGCGAGTAAATGATTCGTCTTTGTGTGCCGCTAAAGAGCACGAGACACAGAACGTGATTTTATGCTCTGTCAGCATGTCTATCTGCTGCAGCGTGGTGATTTGTCTTTTCCAGATGAGCCCCCTTTTCACATATCTGTTTATGTACGTGTGTTTCTGTGCGCCTTCAACGGGACATTAAGTTATATATTGTAGCTGTCAAATGGAAAGTGAGTGTCTCCAAAATGTCAGGAAAAACTGCCACGTTGTCAGGAAAAGCAGCTCGGTGACGGCGCACGTCGATATCGTCCAATAGGCTTTGAAAGGGCAAAGCAGAACTTTAAAAACACTTCGATTAAACTCAAATTACGGGCTTTTAACACAGAAACAAATTGAGGATTGCTTTGGAAATGATAAAACAACTGCTAACATAAGTGGTAACTTTACAGCTTATTGTGTCGTAAGCTGAATTTTATACGCCATAAACTGGTCTTTTGTGTTGGGTTTAAGTACACCAGTAAAATTACACTTCTGTTGTCATGGGAAGGATGAGTAAACCACCGTATCAACAGAGAAGCCACCATCTAAAATTAAAGCAAGTTTATTTGTTGAAGGTGCTGCCATGCTGTTTGTGTAAAGTTTGAATGAATTTGATGTCATTTGTTGTGTTTCCTGTTTTCCTTTCACCGCGTTGGCCATGCTCCTCTGTCTCTGCCCTCCTGTTTGTCTCTGTGTTCGTTTTTTGTACTTTCATAATTTTTGTTTTGTTTTGCTTTGATATCTTTGACTTTTTTGTGCGCTTGGCAGTTTTCTCTCTCCCTCGGTCAGTTGTCCGTCCATCTGTTTGCCCTCCACTTCTCCTCATGTTCCCAGGTTGTTCTTTGTGCTTTCCTCTACTTTTTTATTGTTTTAAGTTGTTTTTTTTACCTTATTTGTTTTAAAGCTCACTTGTTGGCGTCTAAACCTTCTACACACATAACAGAACCTTACCCAATTGATTTTAGTGCATTGTAAAAGTAACTTGATTGGTGGATGTCAGGACTTTTAAATTTATCATTTATGAGAATAGTTACACATACAGTCAAGTGAAAAGAATGTTTTCATAGGGCTCTGTGCAGTCCTGTGAGAAATTCAATACGGCTCGTGATTCAATAGTTTGTAAAACTACTTTAAGCAGCAGCTGGATGATTTTATCTGTCTCACAGATCATTGTGGAGACATTTTGGCCCACTCCTCTTTGCAGCATTATTTGTTTTTGCGCAGCTTAAAGTCCCACTGCAACATTTCAGTCAGGTTAAGATCTAAACTTTGACCGCCTCATTGCAACACCTTAATGCTATTCTGTTTTAGATTTACTGCTTCGCTTGGGATCGTTGCCTTATTGCATGACCCAGTTTTGGACAACATTTGGCCTCACATTTGGCGCCAGAATACTTTGATATAAAGAGTAGTTCATGGTTAACTCAATGACCGAAAGGTGCCCAGGTCCTGTGGTTGGAAAACAAGCCCAAATCATCAACCCTCCACCACCATGCTTAACAAGTGTTTGTGTTGATATGCAATGCTTGGTTTGCTCCAAGTGCAGTCCTGTGTGTCTTGGCCAAAAGTCTCTGCTTTGGTCTCATCTGTCCAGCTGACAGTCCTGGGAAGATTGTAGCTTTGCATTAACCTCAATGCTCCAGACCAGCAAACTGCCAAAACAGCTACAGAAGTGCCAATGATTAGTTACCAATGTTCATTTGATCAGCAGCACCGAGCTGTTACTTACCCTCTTAATTTCTATGGAAGCGCTAATGATGTTTTTCACAGGACTGCATAGAGTCCTATGAAAACATTGTTTTCATAGGACTGTATTTATCTGCAAAATATACAAAATAAACTTGCACCTGATTTACAGAGGGTGCAACAAATAATTCAGAAATTAGTAATTAATCCAGCACGTTACCTATATTTTGCAGAGGCCTGATGGTAGTTTGCCTGCATTAATATTTGCATGGGGGATTGAAGCGGTCCATTTACTGTAATACTATTTTTTTTATAGCTAACTACATAAAACTACAAATGATTAGCGGCTGTAAAGGAAGAAAGTGAGTGTTGATTTTGTCATTCTCTGCTACAAGTGAGCAACATTTGACAATTCCCAAACCATTTTATTTCATCTTGACTGCTGTGAATACAGGCGGTGCATTCCTCAGGCGGCACACACTTGACATTTTTTTCAGCGCTCGTGCAACAGGACCGTGGTTGTGTCGTGCTCACAGGGCGACGTCATCACGGATAAATCTCACAGATCTGAGCCTGAGGAATACATCACTGCGACCAAGCATTTTATAGAAAGCCGGAGCTGACATTCTTGCCCTTTCACATAAAAAGTGGGTTGCTTTATTTTTGTGTGTTATGTATGACCTGTTAACAAGTGGACATTCTTTTGCAATAAAATCAACTGAGTGGTATTTTTCTGCTGGCTTGTGACCTTTTTGTGATACATTTGTTTCATTTTGCATGTACATTGTTTAAGTTTGCGGGAATGTGTACTTTTCAAAACTGGCAACACTGCTAATTAGTTTTTATGTGACTCTAATGGAATGACCAGTACTTAGATTTATAAATAAGAGTCGCAGACCATCAGGACCAAACTGTGTTATATAACAACTTGTTAACATTTATACCTGAAGGCTAAATGGCATACTGGAAATCAAGAATGACCTTTCATTAATGACTTCCTAACATGTGTAACTGCGGTGCTGATGAAGTCTTTAATAAAGGGTCACGACTTTCTCAGTTCATAACGGGAAGTCAGATCTGTTGTTATAAATGTTAATAAGTCATTAATAAAAGGTTACGGTGTCTGTTTATTAATTTACCACTTCATGGGACATTTAGTTCTTGTCAGATCTATTGGCGGTTCTGACTCAGTCATCAATAAAGACTTATTACATTAACGCAATTCTTAAAGACTGATCACAGCATGTGGATTTTACTGCAAACAGTCAAATTAACTGTAAACTCGGAAAGCTGTGCCTAATTAGAAAGCGGTGCCTTCAAATGTCTAACAGATAGATTCACTGCAATATTTTATCTGAGAGTAAGAAGATTGTAAGGTAGTTATAGATGTGAAGAGAGCAGGATGAGGTCCTGCTGTGCAGAGAGATTTTCTTCCAAAACAGAGCGCAGGCCAGAAAGTATATTTTTAAAGCCAGAAAGTTCAGTTAATCATAAAGTTATAAATATTGATCACAAAAGAGTTTCAGTCTCACGCAGATGTATTGTGATCATTTGTTGCCAAGTAGTAGAAACCAAGGTTCATGGTCATTGTGATGTTACCCTATGTGTGTGTTTTCTCCAGGTATTCTACGAACAGCTGTGCCCGATATGGACAGGGAGACCCAGGACCAGTACCTGGTGGTGCTTCAGGCTAAAGACATGGGGGGGCACCTAGGAGGATTATCTGGGACCACCACTGTAACCGTCAGGCTTACCGATGTTAATGACAACCCACCACGCTTCACACAGAGTGAGTAACTCAGCAGCTTATACCGCTCCCAAATAAAATATAGAACAGGAATAGAGAGGCAGCAGTCTGGGGAAAATTACTGCTGCAGGGAGTGCATCGCATCCCACATACATGCACGATAACTGTACATGCTGCCCACTGCTCACGAGAGCGCACGCCGCGCAAGAACAGCGGCGCCATCAGCCAGTGTAAAATAACTGTGTGTACTTTTAACCATTTTGTTATGCCTGTGTAAATTTTCTAGCTTCCGATATAGGGGAGGGATGAAGAGAAAACAAACACTGGGCTGCATAACAGCATAAACACCATGTTTGTTTTGCACCAGAAGGCAGAAGAGTTGTCGGACCTTTCTGACCTGCAGGTCCTGTCAGGATTTTCACAGCAGCAGTCAGGCAGAGGAGATTCCTGCAGGGCTGCAAAGTACCTCATCAAACATTCAGCCATGGATTTAGCTTGCCTCTGCTATGATAGATTGGCTGCTATTTCCAACAGCAGCTACACTGTCAGATTATATCAGACAATCTGACAGCACGTCAATGTGGGAAACCCTAATTGGCTTCCTAATAACTTTGAATGTGGTTAATTGAATTACACTGTTTGCAATCATGACATAATTTTAGTAAAAATCATAGATGTGATAGGTCTTTCGTACTTGCTGTCTATGAAATATGTTTTTGATAAATGAAATCAAATTAAAATTTACTCTTGTGGATTAAACAAAATATAGACCAAATTAGCGGTTGGCATAATGGTGAAGATGATGTAATCAAGACGGGTTATTAGATATTATTGTCCTGTTGGCCATTATAATGTTAATCATTCTTCGAAATAGGAGGCAGATCTTCTTCTTCATGTACTAGACTGATGAATAAGAGGCTGGGATTAATTAATTCTCTTTTTTGGTATGTCACCAAAAGAATGGTAGGTGTGTTCTTTCATACCCTCGAAAGGACAAGCTAGTTAGGCCTCCTGTGAATGATCCAGAGAATCGTGCGGCCTTGGTCGCCAGGGTTCGCCTCGTACTTTACTTAAGGTCGTCCTTTTTGCCATTTCTCGTCTAAGCAGCTCCGCCGCCTCCAGTTTAATTGCTGACCTTCTTCCAATTAAAGTGACAAGGACACGAGTTGGGAAATCACTTTTGTATGACTGCTGTAGAGGAGCTGGTAGGAACCATACAGTACTATGCATAGTTTATTTCCAAGGACCTTGACTTTCTTACAATTTTTTAAAATGGTCTTGATCAGTAGCCCTTCAGCTTTCTAAGGATCTTTCAAAGTTTTTCTTTGGATATTTGCTGATTTCCACTCAGTCCAGTCCTTATACTGACCATTTACGGTTTATGTATTTATTTAATAATATGTGCTATCACTTAACGCTGAGATATGAATCATCAAAGCCTGAAAAAAGAAACGTTTTGTGTCTATACATCAAAGACAACTTATAAAAGAGCCCATTTTAAATTGTATCTGTAGGATAGATGATGGATCTTTAGGCACTCTGTTACTCTTAGCCTCTAATAAAAGCATATAATGTGTAACAGTTTCTTCAGTTGTATCTATAAAAATGTACCAAGAATCTATCATAGTTTGACACATATAAAGCAGTATTTTGGTAACAAGAACTATTAGCTGAATACTTGGCGTATCTCAGCATAGTGTGCATTATGTAAATAAAAAAATCAGAAGGAACTGCTCAAGTGGAGGACAAAAGAATCGATCTGAAACAGATCAACTGTATATGACAGTCATTTCCTTAAGAGGTATTAAAAAATTCAGCAAAGACCTGAAACAAAAACTGAGAAATGCATCTTGGCCTTCGGTTGATCCGTATTTCCCATTTTCTTAGCAATATATGGAGAAAAGAGGATCGCCTCAAGACTGTACAGTACTGTAAGTTACTTTACTGAAAGTGTTAATAAAATAGATAGATAGATAGATAAAAATAACAGCATAAGCATCTTTGGCATAGCAATTGCATTCTTACACATTTTTTCTTTTCATTAGAACTTTGAAAAAGTGATTGAGCTTTGGTGTGATCTGAAGGCTGTTGTAAAATAGGAGCGACTACAATTTGAAATTCTTTTCTATAAATGAAATTCAAGGCAATTTAAACGAGATTGTGTGTGACTGAACCGAGCGTACTCAGACATTAAGTTTGAAAGATACAGCAATTGCTTGTTGTTCTCCCAGTTTTCATACAAGTCACTGAGTCAGAAACTTATAATTAAACTGATTTCATATCATTTCATTGTCAGAATAAGGATTTTAGCTCACATGGTAGTGGGATTTTAATATTTCTTGGTAATATTTAGACATTTTATTTATCAATAACAGCTGTCGATATGTATGCTGATCATAACAGTGTGTTTAGATCTGAGTTACAATCTTAGTAGCAGTATAACTAGTTTGCATTTCTCTGTGCTGTGCTGAAAAAGTCACTGTTTTCTAAATCAAACAGCATGGGGTGAAAGTGCCGTAGTGCATCAGAAACCACAGGAGCTGTAGAGCATTTCCGATGCTCAAGCACAGGGAAGCTTTCAGCTAAAATCTGATGGAAAACTGGAGATGCATGCATGACTCCATCACCGAATACGGTTATGCAGGTAAAGCCGACAGAACCGCTTCCATTTGACAGTGACATCATGTACCAATTCTTGGAATGAGGTCTAACACGGGAGCAAAGGAATACAGACTCAGGAGCTTGAGACTTGGTCTGTGCCATGACTGTGCTTTGAAAAATTCATGAGTTTCATTGTTTTTGTTGCCACATTGCCAAGGTTTTGGAGCTGTGAGAGCACCTCTTGTTAAATACAGAATTTAAATGAACTGCAGATCTGTTTCACTGATACTTTTATTCATCGATTTGGTTCATTTAACGTAATTTGTTTTAAACGTAGCTTAAAATGTAATATTTTTGAAAGGCTTTTGTAGCTCAGCTTGCTACGTTAGCTTCAGTGTCATTTGAGGTAATATAGAATAACTGATGGCTTACTCATGTGCTTCCCAAGTAGCACGGTCTAAGCTGTGTAACAGCCTCTGTTATAGCACCACCTGGTCATCTTTTTTTAATGAGCAGTGAGTAAATCCACAATATGTTCTTAGTGAATGTAGAGCAATGACACGCGCCTGTCCCTTTAGCCAGGTCTCCCTGCTGGAGTCTCAAATACTTCTCTTTTGTGACACCCATCAAATATCTCATCAAATTTGAACACTTTAAAGTACTAGTGATGTGCGATACCACTGATTTCCTTTCTGATCCGATACCAAGTAAAATTCAGGGTGGTATCGACGATACTGATCCGATACCGATACTTTGTACGAAAACGTATTTCAGTTATTGTATCTCAAATTATAGCGTCATAATTCAATTCAATTCAATTCAATTCAATTTTATTTATATAGCGCCAAATCACAACAAATGTCGCCTCAAGGCGCTTCATAGATACAGAGAAAAACCCAACAATCATATGACCCCCTATGAGCAAGCACTTTGGCGACAGTGGGAAGGAAAAACTCCCTTTTAACAGGAAGAAACCTCCGGCAGAACCAGACTCAGGGAGGGGCGGCCATCTGCTGCGACCGGTTGGGGTGAGAGAAGGAAGACAGGATAAAAGACATGCTGTGGAAGAGAGACAGAGGTTAATAACAGATATGATTCAATGCAGAGAGGTCTGTTAACACATAGTGAGTGAGAAAGGTGACTGGAAAGGAAAAACTCAATGCATCATGGGAATCCCCCGGCAGCCTACATCTATTGCAGCATAACTAAGGGAGGATTCAGGGTCACCTGGTCCAGCCCTAACTATATGCTTTAGCAAAAAGGAAAGTTTTAAGCCTAATCTTAAAAGTAGAGATAGTGTCTGTCTCCCGAATCCAAACTGGAAGCTGGTTCCACAGAAGAGGGGCCTGATAACTGAAGGCTCTCCCTCCCATTCTACTTTTAAATACTCTAGGAACAACAAGTATTTAAAAGTAGAATGGGAGGGAGAGCCTTCAGTTTATATAATTTGTATAATTATGAATAATTCGTATTCATAATGATTACAGGACATCGGATTACTTGTTCTTATCACTTAATAATGCACAGTTATCATATAGAAATAAGAAAACTGAAGTTGTGCACAATTTGAACATGTTGCCTGCCTGCAGCACTAAAGGACTCCGTGAGAGACGTCTGTCTCGCCCTAGCAGCACCTGTCCCTCTCCTCCTCTTCAGTTCCCCTCAACATATGCTCATCATATTCTGTGATATGATTTACTCTGAAGTGCTTGATGAGGTTAGTAGTGTTGCCACAACACCTCACTTTCTTGCCACATGTATTGCAGACTACGTCTCAACCGTTTGTGGAAGTAAAATACGTCCACACATGACTCCATTTACGCTCAGCCATTGTTGTGAGTGTGCACAACAAGGGGCCGGACACATTTATACAGACGTACTTCACACATGACTATGACAGGCGGAAAACTAAGTAGTTCCTTCCAATGTAGACAATCCAAATGATATAGTTTATTTCCACTCTGTTAATGATAACCTACAAATTTACCCTAAATTACTAAAATATCGATATTTTAATATGAGTATCGATTCTAGAACATAAATGACTGGTATCGGAGGAACCGCACATCACTATAAAGTACTCCTTGGTCTCACATCCAAACCCATTTGGTAAATGCAATTTTTCAGTGTACAAAGACATGTTTTAACCCAAACAACGACCTGTGTCGAAGTTAATCAGTTAGTATTATGAAACCAAGGGCAAGCAGCAAGTTAAAACAATAGGAACAAACCGCATCACTACTCCCACAACCTGTGCAACTGTTGGATCAGTCTACGTTCCACATGCATTACTTGCACAGGGTGGTGTGCTATTTGATAAAAGCTTTGCCAAAGTTGGGGTAATGATGTACTGGAGTAGCAGATTTGCTAACTGAGCTGAACCTCCATCAAGGATGGTGTTTTGGACCTGAGGCCTGGAGGGCTTCTTGGAGGAAAGCTGGGCCCTGTTTTGATCTTTGTGGGTGATGAGGAGTCTCACGGTGCCGGTAGCTCCTTTAAACCTTCACCGTTCACCAAAATCTGTTGGCTGTTACCTCCTCATGTTCTTCTGATGACTCCCTGTATGAGTTTGCTTTGCTGAATGCTTCTGATGTTAACCTACACGTAACCTAGAGAATTTGTGTGTATGTCTCGTTGTGCAAACAGTCCACATATTCCTACGTTTTGCTGTATGTCTGTGTGTATCCCTGAGCCTCTGCTCGCCTTTTTTTCCTTCCCCCTCACGCACTCACGCTCTCTTGTGCTTGCGCGAACACCATCAAAGCCTGCCACCCCGCCGCTCTACTCAATTACACACCCAGGCTTTTAAAAAGACACCCTCAAATCCGGCTCCCGCGTCTCCCAAGGTCAACACTGCTTATTCCTTGTGGCATTTAGCAAAGGGAGAGGATTACACTGGTACGTATGAACCAGGTATTGGCTGTACATTATAGCCTTAACAAGAAGGAAAAAAAACAGCCTGCTTTGTGGGCTCGTCTCTTCACAGAGCCCTTGAATTTCTCACTATCCAAAACATGATTTTAGGAACTAAGTGGGTTTGTTGTGTGCTCAGTTTTGAAAGCCATCGGGGGATTTCTTGTGCCCGGAGGAGGCAGTATTGCAAAGGGAAAGTAGGCTACGGTGCAGATTGGAGGGTTTTTTGTCTAAATGATTAGTGGAGATTGTGGGATATTTTCAGATGCTTCACTGGCAAACATAGCGCTCTAAACACTCTTTATCAAATGGCATGCATTGTGCTCCAAATGTATTTGGACAGGACCTTGTTTCTTTTAGATTTTAGCTCTTTGGTGCAGGGACGGCTTTTAAATTTAGACCCATCCATATCAAATTATTAAAGAAAAAGCGCTTTTTGAACAACTGTGTATGGCAACAACGCAAAAGCAGCGAGGAATCGTTTTCTGTAGCCTCCTGACACAAATTCAGAGTTATAGAAGTTTTATCCCAGAAACATCATTCCACTTTGAAGTGTTAATACTGGGAATACCCGCTTCTCAGCGGGTCTGCTTTTTATGACACAAGTAAACTGAATTTTATTTTATTTTTTTTCACGACGCGTCGTTAACAAGCCAGACGGCTGTCTGTTACTGTCTCATTTCACATCAGCTCTTTTCCTGATTAAGCTGTTAATTATGCCGGTGCAAAGTGGAATACATGGATGAGTAATTGTGTGAAAGTAAACATGGGTACTGGGTATCAAACGCAAATAATTAACTCTCTGTCACCCCGCTTCAGGACTGCTATAGTAAATGACTTTCTACTCTTCTGGAAATCCGGCAAAGACGACAGGGCTTCCACAGCTTCATATAATTTGTAGCAGGACCATAGTGGTGTTGTTTGAGGGCTGATTTGAAATTTCATACCCTTGTTTCCATGTAGTCATTTATTCAGACATGTTTTCCCATGTTTACTATAGCTGAATAATTTATGGCTGTGTGTACTCCAAGCTGAATTCTCCCTAGGATAAATTGAGGCTAGCTCAACGTCTGGAAGACTACCTAAAAATAAGATGACCATTTTATTTATTAACACATAACACATAATAAGTCCTACTGCTCGATAAGGGAGAGAAACATGGGTAAAATTTTAAGATGCCCTTTTTTTCTTAAAGCCTTTTAAAAAAATAATATTAAACTTTTAAAACTTCATCAAAATCATCCAACCTTTACCTCTTCAACCTTAATTTTGTTTAAAAAAAACCTTTCACACACGCTATCAACATTAAAGGCAAATATTGCCCTGTAGTGTTTTCTACACCTGAGAAAATGACACATAAAAGACAGAACAAAGGAAAGGAAAACAAAGATGTGCAAACACCTGACATCTCAAGAACACAAAAATAAACATGACCCAGTTCTGCCTGTTGCATTAGAAAACTGCAGTGTATTAGAAAACACAGAGATGAATGTTAGATGGAAAACGGGGATCATTTAATTTCATTATAATAATCACATATTGATGGACTTAATATTAGCAGCGACCCAGTTAAGATCAGAGTGTTATACACTAACACGGCCTTTGTGCTTTTGACAGATCAGACTTCTGCCATAATGTTAGCTGAGGACGCTGTTTTACTGTATTCATGTAACTTGGTCATGTATAGAGGTGGGAATCACCATACATCCCACGAGACAATATTATCACAATACTTAACGCACGATACGATATTATTGCAATTTTTTAAAATATTTTGCGATATTCAGATTCTGTACATAAAGGTAAACTTTATCAATATTCATTTTATCTAATATCAAAGTCTCACACTCAGTCTTTCTCTCATTTCAGTTTTATTGTTGACAAACTGAACGGTTTGTATTACAGTCTAGTCCAACTTAACTGAATGCAACCATCTGGTACAATTATAGCTATTCTGAACTATGCAATTTGTGAAAACTATGCAGCCCCTTCAGCAACTGAAGAATTTGAAAATATAACAAAATATAATTTTACATTAAATAAAAAATTTTTAAACTTAATCAAAATAAAACATGTCTTAAATTAAAACAAGTAAACTGTCATGTTTATTGCTGCCAAAAAAAAGTTAAACACATTTGGACAGTGAAGGAATGTCAGGATTCTTGCTCAGAAAAAGGATCAACATGCTCTGAAGTCAGAGCACAAAAACTTTTTTTGTAACAAAATATCGATTTCTGCTGTCTCTGTATCGATACATTATTAGCAAACAAAATATCACGATACTACACAGTATCGATTTTTTCCCCCACCCCTAGTCATGTATGTGCGTAAAGTATTTATAGGTGTACATTACACTGTATAAGATGTAACGTTTATCTTCCAGGCACAAATGCAGCTTTGGGAGCTCTGCACTTTGATCTCACCTCCTAAATTTTTATCATCTAACTTGTGTATTTGAAACGGAAGGTAGCCTCAGGTTCCCTGTGATTATTTATGGAATTATATATGATATATTGACAATATATACACAATTCAAGGTCCACTTGCAAGCGTCTGGATGTCTCACTTGTGCTGGGTTGAGTTTAAGCTTGAGATCTCATTTTTGACCTTGGATAAAGTCATTTGAGAAATCTCCCCCCCCCCCCCCCCATCCTGAATTTACTAAAAGCTCTTCAGGAGGCTTCAACAATTAATCACGAAATCCTTGCCAGCAGATGGAATTGGCTACATTTTTTCTCCAGTTATATATATTGATAAAGAAATCAAAAAGGAGAGAATATGAATAAAAAGCTGAGCCCTGTGATAAAAGATAAAACAGTATAGTGGAAAGATATTGAGAAAGCCAGTAAGAGACCTTGCTTTAGAGAAATCTTAACTAATGAATACTGTACTGTTTAAAAAAAAAAGGTTTGATTGGTCACCTCTTAACATTTTTTAAACTCTTTTTAAAAAACCTCCTCAAACATAACATAGGAAGGTCTGCGTATTTCTTGTTAATGAAATACATTCAGTAAAGTCCTCGGGCTTTTCACAAAGCCTAATCGCTTTTCTCACATTGCTTTAGTTTGTCCTCATCATACTAATTTAGAATTATGAGATCACGATAAGAAACTCTGTCGTAGTCCTTATTGGTCCTAGCTGTTGTAATTGTGTTACGCCGTACTATAACATTTCATGCAAACGCAGTGCTAAAGCTATTGAATAGATAACCACTTCAAAATGTGCGTATAGCACTGTGGGCTAAAAGAAAGGGGCTTGTATTTCTGAGCCAGGGCTTTGAAAGCAGATTGAGAACAATTAAAGCATGTCAAAGAGGGGGGCAAGTGATCAAAATCTACTTTATTAAGTGATCCAAATCAAAAATGATTCAAAACCACATTTGAAATCAGAACCACTTAAAAAAACGGAAAGTGAAATGTCACTCTGTGTATGCGTCTTCTCGGTGAAATGTCAGCATTTGATTTGATCTGGCCCAATCCTATCTGTACACCAATTCTACCACCGCGAATACGTCTGTCGGCTGTCAAAGGGCAAAACATTGATTCAGAATCTTGTAACGGTTGGAGCAGCAGACTCATAGAAATTCCCAAATGCGTCCGGAGACTCATAACTTGTGCTTGCTGAAATGTACTGGGCATGAGCAGCTACAACTCTGCACGGTGACAACTCCACAGACGGAGGCTCAGGTGCCGCTTTCCTGTTTTTATGTGGTTTCCAAACAACCTTGGCTTGCCAACGGTGCCACATAAAAACGTTGAGGGAGCCATCACTCTCCCAGCAGTTTGATGGATGGAAAGATAGATGAGCTGACAGATGACTACATAGGTAGCGCCGATAAGATCAGTGTCATTTTATGCACCGGGGAGAAGAGACAGAGGGAGAAGGAGCGATAGAGGGAGTAGTTCGGAGAAGGCTTCATCATAAATATTACTAATTCATTTCCCTGGAGAGCTCGGATGTAATAGAGAGAGTGTGAATGGGAGGAGACAGAAAGAGAGAACGGGGAGGTGTGTGTGTGCGAGTGAATACAAAACTTGGTGTGCGTGCATGTTCAAGAGCGCCCTTTTTTTCCTGAAAGAGAAGAGAAAAAGAGAAAGATGGAGACGTTGAGGAAGGTGCGATAAAGTTGTCAAAGGAGTGAGACAACAGGAGGGAGAGAACGGGGAGTGGGTGAGAAATGGCTCAGAGAATGTAGAGGAAACCGCAGAGAGGCTGAGGAGACAAGGAGACAAATGTACAAGTATGGGCGCGGGGGTGTAATTGAAATGGAGGGAATCGGTAGGCATTAAAAAGGGTATTATGTCCTTTAGTGAGAATGAGACGCGCAAAAACCAAAAAGGAGTCGTAAGGAACAAAGAGGGATGAGTGGGCGAGCTAAAAGTGTACACACAGATTGACACAATGGCTTAACCTGCGCGTGCGTTCTTTATCTGTGGCTCGAGCTCCTCCTGCAGTTGTTACAGCTTTTCGGCCTCTGATACCTGCGCTCGTGTTTGTGCACGCGCCCAATCGTGCACGTTCGCGCGCGCTTGCGAGATCAGTCAGAGGTTAGGAGACGGGGACGCACAGAAGTGACAGACGTTGTCATCTCCTGTCAGACCCAGAGACGTGCGCACGCAGACGCACGCAGACACACACAGGCACACACGCGCACGCATACGGACACACTCCTGACTCCCACTCGCTCTCAGTGTGTGCTCTTCACACACCCGGTACCCTTGTGTCCCTTATCACACGCTCTCCCATCTGTTCCTGTTTTAAAACACCCTCAGCGCACAATCATTTTTAGTCACTGTGGCAGAAAGTGTCTGTGCTGAGAAATCCCACTCGTCAAACCATTCACTTTCACAGTCACACCGTAAACTGCTGTGGCTACTGTTAATGAACATTTGCCGTCCCCACCAAGCAATAAATTCCTCGCCTGGGGTTAATGTTGGTCATCAAAGTTTAATCATGAAGAATTATTTGCGCCGTATTAATGTTTAAAAAAAATAACATAAGGAGAACACGAGGGAGGGTGGTGCAGGTTAGAATTTGTGATTTGTATGTAACAGTGAAACCAGCTGGCATGAGCCAACATCATTTTCTCTTCTTATCTTCTTAGCAGTCCAATCACATTCAGCGCAATCTAATGCATATCGAAAATAACACACGTCCCCTTCAATAGGGCATCGATAATGAATTTAGTTAAATGCCATGACTAATGTGCATTTTGTGGACTAGTAATGGGCTCATCAGAGTTAGGGGACACACGCGCAGGCCAATCCGGTCCAACGCGGCCGCCCCCGTCCCCGTCGCACTGTCCAATGATCGCCACCCACGTGCTGACGTCTCCCATTGTTTGGACTGGGACGATAAAGACACGAAGCCGCCACTCTTTAGAATGCATGAAAGCAAGTCCTGGGGGCAAGTTCACCAAAGCGTGAAGGAGGGAGGAGGGAGACGACAGAACGGGGGGATGGAGACGGGGAGAGGAAAGAGGGGAGTAAAAGCAAATGGTTTTGTGGCGACAGTGATAATCAGGCTAACTAAAAATCCCTTCAGCTCACGCAGAGCAGAAGCGATGCTGGGAAATGAAACGAAGCAGGTTTTCACTGATGTGTTTAGGGGCTGCGATGCAGACACACAGATGTGCCTGCAGCTGTTAACGTATACATGTGTGTTTCTCTGCAGTTTATATGACGAGTTTAGGGCTGGATTAGTGGATTTTGTTGAAAGCTGTGCCCACTGAAGCGGCCTTTAACTCACAGCTTTTAATTGTTGAGACTAAGTTTGAAATACTATTGCGTGCCCGTGGACTGATATAAAGAGCAGTGATGAAACATTAGTCTGTTTGCACAAGCAGCTCTCAGCATCTTTTTTTCCCGTTGTTTCTTGTCCTCTGGAGGCTTCGCTCTCCTCGAGCTGCGAGGCGCCTGATTCAGCTGGATTTGGGTGGAAGATACGAGGGGGAACCCTGTTTTTAGCTGATTATATGTGTTTTAAGACCTTCTTGGAGAATTCACACGTGCGCACTTGCTCACTAACACGTACAATGCCACATGCAGTGCAGCGCTTAAGCAAAAAAAAGAAAAAAGAAAATCCGTATATGCAGCCAGCTCAGAGGCGTGAGATAGCGCCGAGGCATGAAAAGCCTTTTCCTGAAATGGCTCCCTCATATCACAACGCACAATTAGGCCTGCCATTGCAGTGCCCTGGAGTCAATGGTGGCACAGTACAGAGCTCTGCTTGGATAGATTGCTCTAGGCTTTCACCCTGCGTGGGTATGAATTCTGCTGCAGCCCTCTAACTGCATCGCCTGCACGTTACGTGTTCATGCGTGTGTGTGCCTTGCGCCCAGCCGTTTGCGTGAGCGTAAGTAGCAGGGTCAGCTGGCCTTGTTGGTAGTGGCTTTCTTTTTTTTCATTTTACCCCCTTTTTTTCCCCTCTCTTGCACTCTCTTGTTCTTCCTCACATATACATGCACAGCAAATGAGGCTTTACGCTGACATTAGAACCACATCAAATTGGCAGCTCCTGTGAGGAATCCGCAGGCAGAGCTTCCCCCTGATGAGCTTTTCTGAAGCACTCCCGTGCAGCCAACAGAGCCTCTGAGCAGAGATTCATTGCGCAGTAATCATCCTATACAACACGAGGTTTCCAAAAGACCTACATGTAGGCAATCCGGCCCGAGAGGCTCTTACATTCTCCACACTTTTCCTGCCATCGCAAGAGGAGAAACTTGGAAATTTAAAACTTAATTAAACTCCCCAAACAGGGCCTTTTCCTGTCCCTGCTTCCTTTTTCGTTAGTTTGTGTATCAGCTCTGGCTTCTGTGGAAATTAGGTGAATCCATCACACCTTTTCCAGCAACTCCCAGGCTCTTTGCTCACAGGGAAAGCACAAAAAATGCAAGGCGACAGGACGCAAAGAGACTGCCTTGACAGTTTTTTTTATTTTTTTTATTTTCTGCATTACTTTTTCATCTGACCTGGCAGTGTGCCCCCTCACGCAGAATAATAGGAGCTAAAGCCATTCTCTTTTTGCCGAGCCATCAGTGAGCCATGGAGAGCCGGAGAAGAGGAAGTGATTTCCATGTTAATGGGAACCTTCTCAGCAGCGTCTAAACCTTTCCCTTCTTTCCTTTCCTTCCATCAGTGCTTCCTCGCTTGCCGTCTGTTTTGTGCTTACCTGGCTTTACCTGCTGTCGTTCCTGTGCGCTCAGTCGTTGTGGTGTTGTCTTGCAAAGGTACCTTTCACCTCCCAGTCCCTGTTTACTTCTTCCTTCCTTCCCTCTGCAGCACTCTTTTTCTCTCTGTCGAGCTTGATGAATGGAGTCGCTGGACTGTGAGCGCTACATCCTCAACAGGGTGTGGCAGGCCATTGCTAGCTATCTCACATCAATGCGAGTGTGTGTGTGTTTTTCTTTGTTTTTTTCTTTCATTTACCCTGCCTCCTGTGGTATACATGGGCAAATCCTGCCTCAAACTCTAGGCCATAAAAATGGATTCTTGGAAATGAATTGGACAGATAAGAGCACTCTTCAAGAGTCTCTTAAAATCCCTTTTCCCCCGCTACTGCAGAACTACATTGATGTCCACTTGGCTGAACATTTACAATCCCCACCCTAACCCTTTGAGGATCCCTGAGCAGCCAAGTGAACATGCTCCCTGAGGTTTTTTTTTTTTTTTTTGCCATCCTCTCCTGCCCTCACCGCACTCTTGACCCTCTTCTCCCTCTTCTCCCTGGGATCCTCAAAAACACAGCTGGAAACGGGCCAGCAAGTCATCTCCCCCAAGATATGATAAGTGGCTCCATCTACTATACGGTCTGTGTCAGAAAAACGGCGGTGGGTAAACTGCTCTGCCTCAGGGGTGCAAAACGAATCGCCTCAGTCCTGCATTCTCATCCCTTATACATAAAGGCAGGCAAGGCCAAACTAAGCTCTCCCGAGACGGTTTACGGCATTCTTATAAATCATAAATATACCTCGCCATATTGGGTAAACAGATGATCAGTCTGTGAGCAGAAGGGATACAAAGTAAACTTTGTAGGATGCAGGAGACAGACGCGATGCCAAGATGGACCCTGCGGGGCCTTGCTGGAATATGCAGCTTCCTGCTGTTTGAATGGGTTACAGATAGATGGGAGTTTCTTATTGTTTGATGTACATCAGTGGTTCCCAACCTTTTTCATCCAACACACCCCCACAGCCCTGTCAGATGGACAGTTAAACCCATTCCCAAATTAAACTCTTCTTTAACTGGATGTGCAAAACTTTAAGTTTGACATTTCCAAATGTATTGCCAGTTAACCGTACATTTGTCAGCAGTTATTTCAGACGTTCATCCACTGCTTTTACTCCATTTAACAGATAGTCGTTGGTCAGTTTTATATGTATCTGTTTTGAGGTTATTATATATATGTGTTCCTAGGTGTATAAGCCGTGAGACCAGTTTTCCCGTGCTTCACTCGCGTACGTCAGTTTGAAGAGGAAAAAGAACTCCATGGGACTCCGATGTGAAAAGAATGAAAGTGTACTTTATTGATCCCCGTGGGGAAATTCCTCTCTGCATTTAACCCATTCACTCAGTGAAGCAGTGGGCAGCCATTGGGCGCCCGGGGAGCAGTGTGTGGGGAGGGTACCTTGCTCAGGGGTACCTCAGGGGAATCGAACCCCCGACCGTGGGGGCCTCCACTCTACCTACTGAGCTATCCCTGATAAGAAAAGATGAAAGAAAAGAAAAGATGTAACAAAAAATTTATTCCACAGTTTGCATCTTACAGGAGTGGTCAGGTTTAACTTATCCTCAACAAAATAACCCACTACGGTAGGAAAACCGTGTGGCTCGGTTCTACCCTGCTGCCGCGTATAGCTTATGCCGTATTAACTCTTTTTCTCGCTCTCTCTCTCCCCCCTCCCGCACCGCATGCGCTAATTTGCATACATCCGTGATGCCCAGATTTTACTATAAACACGAGTCTTTAAGGCACATGTATTCATGGTACTACGTAACCAAACCAACACAGCAATAAAATAATTTTAGTTCCACTATAAACATGCATTTACTTCCAAAATTATTAATTACACAAACAAGCTTAACAACAGCGAAATATAAATACTAAAACATATGAACTATCTTAACTTAGCTCCCACACTGGGCATATTATAAGGAGCTTTATTTCTTGCATTATCAGGTTGCTTTGAGTTATTGGTTTGGTTTAGGTTACTCTATGCATCTGTTTCTCTTCACTACATGTTCTTGTCCTCAGTGTATTCTCAGTTATGCCTGTGGTAGGTTCCCATTGTTGTTTAGTGTGTCTACCTGTCATGTTTCACGTCTGTCGTCTGTTTCTTTTGTTTAAAAGTTCATCTTATGTCTGCGTCTTATTATGGTTCCTGTTTTATTTTGAAAGAGTCTGGTGTTCTTTGCTCATTGTATCCTGTCATTATGTTTCATTCTAGTTAGCTGTATCCTCAAGTGACGCCACTTCCCCTAATCACCTCATGTGTGTATTTAAGTCCTCAGTCTCCGTGTTCGGCGTCACATCGTCTGCATATACCGCCATGTTTTCCTTGTCAAGGTCATAGTTTAAAAAGTCATAGTCTTGTTTGCCGTTTTGTTTGTTCATTTAATCTGTCAGCCAAATAAAGGCTTGCTTTATTTTTGAAACGTAGTTTTGTCTCCACCGTGTCTGCTTCTGGGTCCACCTCATCTTCACACCGGCGCACCCCGCTGTGACAGTATCCATATTGTTTAGATTTGTTTGTTCTGTTGTCATTAATTTGAGAAAAATAACAAAAAACTTTTTTATTGACAGTTTTATTCCAAAACCAACAACCTGTTCTCATCCCAATACGTAACATACCAATGACTGTGACAGATTGTTGGGATGTTACGCGTTGGGAGGCATGAGAGGCATGAATTTATACATGTGTTTTACTGTTGACATGAAAATCAACCTAACAAAGCGTTATGTACGTTAAATCTGTTCACTTTCAGATCCTGAATCACTTTGGAAAACACTATGTGTTAGAATTAAGGTTATGGTTAATGTTAGGGTTAGGCTGGAGTCTCTGCTCTAAGCGTGTTTTACCGCGGCGAGCAGCTTTCTATTGGATTCCATTGAGAACCCAGAGCGTTTCATAAGGACGTGGAAGCGTACTTTTTGTGTTACTATGTGATGCCTTGGGCCGTGGCAAATCATCGTTATGTTACACGTTGGCAATGATAATGACTATCCACACTATCAGCCAATTATGTTTGCTACTGTTTACTGTCAGCAAGCTATTCTAACCGTTTAGTCACTTTCAAAAGCATATATGGTTCCACGTGCTCCTATTTTTTCATTGCTTTTAGTTGACTTGTTAATTATAACAATTTAGATGATCTTTCCATTTACTTCTGGCCGCTACAGAGACACCTGTGGTTATACACACGGCTGGTTTGAAAAAGAAGAGTAAAGCAGTAAATACAGGGGTAGAGACTGAAGGAAGGCAGAAGGCTCGTCCTATATACTTGCTTGGAAGTGGAAGCAGACTTTCATCAAAACTCTAAAATATTCTGACTTGAAAGGTGAAAGGAAACATCCACAGTCCGGGCTTCAGATAAAAACATCTGTTTTTTTTTTTTATCTGTAGGTGGTGTTTTTCTCTCTCCAGACATCGTTGAAGCTGTGCATCTGCGCAGTCATGGTTTTTGCACAACTGTACGAGAGCTCCCGTGTGGTTTAGCCCGTGTGTTGTAACTGCTGCACTTGCAATTAAGGGTTCAATTCTCATCAGGCTCATTTTGCAACAGTGCAGAGTAAACTGCTTTTCATAGTGTGCTAAACAGGAGGGGAAATATTTCTCAAAAGTAGTCTCATAAACTCTTTAAAAACATATTTTCTATATTGTTGTGAATGACAAGTTTTTTTTTTGTTCTCAGTATACACACTTATTTTAATTGAGGCAACATCTGCCAGCACCATTATTAATAAGTGTAAAACAATGATAATTACGATAAAAACACCAGGTGGAATTCACCGTCTGCTTCTCTTCTCTTTGTATCAGGAGGTACTTGCTGCTGCTGCTCTAGACAGATATATGTACACATGTACAGTGGAATCAGAGATATTTGTTAAAGATGTTAAGATTCTAAAGATTGCAAGTTGTGTTAAATATTTCTCATTTTTTAATTTTGCAGAATACAAAAGCAAACACATATTTCTTCCACAAACAAACCTTGCAGCTTGGTGGCAAGTGGCCAAATCTAACTGGGCAACACTATGAGAATGCCATAGCCAACTTTTTAATTGGAAAAGAGTCTGTAATTGTTTGTACAGGTCCTTATATAAGAAAGATGAGCAGATGTTGTTGTACAGTAACGTCTGTGTTAGGTTCTCAGTCATCCAGATCATGGTTGCCTTAAGAGCTTTAGAGAGAAGGCGACTGGACTTATTTAAGCTTCTTCAGTTCTGCAAACAAAAGCTAGGGGGTCCCAGGTGTTTAATCCCTTTGGGGGTGGCCATTGGTCCACTATTTATCATGTGCTTCATCACATGATTAAAGTATTAAAATAGCACATACAGTTTAAACCTTTTAGAAGATGTGCTATTCCCAATTGAAATGAGAGAACCTTTTTGGGGGGGACCGTCCTCTTAGTCACAGAGAAAACTGTGGTGCTTATAGCTCTAGAACTGATGCAAGCAAAGGCCACTCTGTGTTAGCCCTGTGATGAACTGGCATACTGTCCAAGGTGCACCCCTCCTCTCACCCAGGGTCAGCGGGGATAAAACTGCCACCAACCTGTGACCCAGAATTAGATAAGCAGTTTACAAAATGTAACCCTGGATGGATGGTTGTCTGTCTTTGTGCTTATGCCAGGAACCAGGTTGTGCATCGCCTCTCAGGCCAATAATCATCATAAGTGCCTCTCACAGGAGGTGTAAGGAAGTCCCGTTTCTTCGTCGTTACATGCATAACAAATAAGAGTCCTCATTGCATTTCCCAGGCCAGCTGACATTACTTAATGCATTCAATCACAGCAAATTAATTTGCAGAAACAATAATCTACAGTGTTTAATTTAGGTGCTGACAGCTGATTGTGGGTCTTCTTCTCCGCGGACTCACAAATGGATGCGTCTTGTCTCAAGAGGAAGCATTTCTCATCTCAGCAAATCTATGTCCAGCCCGCAACCTGCCTCCAGGCTGGGACAACGCTGTGCATTAATTCAAGCTGACCTCTGCATTTGCCTGCTCTTCACTGGTATATCATGGCTGCAAAAAACCCCCAACAACTTTGACTAATTTCATAGCTCTAATGCGCGCTTGTATTTGCAGAAGAGTAATAATGATTGCACCGATAACATAAACAATTAGGTAATAGGCAATAATTTCCAATAATTGTTAGTCCCTAATTAAGTTTTACATCTTCAGAGCCTAAAATAAGAGACGGAGGAAATGAAATGAAAGAAGAAACTAATTAAAATGGAGGTGGCTAATACCAGCGTGCTTTTTATCCTTTTATTTTCTCTATCCCTCCATTTCTTTTGCTCTGTATTAATATTTCATCTAAAGTTCAGTGCTTTCTGCTTCAATAGACAGTAAAATCACTGCTGGAAACATAGCTCTCAGTCACATCTCTCTCCCTCTCTATCTTTGTCTCTCTCTCGTTTTCACCTCCTCACTCACAGCCCTCCTTTGTTTCCTTTCACTCTCTGTTTTTTTTCCCTTCGCTTTAGCTCTTGCCGTACATTTTCCGGTATCTCCCGTCTCTCACAGTATCTTGTAAGTGGCGGCAAATGTCAGCAGTGAGTCTAACTGGTCTAACTGCACACTCTACTTTCCCATCTCTCAGTCACATCGTTCATTCATCCAGCCAACCAACTAGAGAGCCCGCTTGCACTTTGTTTTATCATTTTGTCAGTGGCACTCAAGAGTCAATGTAAAGCTTTTTAGCCACCTGATATCCCGGCTGGGCCGCAGCTGGCGCTTGCTTTCTCTTTATAACCTTCAAAGTGGAATTCATTTAAAATGAATACAGAGCAGGTGACTTTGAGCAATACTTAAAGAAAGTTGCTGCAGAACACTTGGCGAATTGTTCGTATGGCTTCTTCCTGCATCGACATAAAAAAGGCATCATTGTGGGATTGATGCAAGGTGCTGGGAGTCAACATTGTTTAGCAGTGAATGCACTTAGGCACCTGGGTGCGCCCACGCTGGCATGGAAGCACAGGCATTCACATACTAATGGACTAATGGACACACACTCAGGCACACCCTGCCTTTTCCTCCTGCTGCATATGGCATTCGAACAGAGCTCAGTAATGGCTAATGGCCTACCTCTCTGCGCAAGGCAAGTTAAGCAGCAACATGCCGCGCTTATACCGCTTGCCCTGCAGCCTGTAACCAAAGTGATCCGTTTCATTATTAACCCCATTAGCACTGAGATAGAAGGTGCCACTTTCACTTTCTCCGCTGCCACTTGCAGTTTAATTTAACCCCCTAGTGGATCGGAAAGAATAAAATTTTTTGCCTAGGCAGCAGATGCGGCTCTGTTTTCGTCTCTTCATCCCTGCGTGAGCTATCACTCCGTCCCTTTGTGTCATGATCGCGCTTAAATTACCCTCTGCGTGACTTGATCCTGCCTTCCGTCTCTCTTCGGCCTTTTTGCCTTAAGCCCTCTTGGGTATAAGTGCCTGCATGATGGACTCCCCCCACCCCCTTAAATGGATGCAGATTTTATTCAGGCTATTTCCAAAACCAGTCCATGCAGTTTAGCCAGCTAGACATTTTTTTAATGACTCCCCTAACTCGACTCTTTGCACCACCACCACCACCTCCACCACAAGAAACAACCCTCTGCTTTAGATAAGATGCGGTGGAGTCACATCCTCTTATTTTTTATTCCCACTCAACCCCCTGCCTCTTTCGCTCTCCCCTCTGTGCTTTTCCAGCACAGGCCCCCGATCCGCGCATGTCTTCAAAAAGTGCTTCCCTGCTGGGTTTTCACCCTCTTCATTCCCCTCTCTTCCCACCCCCTCTGTCCCTCTCGTGTTGCATCTTCCATTTCATGTGTGCCTGTCCTCTTTACAGTCACCAGCTCTTCCCCCTCCTCTCACCATCCAGCGGTACGTCAATTTAAGCACTTTTTCTGCACCTTTAAACCTATATTAAACTACAACCACTCTAATTAACTCTCACCGCCTGTCATTTTGCTTCATTTCCACATAATCCCCCATGCCAGCGTGATCCCAGTTCATCCAATCAGCTGCAAAAAAAAAGTGGCAGTCCCCAGACGACTGTAACATCTCTCACCGAACTCCCGTTTGACAGCAGTTGTGGGGAAACAGAGCAGCCGCGTAGGTGAGAAAGAGATGTGAAGAGAGTGTGGTCTTATCTGTGAAGGAGTGCCCAAAATACAGCACAGGAGGGCTTTCGATCCTTCTCTCCCAGGCACAATTATGGCCAGCTCAGTGGGAAGCATCTATATTAGTGAGACATGATGCATTGAACCGGCGTGACCACGCTGTTTGCTCGCAGCCCGCTCTAATGACTTTACCTGCGCGAACAAAGGCAGAGGACGGGGCACAGGCCCTCTCCATTTCGATCCGACGTGTGATTTTTATCAGGAAACCTGTGCTGCTTTTTATGGTTCTTTATGTGAGGAATGAGCTGGGAATCTCTCTCTGCCACTCACTCATTTCTTTCTTCTCCCTCTCCCCTGCTGAATCGCCTCTTTCTTTCTTTTCTCCCAGTCCATCACAGGTGGAAATGATGTATGACTAGTGTTGCCAGATGCTCTCCTGTGTGAGCAGAAAGCTGATAATGACTTGGTCTAGCCTACTTTACTGGCATCACACCCCTTTTGTCACTCTCCTCTGGAGCGCTCCCTGTGTGTGACAAGTGTGCATGAGAAAGAGCAAGGCTGGGGGACTGCTGGTGTGTATGTGTGCGAAAGGGACTGCCGTACACAGCTTTGCTGTACAAAAACCCGATCAATAGAAAAGACCGCCTCTGACTTGTAAATAACTTCCCTAATTTGCTGTCTCATTAGCAACAGGCCTGTTTATGTTCGAGTTGTCTTCGTCTCAGCCTTCTGGTGCTGTGTCAGTCCCAGATGGTAGGCATGGTAGTCACACCACATAAACTGGCATTTAGCATTGATTCATTGGCACACGTTGTCCCTTTTAGTGGGCAGACCCCTGCAGGGCCACGTGGGAGTAGCCTTACTCTGTTAACAGCAGAATTTTTTTTTTTTTTTAAATCGCTGTTTTCTAGTTTAATATGCACACGTTAGGGCTCGGGAATGTTTCACTGTTGCAGGTTATTCAACAAGTAGACACCTAATAGAACAACTGTACAGTATGTGCGAGCTTTATCACTCTGCTGTAACATCCTCCACTCCTCAAGGAAGGCTTTCAGCCAAACTGAGCAACCTGGCTGCAGGAAATTGCTCCCATTCAGCCACAACTGCATTAGTGAGGTCAGGCACTGATGGTTTTTGATACGGCCTGACCCACAGTCGATGCTCTAATTCATCCTATGCTGGAAGGTGCTGAGGTCAGGACTCTTTCCCATCAACCTGGGAAAATTCTTTCTTTATGGACTTGCCTGTGCAGAAGGGCACCTCTGCATTGAAACAAGAAACATGGAGCTTTCTCAGACTGTTGCAAAAATAGTATGTTATGATGTGATATGAAAACTTGCTTTGTTAAGGAAGGCTACCTAGCTCAAACTTTGATTAATGCTTCAACCACAGTAGGTAAAAACAGGTAAAAACAATGGCTGGACACTGCCAAAATTACTGCGACTACAGGTTTTTTATGTGCAGGGTTTTTTTTCTGAATCCAACTTTCTTGCAACATTTTGGGAAGGCTCCATGTTTCATGTTTCAACACATCAGTGCCCTCGTGCACAAAGGTAGGTCTATAAAGAAAGAATCTTCACAGGTTGATGGGAAAGAGTCCTGACCTCAGCTACTTCTTGCAGTCTTGTTACCTCTGAATTACTCCTTTGAAGATGGGGACCAGGTTTGCAACTACTCACGGTCAGCCACCATCTTCAAAGAGACTTTGGTGCATCAAGATGACAAACCAGCAGCAAGACAGAGTCGGTCTGCCATCAGTTTGTGACTGAATGGGGTCAAATTGGCAATTACATGCAACCTATTCCTGATGACGTTCCTGTACTTGCCAATCTATACACAGAAATACACATAAAGTACTCACAGTGAGAGTCCAGCCAGAAACTCACAGATTTAAAAGAGAAATTCCTAACATTCCTCCACAAATAGTGACGCGGTTGCTGCAGGGTGGTGATTTAACTCCAAAACGACATAGGCACTTAAATTTGAAATGAGTTGGGTTTTTAAAATCCAAGATAAATCATTTTTCGTAAAAACGTTAACCTGATCACGTTCTTTCTTCTTCATCATAGGAGAGGACAGCTGCAATTTGAATTTGTTGAATTATTGGCCCGCCGTTTCGTTTTTGTGTTATTAAGCAACAGGAAGCGTGACGTTTAAATCATCGCGCACCGCTTGAAGGGACATTTTGCCTGTCACGTCAATGCATTTTAAGCTATCTACTTGTCATGTAACACTTTTGGTCCACATCTCGAAAATAACCTTAATTTGCCATTACAGAGAGCAGAAATTGCATTAGCGATGGTGGCCTGGGCTGGAAAACACTTCTTTTTTTTTAACGCCAAAGTCAGCAGTTTGACTCTTTGTCCTTGTCAACACAGGTATTGATTTTACTTTTTTATATTTTAACTCCTAAAAAGGAACAGTGAGAGCAGTAAGAGTGAACCAAAGCAGTAAAATTACACTAAACAGAGGCTAAAATCTCTGCATGCAGAGATGCCGGAGGTTCCTCAGAACAAGCTACTTCTTTCACAGGTTTTTTGTTCCTTTCTAATATGATGTGTACATATATATATATATATATATATATATATATATATATATATATATATATATATATATATATATGCTAATCAAATGCTCATTATCAGAACATCGAACAACACCCTGTTTCACGCTTCATATGTCACTGTTGACTTTTTCAGTAACAAACCACAACAACAATCTTTCCCTAAACCTAAACAGGCTGTTTGTGCAACTGTGACAAATATAATCGACACAAAAACAATAAATGAAAGAGAAACATGTTTCAGCATTTTGAGACTTTTTGAGGCAGAAATACTAATTAACGTTGTCTCTCAGTTATGTTGATGAAACAAAATAAGGGCAGAACTGCGTTTTCCCCTCTCAGTACATATTTGCTCTTTCCATTCAGAGTGTAAATGTCATTTTGATGAGACGGAGTTGCGGGAAAAGTTTCCTTTTACATGATTTGAATCGTTTGCACTTCATTGCTTTCGACAATGGAGATCCATTTAATTTTCAAAATAAAATAATGTAGGGAATTTGGGCGAGAAAAATGACTGCGTAGTCATGTAGACATAGTTACATTCTGGTATGTAAAGAGTGATGCGTATTAAGACACTGTGGGAGGTCGTGTAACTGGGAGTTCTTTTTAGCACTTTAAATTGATCTTAAATCAATCGACTATTTATTTTTTCTATAACAAAGCTGTTAGTCTATATATTATAGTAAGTACACTGGAAAGAGCTCACATCAGGCATATCACAGATATCAGCTGTGTGAAGCACTCCTTGAAAGAATATGTCTGTGAAGGTCGTCAGTCATCCAGGTCATCGTAGTCAAAGGAGCTTGCAAAGAAAAGCGTCTGGACTTCTTTCAAGTAACTTAAAGAAGTCCAGACGCTTTTCTTTGCAAGCTCCTTTGACTCCTTGAAAGAATCTTGAGTAAACTCTGGAAGATGGAGAGAGAGAGGCAGAGGAAGCAATTGTTCACCGGGAGGTAAATGAAGGAAAGTATAAAAGTGGGTAAAGAGCAGCTTGGAGAGCAGCATATGGCAATGGGGCCAGTTCATGGCCCTTTAGAGCCATAAGGCCAGCAGTGAGCTTAATGCGTCTGTCACATTTACTGCTTGTTATGTGTGCAGAGAAAAGTCTGTGGTGCTAGCTAACAGCTAACCACTATTTAACCATGAAAAAAAACAAAACTTCCTTTTGAATTTCTGTGAAGCTGTTTCATTTGTGCCGTTATATAATCTCCACTGAGAATCTCCCAGACCATTACAGCAGCGGGCACAGAAGAACTGCGCAAATAAGCTAATATTAAATGAGTGTCGTCGAGGTGCAGGATTCCAATCAGACAGTGAAAAGGATTTAACACGGTCTAACCAGGTAGGTGTGGAGATCATAGCTAAGAAAAAGAAATATTACTTTGAAAGGCAGCTCAGTGAAAAATGGGAAAGTGTTTGATTCACTGTGGTTTCATCTTGATCAAGAAAGAGTTTGCTCTAATCTCATCAAACCCATCTTGGCTGCTGTGTTTTTAGAGAATTTCTTTCCTCTCTGTGTTACTGTGGCTTTACAATGTTGAGTCTTAATTTGACAACTCTTTGTCAAATGACAGGGTCATTAATTAATTTTTTTTTTTTTACCCCTGCCAAATCTGTAGCTTTAAATATTTTAATATGTGATCTAAGGTTAGATTTCCCCTGACTGATTGAGTTGAGTCTGAAACAGCCCTGAATAACTTATCTCGCAGATAGATGACACAGAGAGGGTGACTCCTTGTTCTGTCACTGCTAATTTGCAGCACCGTTCATTTTATGCAGAAAAGAGTTTCCATCTGTCCCTTCAGACAACAAAGTAGTGAAGTGGGAGCAACGTCAAGACAAAAAGGAAATTAGTCAAAGGCATTTTGTATATGAACCAACCAGAGATGGGCAGTAACGCGTTACTTGTAATGCGTTACTGTAATCCGATTACTTTTTTCAAGTAACGAGTAAAGTAAGGGATTACTATTGCAAAAACGGTAATTAGATTACCGTTACTTTCCCGTAGGAACGCTGCGTTACTGCGTTACTAAAACCGTGATTTTTCTGCGAGAATGTCTCATGACAGTGACGTAAGCAAGTGCGACATTCGTGACAACAGCTGTGTGCAGATCAACAATGGATCATATATCGAGTGCGGGAGAGAGTATGAGCGTGCAGCGTTTAAAGCGTGGAAGTACTGACCTTACTTTGAGTTTGATTCCATAAAAAGTGACAAAAACATTAGTGTCCGTTGTGCGTGGGAAGAAAACGTCTTTTTACAACGAAAAAAACCCCTAAACTTCCAAGCAAGCACCGAGTAGCTACCACGTAATGGGAAACTCACAGAGAAACTCGCGGATTCTTCCACTGACCGCAGCACACCTGCACCAGGGTAAACCTCCGCCTACCCCACTCCTGCTTTACAGGTGAAAACAGAGCAACAGGACCGCTAGTCTTTGATTTTATTTATTTTCTGCTGTGTTTTACTTGCATCTATTTGAAAGATTGAGTGTAAACACAAAAAATATTATTTTATGTGCTGGAATGTGCAGAAAATAGGTTTAAATGTTAAACAAATTTCTTCCAGTCAGAGAATGCTGCATATAATTAAATTTTTGCTTGATGCATAAAGTTAAAAGATTAAAACTAATAAAATAAGTTTTAAAAGGAGACTTTTCCATTTAATTACATTTTGTATGATGGATTATGCAGAAAAAGTAGAATTGGGCTGAAAGATCTATCGCTTTATCACCTATTCAGGTTGTAAATCGTGTTTTTAAAAAGTAACTAAGTAACTAAGTAATTAATTACTTTTGAAAATAAGTAATCAGTAAAGTAATGGGATTACTTTTTTGGAGAAGTAATCAGTAATTAGTTACTGATTACTTTTTTCAAGTAACTTGACCAACACTGGAACCAACTGTTATAAATCCACACAACTTCAGTTATTTAGTAAATCATCCACATTTAAGTGATGAAAATATATTGCATGCATTACTGCTGGACAAGCATTTGAATAGTTTTTACTTTTTACCTATATTGTTGTTGTGAGTGTTGACCTAAATAAATACAAAGGACCACAAATACAAAGAAAAAAAGCAACAATTACAGCCTCAGTTTTGAGCTTTTCCAGTCCCTTACTGCGATCCTGAGGGTGACAGCTGGAACAGGTGATGTGAAGGACGTATCCCACCCAGCATGCCGTCTGTTCCAGATGTTGCCCTCAGGAAGGTGGTACAGAACAACAAACACTAAAACAAACAGACTGAAGAACAGCACATATCCCAGGGCTGTTGTAATAATTCATAATAAACAATAGATGACATTGGTATGTCACCTTTTCACTAACTTGTACAATCTTCAGCTTGTGCATTTAGTAATGATTCAAGCGCGCGCACACACACAGATAGATCGCTGTACATATCTATTTGTTTATATTTTTGTACTGTTTGTACTGCGTTTACAGGTAATTCTTTTTATTTTTTCCTGAATAGTTAGATTGCTTTCTTTGCACTGACTGGGACAGCAAATAATTTTGTTGTGTGTTTGTCACGATGACAGTGAAAGAATAACTTCCTGCGAACTTCAATCGCTAAGGAAATAATGCAGTGTTTGTTGCTCTGGGTGAAATGAATAATAAAGAGGGTGGGGCACCAAAAACCTCAGTAACTTGGTTGGTTGAGAGGAGGGTGGATTGATCGAAATATCGATAGTACTAATACCAATGCTGGTACTGTTGTGGGACTGATACAACCGCAACAGGATCAATACTTTGTTTCTGTCTTTTGTTTTGTTTTTTGATGAAAAAAAATACACCACAGACATACACTATGAAAAATGTCAGTGTTGACAGATAGTATCGACCCTCACACCTATTTTTTAATATCTCATAGCACTTAAAAGTGCTTTAGGGCAGACCTTCCCAAAGTGTGGGACACAGAGCCATTGCAGGGGGGGTGGGGAACAACGCTTGGGCACTGCTAGCTTGGGGCAGCCACAGAAACGCAAAGCAGGAGCTGAAGCATAGCTGAATATTTTTCCAAACCAACTTCATTCTAAGCCAAAGACTAGAAAATATGGTGAAGCATATCTTCCCTTTGGCTTCACCTGCACAAGTGCAGAGGTAGGTCTCCCCTGCAGAATTGGTCTTTCCTTCGTCCGGAGCACGAGCTGGGCTGTTTAAATCACGGGCAAACAGTATCCCACATTCTTGATTTTTAGTTCACAAACACTTGTTGTAATGACTAACTACTCCTGACATTTTGGAGATGTTTGCTCTTTATACAGTAAAGCTACAGCTGGATACAAATAATATCAGGCTGATCCTGCCACGATTTGTTCCCCGTTCAAATCACGGACAAACAGGATCCAACAGTTGTTCATGTTTTTAAACCCATTTTGCACAGAGAGGCATTTTTTGAAAAATGTATTGATAGCAATGTTGAATATTATTACACAGGAAAAAAACAAACAACTACACGTAAAATAATCACACCGTGACGCCTCTGCCTTTCTAAATGGAGGGACAGTAACTGCTTATATATATAAGCGTGTAAAACCTGAAGATAGATTAACAGTATTTCGTCTCTATCTGCCATTCTGCAATCATCTTATGTAAACAATAACGTGGCGCACAGCGTGACGTGAAAAAAGGCACATACCTTTGACATTGCGTGATGAACTCTGTATTCCTTGTCCACACGTAGTTTTTAAAAATCTCAGTTTTCGGTGATTCGTGTGGACGAAACAGCTGTGTTTTCAAAAATACCCGTATAGGTGCAGACGTAGCATAAAAGAGTTAGTAGTTTATTTTCTTACTACCTGTCATTTATTGCAGATTACTTGTATTTGCTTAATTGTTTACTAAATGTTTGAGGTGTGAAGTAAACCGCAATGGAGCAATGAGTGTGTGTGGTTGGAGGATGTGTTTGTGCGTGTGCGTGCCACGCGGGGGGGACATTTTTCTTGTAAAACAAAGGGGGGCCTTGCAAAAAAAGTTTGGGAACCACTGCTTTAGAGACAGGTACAGTTATAGTTCAGGTCTTCAAGAACAACAAGAACACACTCAGTTTCAAAACACAAGAGAAACTGCTCCTTTTTTATTGTGTTAATAATTATTGTCAAAAGTAAAATCACAGTGATTTAGCGGTCATTAAAATGTGTTCAGAATATGCAAACTTATATTGATTTTCATGTTTCTTATAAATGATGACACTGATTTCCAATTATATGCTACCTATGTAATGTAATTGGAGGAGCTTGCATACATGATGCAGCCATAGCTACATGACAGCTCTCTTAAAAATGTGCTTTGTCTTGCAAATGTTCAAATTCAAAAGGGTCAGTAAATGAAAATGTGCTTAAATGAAGTGAAAAAATTATACTTAAAAAAAGTGTGACATGTGCTAACCACCAAAAAGCTGTAAAATAGTTGAATGAAACCATAAGCACTCGCAATGAACTATTTATTGCTTTTAATGTTTCATAGCGAGACAGAAATGCTTCAGCCAGTGGCTTTGCTCGGCCCTTCCAGAACATTTGAGGGTGTAAACCTTATCAAAGCACCATCAAGACCCAGCCTGTGGTGTACCCCGAGGTGATATTCATAAACCCATGAAAAATAAAATACAAGTAAAGAAAATGAGAACTATTTGTGATGTATTGGTTTTTTTACCTACTGTAATGCCCACGGAAGGACAAATTAGCTATCCTTCTCATGCATCAGTTGCTCAGATACAGGATACATATAGGAATAAAAATATCCTGTGCTTGTGTAACAATGTGCAGTTCAAAACGTGTTCAAAAACACAGAATTGCATCATTTTTTTCTAATGCTGCTCAAAAATTTGAATCCTTGAATCAGGCTTGTGGCAGCGAAATAATGTGTTTTCCTCTCAATGCCTCCCAGGAGGTCTTAAGATTTGTGCTACCTGAAAAAGGTGACAAGCTACATGTTTCATGCAGCTTTCAGGGCCCTTTGCCCTCCTTGCAGCATAGGCCAATGACAAATTCTTGTGGGCTCCAGGTCCGCGAGTGTCTTGTGATGTTTCTTGTTGTCTTTCTGAGGGTATGCCTGTGCCGTCCCTACCTCTTCTTCCATGGGCAGTAAATCTCAATGCTGGAAGAATAGAAGCATTCTGAGGGCGACTAAGAACTAACAAAGTATTAACACTGGATGGAAATCTCTGCATTTTGCAAAAAACATGTGCAAAGTCTTGAATAAATGTTCTCTCAGCTTGATACCATTAGTTCAAATTGGTTTGTACTGTGAGAACAGTTGATGTGAGAATAGCTCTATGATATCTTTACAGAAGAAAAGTAAAGCAAACATTCAGAGCCAGCACATGCAGCACACTGTCTGCTGTTTCAGTAGCAGTTGTCATATCATCTCCTGCCAAAACTAGTTTCTTCAAAAATGACAACGTTAATCTGTTATTAAATTAGCAACATCATGGTGTTAACTGAAATGTTCTGAAAACTCAGAGTACCTTTCAGATTTAAAATTGCTGTTTCTGTAACAGTGTCTTGAAATTGCCTTGGGAAAATCTGAATAACTGAACAAGTAATATATATATATAAAAAAATTAAATATTTTAAGAGTGTCTTACGATTGATAATGAATGCAGCTGCTCGTCTCATTACTGAGCGGCGTGTCTCTAATACCCCTGTCCTTGCTGATCTGCATTGGCTTCCCGTTAAGTATCGCATTCAATTCAAAATCCTGCTGCTCACCTTCTGAATTATTAACAATATAGCGCCAAGCTACCTCATTGAACTACTTAGATTATACACCCCTACTAGAGCACTAAGATCATCTTCCCAGTCACTCTTGGTACTGCCGAGATCCCGGCTGAAGACTAGAGGTGACCGCGCGTTTGCCTTGGCTGCACCCGACCTATGGAATAAGACTTAGAATTATAAAAATTAGTTAGCTTAATGCTTATTCTTATCTTCGGTTTATTCTTAATTATTTTTAATCATTTTTCAAATTTTTGACTGTTTTATCCCTTACAGTTATTGCTCTTTTATGCTTTTATATGCATTGCTTTTGCTTTTGTGTTTTAATGCCATCTAACCTGCTAGCATGTTTTGGTACCTTGCCGTAGCCCTCATCCTTCCCTCTTACTTCATCTTACCCTCTTACATGTTAAGCACTTTGGTACACCATTGGTTTTAAATGTGCTATATAAATAAAGTTGTTGCTGTTGTTATATTGGCATCAGCTTATCTCAGAGAAGCTTTGTTGTTGAGGTTTCACAAGCCTGTTTTATCTGACTTTAACTTGGAGGACTTGTTGGAGGGAGAGTACTGCAATTACTAGTACGGAAGCCCACATTACAGATTTGACATTAACAGACTTGGAGAGACAACAAACACGGTGAGCAATAACGTTGGTTTCCATGGATGAAAGACTTTGATGTCTGTAATCCCGATCCACAAAGTCACACAAGCTCACAAGTTTGTCTCACTGTGATGTTGTCAAATGTGCCGAATTCTTCAGATTGCGTGTTGTGGGACCAGACACTTGTCAGGGGTGGGCTATCTTTTATTCCGTCAGCCCGGTGTGTTTGTGTGATGTTGTTCTCGCTCACATTTACAGGTCTATCTGATTCCTTTAGCTTTAGCTGAGCTGATAACAGCTCTGTTTGAATGAGCTTGTCTGTTCTGTGTGCACGTACCAAATGGTGATATCTTACCTTTTCCCTTCACTCACTTTCTATCTCCCCTACCTCACTTATTCTTGTCGGTGGCCACTGTGTGCGTGCTAGGACAAAGGTGCTATTTGAATTTAAGTGCATGTGCGTCTGCTTTTTCTATAGAAATATCAGTTTTTTGGGTCCTCCATGCTTTTATCACATAGGTGTGCCCGATAGATGAGAAGAGGAACATATTATGTAAACTGCAAAGCCAGCAAAAGGACTGATAACGTACTGCTTTAATGGGCTGACAGCTAAACATAAAGCAACACACATGAACGAGCCTGTTATCTTGATTAATATGTCTCAGCAGAAGGAATGAATGGACAACTCTCTCTCACAGCTTCTCTTAACTGTCTCTTAATCTTTTCGTTTTCTTTATCTCCTTAAACCCTTCTGTTTTTTTAAATCTTAGGCTCTTTTAATTTGGTTTTTTTTTTAACAGTAGGTTTTCTGGCCATATTCTACCTGTCTTTTAATAATATCTGTGCAGAGCGCTCAAATGCACACTCTGCTTTTATCTCTCTCCTTCATTCTCTCACTTCTTTTAATTTAAACGCTGCCTTATCGCTGCAAAACGTTCTAAATATTGGCTGAGCGCAGGTGGGGAACAGCAATTTGAATACACTTCAAAAGACAAAATTAAATGTTTAACTGACAAATGAAGCGTATCAGCGCTAATGAAATGACAGCGCTCCTCTAATATGTGCCGTTGCGTGTCTCTCCCCAGGTATGTGGTCCTTCTCCGTTTCCGAGCTGGCCATCCCGGGCGCTGAGATAGGACGCATCTCCGCAATGGACGCTGACCTGGATGAGAACGCCAAGCTGGAATATACCATCCTGGAGGGGGAGAGCGGGGACACGTTCAATATCACCGGACTGAACCAAGAGGCGGTCATCACGCTCAACAAGGTGAATGAAGGATGACAGAGACTGAGGGGTGGACAGATGGAGGTAGATATTGATGAAAGAGTGGGCAGGAGAGGAGGGAAGGGTTTTGTAAAGGTTACCACAGATAGTGGCTGAGGAGGAGAAAACCAGAGCTAGAAGTATGAGCAGTAAAAGAGCGAACATATGGAGTCATTTTGTAAAGGTAAAAGGCAGCAAAGGAGACAGGAAACAGATGATGAGGGGGAGGACAGACAATGACATGGGTAGTGTAGGCCGGTCTGTAGAGAACAGTTTTGTTTTGAGTCGAAGCACAGCTAACAACATGCTGCCTAAGCCTATTAACCTGGAATTACCTGGAACTAAACAATAATGCTATATAAACTCACACAATTCATCACTGAACAGCCCTTTCAGCGAGGACTTTAATACAGCTGAGCTGCATTCTTCTTACCTGTTTTCCTTATTTGTCTCCCGTCGAGGAAGAGCGTATTGTTGGGTTTTTTGACAAATGAATCTCCGGCTTGATTCCACTCACTGCGAACCGGCCTCTTTTTATCAGCATGTCCATCTGTTTAAAGCAAACATAATGAAATATCTCCGCAAAACTCAATCCAAAGCGTGACGCATCCAAATGCAAATGCTTGCAGTGGCAGAGTGTAATTTTTTCGAGGCGGTTTGTCTCCGGCCTTTTAGCACATCCTTGCATGAATTGCAGAGCATTTGCATGTACAAGAGAATCAATACGGCTCTGGCTTTCTATTTTGAGTTCAATTGGAAAAATGCTATCATGCACAAATGATAGAACAGATCATTAGCCATGCAAATGCAGTCTATATGGATGTCATTTAAATATCTTGCCCTGTGACAGCTGGGATGTGCTCCGGCCCACCCCCCGACCCTAAAACTGGATAATCGGAAGAGAATGGATGGATGTATATTGTGATATACTATAAAAAATCATGGTTTGTGTTAAAATAGCTGTATTAACTGCATATCACAGCACAAGCCCAAGGGTGATGAGTCCTGTAACCAGCGTGAATCCTACAACATCTAATTGTTGATTGGTTACATGAAATTAAGCCACAGCGATGCCACAGATACATTTGAAAAAAGAGATATTTTATGTTATTAACAAGAAGGAACCCAGTTGTCTACATAGACACCATTGTGTTTATTTTTGTAAATGATGGTCTTATTTACAGAGTAAAATAGATAATAAAGCAGGGTTTGCCTTAGCGGATGGTTAGCTTGTGATTGTCTAGACATCACTGTATGAACATGCTGTCTTTGGTTTATCAGTCAGAACCATCTCTCACTCAGGGATTCATGGTTCATGTCTGGTTTAATAAAAACAGGATTGCAACAGCCACAAATGCTCACGTTGAGGCTTTAAAATGAGAGGTTGCAGCTGTTGCATCTATTCTTTATATACAGTCTCCTTTTTAACCCCAGCAAGAATCAGCCCCAGTTGTTTTTTTAATGCAGGCTGCAGATGGATAGATCCCTTTAGTGTAAAGCTAGAATTTTTGGTTTCAGTCATTCCCCGAGCTGCCTGCCATGCTGACTGATCGCCTTTTTGCACAGGTGTATGTGCATTGTGGAAGTGATGACTGCCAGTGTGCCTTGTATCCGTATGAGGAGAGGAATCACTCGTGCTCGTGTGTAGTGTGCATATGAGCAGGGCTGTGGGAGGCTAATGTGAGCTATGGTGCTTTGATTTTAAATGAGCTCTTCAGAAGTGTCGAAATACATATGAGTTGCCTTTATTGTTGTTAGCCGTTTCTCTGACGTGTGATATCAGTCACTCAGTCAGAGAGCGTGTGCTTCAGCACGTGTTGTGCCACCTGTGTTATACTGCCAGGTGTCATACCCATGAAGCTGCAACAAAAGAGAAAGCATAATTTTGCGTGTGCTTGTGATCACATGTAATATGATCGATCCAATGAAAAGACTGCATCAAAAAAACCACCTGTGTAACCAGCGTAACGCATTCCTCTGCGATTAAGTATTAAAATCGTATCAATGAGCGGCACACCGCACAAGGCCACGTGTCCACTCACAAAAACAAGCACATATTGTAGACTTTCTTTCACACAAGCCCACATACAAAGTCCTGATGCAAAAATGAAAAATACCACAGCTAGCACACCAGATCTGCTGCTGGGAATTCAGCGAAAACTTCAGGAAATTAGTTAGTCTGTTTACAATAATGAGTGTACAAATGCGAAAATTCTCTTTGTTTTTCATTTACTTTTATACATTTTTTTTATTAGGAGCTAACCCTGGACCTACAAAATACACACCCTCCATAGAAAGCATTGAGATTTGGACTAACATATTAGTCCAATTGAATTTACTGGCAATACACTGAGAAAAATATGGAATATTTCCAGCCACCTTGCTGAGTACACCTGTACAACTGCTCATTCATTTAGAAATCTAACAAGCCAGTGTTTCCCAACCTTTTGGAGCCACGGCACATATTTCACATTAGAAAAATCACACAGCACACCACCGAACAAAAATGTCACAAACAGCATATTGATTATTTTTCCCAGCGGACCAGGTACAGCAGAATTGGCTCGGTTTGTCCCCAGTATACCTTTCCTGCTTTCTTCTGAGCACTACTCATGCTAGGGCCTTCATCTGCGTCAGAGGTTTCTACAGGACTCAGGTCAGATTGACGACTTTTTCAGACTATTATGTAATTTCTTTTTCAACTTCTTCTGTTTTACTAGCAGTTGGCAACCCATTTAATTAGAGCAGGTAGTTGTACTGCCCTCTAGTGGAAGAGAATGTAATTGTTCTGCCCGTTACTCACGCTGGTCGCTTAGAGCACTGATCAGGTGGAACCAGACAATCTTCTACATCACATCTGATCATTTCTCACGGCACTGTAATAAGCCAATCATATGGCAGCAACTTTTTAACATAACAACAAAGGTTATTTTTAAAATAACCTTTTTATTGTCCTGTGTTTATGGATTTCCAAGCATGTATTGGCAACTGGGACGGTTGCAGTGCCCTCTGGCACTATTCAACATCAACACTACCTCATGGTTGAAGGGTGTTTCTCCCACCTGTCTTAAAATTTTTATTTACTGTCCATTAAAAGGCCGACACAGATATATCGACAAACAGCTCGCTTCTGCTGATATATCAGTGTGTCTGAATAACTGCTGATCCAGTGAGCGAGAGGCCAGAGGCGAACAGCCAGACTGTTTCAAGCTGATAGGAAGGCATCAGTAACTCAAATAGCCAAGGTACGCAGAAGATAACCTCAGTAGTTTACTATTTAGTAAGGAAATTAAATTACTACTGCTAATAATAATACAAACAGCAATGCTCTTTTTAATTGTACATAATGCAAAACAAATGCCATATACAGGCAGCTATAGTACATGAGGTGGCTCATTGTATGCTCAGACTGTCTGTGTGTCTCTCTTTCAGAATGACTGACAGAGCACTTCAACACTAAATAGGGCTCAATTAGTTCCATCTATTAAAACTGCATAGGCAGAAATGGGTGCTTTTGACTGCGATCCCCCAGGACCCCAGTACATTTGAATGTTTAAAAAAGCACTAGTCACAGCAGATAGCAGGAAACAATGAGTCACAAACTGACTGGCCAAATAGTGACAAACTGGAGCAATAGATCAAAGCATTTCTAAGATGTGACAGACACTTTGCCTCTAGGGTCTGTGAGAACCCCCGTCACCAGGATGAGGTTTTTGTTTGGTTGTAGCATGTTTGACTTTATGGTAGCGCTAAAGCTATTTCTTCAAAATTTGCCACACTCCTCAGCCAACCCGGTGAGTTCTATGCCAGAGTGCTGGAGAGGAGAATCCATCTTTTAGCTGGACAATGCGGTTTTCTTTCTGGTTGTGAATTGCTGGACCAACTTTTAATCCTCTCGAGGATATTGGAGGATGCGTGAGAGTGGGCTCATAATACTTGGCCAGTTATTCCACTGTATCCCTTTGGGAAATTTCCTTATGGGAGCTTGGTTTGTATTTGCTGGGAGTAAATTAGAATTTTTATATTTTAGATAACTGGATGTAAAAGTCTATCTTTCCGCATCACTTTTGGGAAATGCAAACTGCAATCTGGCTAAATATGCAGGAAAAACAACAACAAAACAAAACAGAAAAAAATGCTATTTGTATTCAAAAATTGATGTTGTTTTTATTTTTGCTGGTGAGTGCCTGACTGCACAAATGTTTTGGTTGGTGTACTGAAAGCCATGCAGGTGTGCATAGCGGTGTATGTGTGCGCATGTAAACACTTGAAATTTCTGTGAATTTATCATTGTGTCAGTTCTCAGCCTTGGGTTTGCAGGATTCGTTAAAAACAATCCGCACCCAGAGGTGGCGTGCAGAGCAGGATTTCCAAGTTCCTTTGAAGAGACGCGCCGAGGTAGAGCAAGGACTGGATACGGTGAGAGGTGCAAGAGAAAGAAATCTAAGCCAAGGACCTGGGAACAAGGCGAAAGAGTGCGGGTGAAGAAGGAAAGAAACCATGGGAGAGCTGAAGGAGGAATGTTAAATTGAGGTCCTGCGAGGCGGTGACAGCAGAGAGTGCGGTATAACAAGGGGGTTAGAGGAAGAAGCGACCGAGAGAGATGCGCAAAGAGACAGGGAGAGAGACACAGTGACAGCCATGGAGAAATTAGCTCAGCTATAGGCTGCGAAAGCACAGGAGGTTAGAAATACCCATCCGGAGAGACAAGCAGACAAAAAAAGCAGAAAAAAAATAAATAATAAAAAAGAGAGGTACAGTTATTAGGAGAGGGGGAGACAGCATGGCGACAATAAGACAGACTGAAGAAGAGTCGGGGAGAATAGGTGAGCATCGGCATGTGGTGAATAGTGAAAATCACATGTAAACAATTACACTAAACACCTCCCACCTCCAGCATTAGCTGCGCTGGATTCAGCCACAGACTCAAGGCAAAAAAAGTACAATTAATATTTCAACATGGCCTCCTCTGCGCTGCTTTACTCTCTCTGCAAAGGCACCAGAGAAATAGATTAGAATAGATTAGAGCAGGCTTGCTGTTCCAGTTAAATAAAACTGGATAATCACAGGTTACATGTGGATCAATTCTGAATGCTTACAAAGTGGAACATATATTGAATATTTACAGATGCTGCAAGGCACAATTTCCTGAGTATTTACAACAAGCTGTAGCCCCAGCAGTATTGGGATTTAGGTGGGGGGGGGGGGGGGGGGGGGGGGTAAAGGTGGGTGTGTTACACAAACTCTGTATGTGAATTTAAAATAATCTGACTTCAGTAGGTTAAAAGGATTTAGGCTTTCAGGGAATTCATGCATAACTAATGGAAATCATGTATGATTGGCTACGATTAATAGAATTAAACAAACAAAGCGTAAAATTAGCGCTAAGCTCCCCCTCAGTTTATACTTCATGAAACAAACAAAATAAATAAATAAAACAAAGTGTGTGTGTGTGTGTCTGTGTGTGTTTTCAAGCGTGCGTATGTTTGGGTTGCGTTAATAATGACTCATATGCCCTGCTGTCCGTTTCCCAGAGTCAGAAGGCTTCCACAGTGCGAAGAATTTAAACAGAGGAGTGAGATGATCTGTGCGCCTCCGGAGAACGAAGGATTTCCAAGTGGAACAATTTGTGTTGCCACAGAGCCGGCCTTGACCTCGCTGGTCATCTCGCTGCTGTGGGCTGAATCTCTTTAACCGCTGATCTACGGCGTGCATTCTCTCACAGGCAGAGATACGGAGAAACAAACACGCACATCTGCACAAGCACCAATAAACCACACACATATATATAGATATACAGGCACGCATCAATATTACACACTTGACCTCGCAGCTCCCTGTTTAAACTTTGGAGATTGAAGAAAAAGAGGTACACGGAGAAATAATCGCTTATCTGAGGGTGGGGAGGGCTGCGATGGTAGGTGGGTCGGAGCGGCAGGAGGGTTAACAGCCGATTAGAAGGAAACGGGGTCAAAAGAGAGGGGAGAAGAGATTTGGGGTGTGTAAAATAAGACAGAGAGAGAGCGTAAACGAAGGACGCGGACAAAGAATCAGACTCTGGATGGCGCCCCTTTGAATAGAGAGGAGGAGAACATCCCTGTGAAAGGGCGAGGGTTAGGCGGGGACACGCCATAGAAAGCTGGGTCATTAACAGCCTGTAAGTCTGGGTGACGACTGAAGCTGCTTATCATTGCTTATTTACTGTCAGTCCCACAGAGACACCCCCTAGCAATAAAAAAAATTCCCTCCTCCTCTATTTCCACTCTTCCCGTCGCCCCTCTCCTCTTCCTCCTCCCATCATCATCAGCCCCCCCCCCCTCTCTCTGCATCTTGTTACTCTCCCCGTCTGATCTCCATACACGTCCAAAGAAAATGCACGGGAGACACACAAGCTCACATGCAAACACACACACACGCGCCCTCCCCCACCCAATATCTGGCTCGCTCCCTCACCTCGTCCTCGCTCTGTTTTGTGTCTGGAGGCCATGTCAGACAGTGTGTGCTGTTTGTGGCTCTGACTCAGCCTAGGTCTGCCTCATTTGCATTCACACATGGAAACACACATTTCCAGACGCAAACAGGCACAGGCTAATACACACATCAACAACCCATTCAGTCTTTTTGAAACGAATTTCCTCTTTCCAGTTTCCTCTTCTTCTATAGTCTTTATTCTATTCCTCTCTGCTCCCTGACTGGTCAGTTTGCTGCAGCTATTTACGTACACATCGATTCTAATGAACGTACACATTCCTGCTTATAGATTTTTGATACAGCATGCGAGTGAGGCCACAGACTAAGGAGCAGGTAATTTCAGAATTAGGAGAACACTTTGCACAATAGTCATTTCTTGACATTGCTCTGCAGCAGTGCCCCCTAATGGCTAGCGGATAACATTCGGGGGGGGTCGCCTGCCGGTTAAAGCTACCTTGAATTTTCAGTCCACTAATCAGAATGAAATTAACTGGAGCAAGAAGTAGAAAAGAGAAAGACTCAGCTAATAGGCAGAGGTGCTTTACATGCAAATCAGACAGGTGATAAAGGGTCTAGCGTGTCTGGCAAGCTGAGGTCACACACATTAAAAAACCAGAGACTCTGAACACAAACATAACATAATAGCCCAGTTTTCAAAATACCTCATTACACATATACTGAATTAAGCAGCATCTGTGTAACAAAGTGGGATCACTTGACGCAACACTAAACATGTCACAACATCATTAAGAAGAATCTGGCAGCATCCCAATTCAGGAGGTTCCTTTTGAGGTATGTTTACGTGGGGGGGGGGGGGGGGGGGGGGTGCTGTGAGCTGTGTAAGCCTGCTATTTGCGCGCTTTTCATTTCCTCCTTACCTGGGGGACAAGCAAGCTCACGCGTGTGTCAGTTTGCAGTTATTATTTCCATATGCTCTCACTTAAAACGGCTGGCTAATCCTCGGTCACACGCCAGCAGCGTGCCCAGGATTATCTGTGTTTGTTTTCTCACGCGGAGGAGAGATTGTGTTAATCTCCTCACAGGGAAAGAGAGAGAGAGGGAAAGAGAGATGGAGGAAAAGAAAAGAAGAAGAGAGACCAGTGTATTGCTTGTGAGTTTTCTTAACAAAAAGAAAAAATTGAAAAAAAGGGAAGACACGAGACCTCTGAGAGTGAAATAAGACAGAAGACGAGACAAGTGACAGAGGGATGGGGAGGCAGCAGAGGAAGAACAAAGTCAAAAGGGAGATTTAGGAGAGTCTTTGTTCTCTCAACTCTGCAGTAGTGCTTGTTGGCAGAAATGTCCAAAGCTGAGTTTGTCATCAGACAAATGTGATGTATGATCTTGATTTAGAATGCACAAAATCAAAAAGGAACTCAATCTGCCAAGGACAGCGGGGTGCTGAGCGCACGCTACAGACCATATATATACACACTGTGCTGCGTACACCCACTCGCATGTGTGTTCACCCTAAATCACACAGGCTTCCATAACCTTTTTTTTATTTTACATCTACTACGGTGAAGCCAGGAAGAATCACCTCCTCAGGGATTAGAAGCCCCAGCCGCCCATTAATGTACAGTTATTGTACAGTACGCTCAATGTGCGCGTGCACACTACCGCACACTTTCTCAGTCAAGCGTGCAGGCCTATGGCTCGGCCTCTTAGGGGAGAGATGTATTATGTATTGCCAGTCTTGCATGCAGGTTAGCTAATTAATTTCTGCTAACTGTGAAGCAAATTTTAAAAGGTATAGAATTTGAATTTCAAAACAGACCATTGGAGCGCCGCATCACAGGACACGAGGTTACACTTGTAGAGCGCGTGGGCGGGGAAGCAGAGGGGAGTGCTAACTAGGAGTGAGGAAGTATGTATGTGTGTGACGCTGATTTAATGATTATTTTCAGTTTGTTGACTCTTCTGGGTGAATATCTGTAAAAGTCAGGAAATCAAGCCTAGTATTAAGTTTTGAAACTGCTTGTTTTGTTTAAACAGTGTAGAACAGAGAGATTCGTCAATTTTCAGTGATATAAAATGAAGGAAATCTACCGGGAAAAAAATCTAATAAAATCAAGGTGAAACATCACAAGCAGATTAACTTAAGACTAAATTCATGTACTGATTTTTTTTAGTACAATCCCTTTATGGCATTACCTTGTTAGACATTTCCCTTTGACAGTGTTCTTTACAAGACAAAATCACCCAGTTCTGCACAAAAACAAGTCTGATTCATTATCACGTTCATCCACCACTGTGTGGGAAAACCTCAGGCAATTTATACTGTATGTTTAGATTCTTATCCATCACATACAATACCATCGGAGAGGCATTTGATTGGTCCTAAATTCATTCTGCAGCAGTGCAACAACCCCAAACATGCAGCCAGAGTCATAAAGAACTATCGACAGTGACAAGAACAGATGGTAGAGCCTGCAGCCCTGGTGTCAACATTATGGAGTCTGTCTAGGATTACATGAAGAGACAGAAGACATCGAGAAAGCCTAAGGTCACAGGAGAACTGTGGCACCTTCTCTGACATGCTTCCAACAGCCTACCTGCCAAGCAAAACCTGTGCATGGGCATCCAGAGGACCGGTGCTTTTCTCAGGACAAAGGGTGGTCACATTAAATATTCATTTGGTTTGCATCTGTAAGAAAAGGCAACTTTATGGCATTATTTCAAAGGAATCCAAACTTTTTCTTTTCTTCATGCAGTAAGCAGCTCTCAAAGGTGCAGGCAGGAAGTAGAATTAAACAACATAAGGCTCGGGGGCCAGAATTGACCCTGAAAACACTCCAGTATGGCCCATGGGATGGCTTTGGAAAATGTTAAGGGCACAAATTCTGGACTTTTAACTGTATTTTCATCTTCTTCTTTTTTTTTTACTGATAAAGACCTCCTTAAAACATTCATACTACATACTACATCTAAGTAAGTAATAGAGAAACAATTAAATGAAAGAAAGAGTATTACTGTATTATCTGCTATAGAAATTATTATTTTTTACATTGCACTTTTTTCTCTAATATTAGGATATATCAGGGATTTAACCTCCAATGAGACCACAAATATGAGTTTGACACCTTTAAGGAAGAAAGTATTAATAACAGTGGTTTAGCACCTCATCATAACAAGACGATTCCTGGTCCGAACCACCTGAAGGCTGGTACCGTCTGTGTGGGGATGTTCTTCGAGTACTTGCATAGACTTGGTCCCACAGTCTAAAGACATACATATTAGATTACCAGCCAGTAGGTGTGAATGTGAGTGTGAATGGTTGTCTGTCTCTCTGTGCTGGCCTTCCAAAAGACTGATGACCGATGGATGAATGGATGGATTGCAATGTGCAAGTAGTATTTTTTCTTTCTCTTCATCAAGTCAGACTTGATTTTCCCTCTGTTGCTGCAGTCTGCCCATAACCTATTGAGAAAATTCACATTGTGTAAAGTCCCACTACCTCATGTAGCATACAGTGAAATTGTTAAATGCAGCAAGATTGGCATAACCGTGAAGTACAAGCTGCAGGGGAATCGTGACAAAATGTGATATCTTGTTAGCGGTTCAAGAAAGGTAAGAAACTGAATTCAAGCAACACGGACCAATATGAAGATTAAGACCTGGTTCAGCCTTAGATGTACAGTATTTTACTTTTACATTAAGATCACTAAAACAACAGTATAATGGCAGCCAAACGGCTGACAGCATTATGCTGTAATGCTCATATTCTATCCAGCACTGCACTATAAGATATTTTTTGCCGTGAGAAACTGCTCTAGATTGCAGTAGGTCCACTGTATAATCACAGTTTCATGCTAGCTAATCTGGCTGACAGTACTTTGCTGTAATATTACAGGGAAATTTGTTACAGTGTATCACTCAGCCCCATCTCCTATTCTTTTGGTCTCCACTACCTCTGCAACAGCCTTCTTAAATTAATGTTAAGCTAAGAGTTCAAGCTGCTTTAAATCACAGTCTCAGCCTTCAGTGAAGGTGGTGAGCCAAGTGCAAATGAAGTCAGCGTTACTGCTTTCTTATTCGGCGCGTAAGGAAGACGCCTGGGGTTTGTGCAAGTGACATGCAATCAGTTGGTGGCTACGCTGCTTATGTAGCTAATGTCAGCAATCTACAGCAAAAATGCTCTGTCAAATTTCAGGAAAACCATTTTAAATATGAGCTTTCTTTGGCTTGAAATAGACCAGAATTTGAACCTTTGTTCCTTGTGAGAGGACATTTGCAACAACTGCATGTGGAGCCTCACAGGTCCTCCAACATGACATGTGTATGTATGTGTACAAGTGTCTTACAAGTAGATGTGAATACATGAGTGAGGATTTTTTTTTTTTTTTTATGATATCAAAAAGTAAAAAGGTAGACGAACAGTGGGGTCGCTGCGTCCTTACTGTAAGGGTGTAGGAAGGAGAAGGATGAGTGTGTGTTGTGGTTTGTCAGAGCCGGTGCCCTGTCCCGCGCACACCAGGGAGGGAAAAAAGATAGGTGTGGGCGGGTAAGTCGGGGACTAGGTGATGGAGTGTGTGAGGCAGCAGAGGAGGGGGAGCGGAGTGATGGAGTGCTGGGTGGAGGGAGGGCGGAGGGTGATGAGTGTGTGCTCACAGTGTAAGTGACACCTCTCCTCCTCAGACAGATTGTCTCTCTCTCCCTGTAATGGGGACCCCGTTAGAGAACCTTTTCCCTCCATCTACCCCCCTTCTGCACACACACTTTGTCACCATTCCCATGTCTCTCTCTCTCACACACTCTAACAATTTTTCTTCTGTATTTATTTTCTTCTATCTGCCCAGATATGTCCACAAATTGGCTACATTTCTGTGCATTTCAATTCGCCCCTTTCTCTGCATAATTTTTAATCAATCTGCACCTCATTCTGAGACCGCTGATTGTCAAGCAGTTGACGCTGGTTTACAGCTCAGAGAGCGAGAAGAAAAGCGAAGAAAAAATAGCAAAAGAGAGATCAGAAAGGAAGGAGAGGGAGGATATCAATATTCCCACTGCCGGTGGGATCCTCACAATGATTTTCTTCTCAGCTCCTGTTTGAATCTGACAGCGAAAATTCTGCATAGCTAGAGCCCATTTATCCCCTGTCCAACATAGTTCCCTGTGCCAATCACACTGAGATGAATTATATGCGTACTTGCTTTTAAGGACACTCAGATACTCACAGAGGATCTGAGGATACACAGGCTCAAAGAGCCACTTGTACTTCCACGCACAAGACCACACACACACACCTGCCATTACCTTAAACAGGTATTTTGAACCAGACCCAAACGTGTTCGTTTTCTGAAACTTAATCAACAGCAGGTGTATGTCAGGGTGCGTGTGTGAGACAGTGGATGTATGTTATTGCTTGTGTGTGCCCGTGCCCTCACTAACAATCATCTCAGCAAACCAGATCAGAGGCTATCTCTTCGCTTCAGAGGCGCCGCGCTGGCGGGAGAGCGGCGCGCAATCACAAAGACACCTCAGACAAATAGGCTTCATAACTTGCCTGTAACAAACAATCACTGGGGCCTGAGCCCCTATCCCAAATGAAATCTCTCGCACCTGTGTAGATGCAAGGATACAAAGGAATTTTTAATGCTCCTCCGAGTCAGGTACGAGTCTCCATGGTGATAGCAGAGTCGCTATGGTGATAAAGAGATGGCGTTCAAAACAATGGAAGCATTTTTATGAAATATGTGAGGGAGGGGGGTCTTATCGTGAAAATATATTCTTTATAGAGCCATACAGCCCAAACCATTTGTACTCCTAATGAACATATGCGCACAAAAGCAAGTTTCATACACTTTACAGGGTCTGAAACTATGCCAACCAGCATGTTTGCAACATTGTAACACAATATACAACCTGCCAGGTACCCACCAACACACTTCCCACTGTTTTTGCTAACACCGCAGTACCATATGAGCTAGATAAAATGGTCATAGCAACTACTCAGTGTAGCACCAGTCTGCATGCACATAGCAACACTACACTGTAACAAATGTACTTTTTAAAATAGAATAAATGAAGAAAATTTTTACAGTGTGCTCACTGTAATTATTCTCTACATCTTTAAGAGTTCTAAAGAAATGTCTGTCCTCCTCCAGAAAATCTTATGTACGCAAACACGCGTTGCAACTTCTTATCTTTTTTATTTTGACAGCGAATGCGCACCTGCGGACCACTTATGTGCACCCCTGGTCATTATTTAGCTCGTCATGTTGCAGCCACAGAAATTATTTTGTCCATGAAACCATAAAGCTGCACTTTCTTTTTGCCTTATATCCTGGTGCTTTTACACAGGCACTCACATAACGCTCAGCGATTCTCTGCGCGATCAACCTCTCACATGTTTAAGCTTGCTGCGGGAGATTTCACTTGTCTTGTTTGCATAGTAAGCTAACGATTGATAAGACGATGTCAGAGGAATTGGTGCGCAAATTATCATCACTCACCAATCAGTGCTGTCGCTCTCTATACACAGTTCGCGCGATTGCAAAGTGAAAGCAAAAAACAAGCGCAAATTCAAACGCGATTTCAATATGTCACATATTGACAGTGGCTCACCGATGGCAATGACATAATTACCCAGCTACATTTCCGAAAGAATGCAAAAGCATTGACATATATTTTTCCTTCCTACGATAGGCAGACGGGCAGGGCAGAGATAGATTTTGGTAGCCCGACTGGAAAAATCGCTAGCCCCGGGACGTCGGGCTAGCGATTTTGCGAGCCCTGTGTACAGAATTGAAGATTTATTGTATAGTAGTTGTTCTATTGCTATCACACTTGTTGACATAGTTTGGCTTATACAACTATTTAAAGTTACCTAAAACCTTGGAAGCAGACCATTTACATTTCTGTGAGTCCCAAGTAAAATTGCTGGATTAAACCAAAAGGGCTTCAGTTTGCTGTTAATACTGATTTTTTCCCTTAAAGTAGGGTAAAGTATTTAGCTTTATTCACCAAAAAAACACTACATTGCAATACAAAATATTCTGTATTTTTACTTTTAAGTCTCACCAACACTCTACAGATATACATCATCCATTCTTAGCATGTCAACATTATCCAAACATCAACTCCAGAAATGTCAAACCAACATCCAAACAAGTAGTTACCTCGGTGTTGAAGCTCTGCAGAAGCCTTTCAACTCTTTTTGAGCATCCGGAGTCTCATTGGCAATGCTGTAACATCAACGCCTCATGAATGTCTTTTCCAACTTCACACAAAACCCACCATCTAAGCATCCACCCACAACATCCTTCAAAGTATCGCTTCAAAAAATCCAAACGTCACAACATGTAAGGTAACCAGAATATTATTCACTCTAAATTATTCTTAGATGCTTTAGGATGTGACCGTTCTCTAGCCTGCGCGAGCTCTTATCTGTTGGAAGAATTCATTATTTTCCATCTCTCGGCTTTAGATATGTAATTTAGCAGTCATTTGTGGAAAATTTAGTGTGAGAAATAGACCAAATGATGGCACGTTAAAAAAAAAAAAGGCTTTTGGATCTGATGTTTGTAACAGTGACATTTGCATAATTTCTCGCTTTTAAAAAATGTCTCTATTGCTCATTTCAAAATATGTAAATGCATAAACCTTAGATGATTATACTACGCAAAAAAAACCTTTCATTTTACACAACTGTAACGCTTACCTCGTTCTTCTCTCCTCCACAGGCCGTAGACTATGAGAGTCGGAGCTCCTATTCCTTCTCCGTTGAGGTCCTTAACCCGATAGTGGACCCCCGCTTCCTACGTCGAGGCCCCTTTAAAGATCGGGCTTCAATCCGAGTTGCAGTCCTGGATGCGGACGAACCACCGAGGTTCTCTCGGGCCAGATATCACATGGATGTTTCAGAGAACTGCCCGCCGGCCTGCACAGTGGGCCGAGTCAGTGCAGTAGACCCCGATACTGGTCTGACCAATAACATCAGGTAGAGTACAAAGCCTCTGCATTTCAGCAGGGCATGTAGTCTTCCTATACATTTAGGTTGGAACTTTTCACTGTTGAGATAGCGAACAGCCTACCTGGGCTCCTTTTAAACAGGTTATTTTTTTTTAAAAAAAGCTAGTCTTTCCAGTTTTCATGCTGAGATAGTAGCTATAACTTAATCTTTGGTGTAAAACATGACACTGCTATCAGTTTTATCATCTGCCACCCAGGAAGAAAGCAAATAAGCCCATTTCTCAAAATGTTCCTCTCAGTATTTGCTGTTTATGAACTCATAACAAAACAGCTTTACAGGACTTTTATTGCTGAAAGACAAATCAAGCATTTAATGGTGCTGGGACTTATATATATCTTCATTTGTTTTACTGTTTTAGAGGATATCATTTGTTTTTTGTCCAGCCACAAGCAAGGGATAGCCAGGCTTTTTGAATTAAATTCAAACCAGGCTCTTCAGCTAAAAGAAACAAGACACAACAATAAGAGCTAACCAAATAAAAATAAGCCAACCAAATGCCCACACAGTGTTCCCACGAGCCAGACAGAAGCCACAGACGCTTGCAGCTTCCAGTGCTTCGCTTGTGTTTGCGGTGGGTTTTGTCTCAAATAGTATGAGGAGGGAAGCAAGCGATTTGTCTGTAAAAGCCACAGAAAACCGTGTCCCAATTAAAAGCAGAAGTGCTAAAAGCGAGTAAGTGGGGAGGAATGATAGCTGGTATATTCATGGAGATATTTAGATAATCGGTAGCACTTCAAAAGAACTCTTATCAGCTGTGATAATCTCACTATATTAATTCTTTGGCCATTTGAATGCCGACTTCCTTATCGCTCCCTCACACACTTGCCCTGTCTGCTTCTTTCGCTCCACACCCCACTGCCTTCCCCGCATGCATCTTCCTTTCACTCATTCTTTCGATATTTCTCCCTGCCCTCTCCTCATTTCACCTGCCTATATCCTCAAACCCAACTTTCTCTTCTTCAGGTTCTCCATTGATCCTCAGTCAGACCCAGAGGCTCTGTTTCGTATCACACCAGAGACCGGTCTCATCACCACAGCGATGGAGCTGGACCGGGAGCGTGAGCACTGGCACAACATTACAGTCATCGCCACCCAGAGAGGTCAGAGGTCACTCTTCTTACCACACTTAATCCGGAGACATCGTTAGAACTCGTTCATTGGATTATTTATTTTATTAGAGCTAACCCTTGACAACAAAGCTAGCATTTTCCCCACCTCTGACACCTTAACCACTGATGAGTAAGAGGTTTAACAGACTAGAAACTGTGTTTTTTACGCTATCTGAAAGGCACAGTATCCACTGTATGATGCAGTTTACTAAGCGGCTTAGCTCTCAAGTCATCGAACCATGAGAGAAATGCTGTTTGGCGCCATGAACAATTTGTTACAGCGCGTCAGAGAATCAATTGATCCGTATTGTGCGAGTTATCTGATGCCGCAATAGATCTGTTCTCGTAAGGATTCAACTGGAAACACTGAATTAAAGCAACAAATCGAACTCAGGCCTTGATTTGCAGACAGAACATGATAGCACAGGGGATCGTAAACATCTTTCTGTTTCCAAGTATGTAGGATGTCAAGCAACAAGACAGTTAAGTTCAAGTTATACATGTTCCCTCAGGAAAAAAAATGATAAATGCCAGGGGCAAGATCATCAGTAGGTTCCACTAGTAGCTGCTCTCAAGCTTTCAGTCATGATTAAGGTTATCTAACTGTCTCTTGTCATTTGTGCAATTTAATTAATAATGAATTTTGATTTAATGAGTATATATTAAATGTGGTGTTGATTCTTTCATAAATGTATTCACATTGGAAGTAAAGCCAATTATAGTCCAGTAGGCCCAATTACAGCTCAGCCCCTACATCCTCTAATAACACACTTTAATTCTTGTTGCTTGCTCACGTGGGGGCTTGGCAACAATAACAGATGTTCCAGAACAACTAGCTTAAAATTGCTGTCAGATATAAATGTGTTAAAGATACGTGTTCATCCATCAGGTAGCAGGATACCAGCCACTTCAGTAGGTACTCCAGCTCCAACACTTATTAATCACCCAATCATATGACAGCAGTGCATTCAGACATGGAGATCTCAAGAAAACCTGCTGAAATTCAAACTGAGACACTGGCAAGAAAAAGGTGGTTTAAGTAAATTTGAATGTGACATGGTTGTTGGTGGCAGGCAGGCTAGACTGAGCTTTTCAGAAACTCAGATTTTGCTATACAAAAAAACTCTAGTGAGAAGAGCTTTATTAGAAGAAGAGAAAATATCCAGTGAGCAGCAGTTTTTCGAGGAGAATATGCCTTGTTGACATCAGAGGCGAGAGGAGAATGGCAGACTTTGGTTGTAACCACTCACTACGACCAAAGTACACAGAAGAACATTTCTGAATGCATAACAGGTCAAACCTTGAAGCAGATGGGCTTCACACCGGTCTCCACTACTGTCAGCAAAGAACAGGAAACTATGGCTGCAATTCACACAGGCTCAACAAATCCATCCTACCTTTTATCAACTGTAAGCAGGTGTGGAGGTTATTTTCTTTACACTCTACGCTTCAGATCACTCAACTGAGCATCGTTTAAATGCCACAGCTAACTGAGTATTGTTACTGACCTCTCCATCCCTTTATGGAGGGAGACTCAAACATACTCAAACAGGAGTAAATAGGAATGCATTAGCTGGTTTCTATTGTGTATGTATTAATATACATGCAGTATAGTATTTATCACTGTGTGTATGTGGAATGGAACATATCATCCAGTTCCAAACTTGCGGTTAATTTATTATTATTATTATTTTAGTACAAGGATACATCGTTAAAGAATATGTTATTTTTTCATTCGATTTCTTGACAAGAAAAATAGTAAATAACACCATATCAGCTTTTCTTAAAATGTCCTTCAGCCAGGTTAGTTAATGGATGGCACAGCCTTCGCAGCTTATTTAAATGTAAAGAATTTATTTTTAAGCTTACTTAAGCTTTCAGCTTCACAAACTATGACCCTGAGAAATATGTCTATTAGAAGCACCAAATGAAGTAGTGTTGTGACATTTTCTGATTTTAATGTATATGACAAACTCTACAATAAAGTTATTTTATTGTAACCCAAATATTAGGGGTGCAACGATACTCGTATCGATATTGAACCGTTTGATACAGTGCTTTCGGTTCGGTAGGCATATGTATCGAACAATACAAAAATTTTAATTTATTTTATCAACTTTCCTTCTGACGAGGCTGTCTGTGTTGAGCACCAGTGGATCTGCGCTCGACAGTGCAGCCTAGGCGGAGTAGTCAAACCCAGATTCACAGAGTGCAGGGCAAGCTAGCGAGACAGAAGTTAAGCTCTCATTGCAACATGGCAAATTGAACCTCCCCCACCCTCATTCAGATCTGGCGTTTGGAACTATTTTGGTTTTCATGTGACGTATGACCCTGAAGGTAAGCGCGTCATGGAAAGTAAAACAGTATGTCGGATGTGCCACGCAATGCTCAATTACATTGGTGGGAACTAGTGCGTTAGCGCAGTTAGCTCGTTAAGGTGTTGGCAGTCCAGCCCCACACACGGGCGATCCGCGGTAGCTCGTTAACGGAGATTTGCCGTGTTGTGGCGTTAACGTCATTTCAACGAGATTAACGCTGACAGCACTAGTGGGAACACAACGAATATGACTGCACATTTACTCCGACATCATCCTAGTGGAAAGACAAGTGGAAGCAGACAAAAACAACAAGCACGCATACAAACTTTACCCGAGTCATTTAGACAGCCGTTAGCACATGATTCTCCTCATGGGGACCTGATATGTTTAATATGCTGCTGAGAGTATACCCCAGAAGAAGCGTATAGTATAGCTTTTATTTTGGAAAGAGCCATTTCTCTGTAATAAACTCTCTTTTCCAAAGATGAGTGATTCCTCAATCAGATTTATTTTTTTATTACTTTTTTTGTTTCAGCAACATCAAATTTAAAAACTGTACTTTTGAGTTAAAATATATATTTATAATTTTAATAAATGACAAATTAAAAAGGCATGAACATTTTTTTTGTATCGGAAAAATATCAAACCGTGACACCAAAGTATCGAACCGAACTGTGAATATTGTGTATCTTGCACCCCTACCAAATATTTATCAGTTTTAAATGAATCCAGACATTAACCTTAAACATAATATTGATGAGTAGAATGAATTTCCATTTGAGGGTATAATTCAATAAACTTTGTAACACATTATTATAACTGGAACATTTTACAGTAAATTTGGCTTGTCAAATCATATAATCACATTGATACTGTAATCATCACAATATATTTAATAATCTTAGTTAGTGTTCAGCTGTTAGGCAACATGATAACATAATAAATGATATAGAGAAAAACCTTTAAGGGTTTAAGTTGTATCTGTATGCCAAGTTTGGTTGTTCGACTTCTGTTCACATTTACAGACAAACCAAGACATTGAGATTTTATGTATTATAGTAAAATTCTACTTTTAATTAAGTATTTTAATATAGCTACCTAATTTAAACAAATTCACTCATTTTTTTCATCTATTAATTACTGTAGAGAGGGTGACTTCATACTTCTTTAACTCAGAGTATCACTCTGAAAACATATCTTTATTTACGCAGCCCATTGCACTCTTGGTGTCACAGCTCAAAAAGAGCAAGCTGGGCACAATATTGCATGTTGTGGGAATGCACTTGCGAAGATATTTTGTTAGTGGGAAAAAAAACACAACTTCTTGTGTTTTGGACAAACCAAATGCATTAAGGATTTACAATTACATTAATTTAATGTAATTATGCAAACCTTTCTTTCTTTTCTTCAATGTCACTGATTTGACTTTTTCTCTCTCTGCATTTATGTATTTTTAGAAGTCAGTGACAACCTGTTTTCTTGTTCAGTTTGCTGGACGGATGTATTAAAATTAATACCAGCATCCTGTTGAAGCCTGGCTTTGCTCCAGTAGCTGTGTCTGGCAGATGACAAGTCATAAAAGCACTCCAAAATAATCCAACTGGTTTGTTTATGAGTAGAAGTATTGTTGGAGAATTCCATCCAATGTCTGCTGTGCTCAAGGAAAAGGAAGTTGTTTTGCTGCCAAGTTTTGTTCTGGACAAAGTTAATCTTTACTTAAAATCTACTCAGGGTTCCTTGTGGCAGCAAGGAGTGTTGGTAGGACTGTGGCGGCAGCACACTGAGTGCCTGTCTTGAATAATGAGCTCTATCTAATAAACAGACTGTTGGAGACTGTGTTGACATAAAGCACAGTAGGAGCCCTGCCATGGCCACAGGCAGGCCAGCTCACCCTGTGGCATTACAGCAAGAGCTCATTTTCAGCTTTTCAGCGATGGGAACCAGTTGCTGTCATCCATGACACGGTGTTACTGCTGTTGGTTTGAAAACATGTTGTGGGAATGTTATTAATGTGAGTGTGTGTGTGTGGCTCGGTTTACAGAAAGTGTGGTCCAATGTGTTTCACGGTTGCCTGCCTAGATAAAGGATGTGTGCTGGTGAGCCTGGGTTGTGTCATAGCTGCCTAAAAATGTAATGATGAGTGTTCAGAATGCTAACTTCATGTGTTTCGAGTGCGGCTTGTGAGAACTTCATGTTCAAGTGTGCGTATAGCCGAGTGAATGGGGTGTAGGGGACCTTATGCCAATCCATTTAAACTGCGCTCTTGTGTAACTGCATGCAGATTCGCTGCCTTCTGCATCCCTCTTCTGCCTTTTCTCTCTCTTTATTGAGAACACACAAACACACACACACACACTTCATGCTGCGAGAAATGCTGGCTATGAAAAGAACAGTTTGATGAGGAAAATTTTAACTGATATGGAAGCATCAGTCATACTCCAGCTGGGAGCCTGTGAGCTGTAACACAAGCCAAATGAAACCAAATGCACTGCTGTTTATTTAGCCAACTGTACGCTCAGTAATGTGAAGTTTTTGGACAAAGTCTTGAAATACTTGATTATGCCTATGAGGGCGACTGCATGGGCTTAATGGACCGATGACTTGCACCACTGTATTTGTATTGTACTCAGTAGTGTCTTTTGCCGTTTTGACATTGTCTTCATATTATTTCGTTTATACAGCTGTGTGTACGTGTTTTTGGAGCCTACGTTCTAATATGCTTTTCTCTGGCTCTTTTAGACAATCCCAGCCAAGTCTCCAGAGTTCTAGTTGCAATAGAGACCTTAGATCTGAATGACAATGCACCTGAGCTGGACAGGCAGTACAACACAGCCATGTGTGACTCCTCCTCCATCGGACAGGTCAGTATGTGTTTAAACTACTTGAGGTCTTTATTTCCATTCCATTCCAGTGTATATAAAATGTTCATTTTAAAGAAAACACTTGACTAAAACACATGTTAAGGAAACAAGCCCGGGTTATTCCTGGAACTACATTCTGGCACTACATATTTCTCAGTTTAGGTACTTGGACTGCCAGCAGTGCTAAAGACTGTAATTTTTCAAGAAGATGTGAAAAGACTTTAAGTAATGACTACGCAGCAGCAGCAGCTGTGTTGTCTTTGTGTCTACATGTGTGGCGCTCGTGATTTTTCGAGGTGTCAGAGCCCAACACACAATCACTGCAGATGCATGGGTAAAAGCTTACAAATAGAGTGGCAGGGGTATAACGCAATCAGAATGTAAAAGCCAGAGTAGACATCTGGACTGACTGAAATAGAAGCTGTTCTGTCAGACATGCAAAATGCATGAGTGAAAACGCTTTTTAGACACACTGCTAATACTATAGTCTCACATGTTTCAGTCAAATCCGACATATCATTGGTTTGAATACAGTTTTTGTTACAAAAGTCACATAACTGATCACATGGTTACAGTCACCAACCAGTGGCCATTGGTTGGCCAAACTGCTAGCGTTATTAGCCTCAGTAAATTTTAAATGAACAGAAAGAAGCTAACATTTTCAACATATTCATTGTTTTCACCTTTTTATTTTATATTAAGATGAGATAAGACAAGATAAGATAAGACTGACTTTTTTATGTATACATATGAGCAGAAGCTTCAAAACCAGTTTTATCTGAAGCCTGAGAAGCTGTGGCTGGATGAACTTTAATCATCCAAAAATCAAACAATATTGATAATCAATGTAATAATTAATAATAATTGTAAAATAATAAATAATGCTTTCTTTACATACATATTTTAGAAGTCACAGTTTTTAGATTTGCATTTAAAGCCCCAAATTTCATACCATAAACACAAAACCTGGTAAACATCCAGACAAGTTAGCTTCCCATTAAATAACTATCTTGACGATGTGTCACTTAGCTCGATTGCTACACTATTTCAGTAAATGTTAACGTTACCTTGCGCTCTTCTTTACATTGGCCGAAGCCTTCCTTGAGCCATGCAGCCCACCACACGCCACATTTTGCACTAATTATACACATATTCATAATAAATTAGTGTTACTATGTCATATGCAAAACATATGCAAACTTTGTATTTAATGTTCATGTAGAGTCATATAATTACAGCACAAACAGTCGACGAGTATTCAGCTTGGAGCGTATAGAGTGTGGCAGAACAAAGCTGTGTCCCTTCAGATATGGCCACATGCAGCTACAGCATACTCATTCACCATGGAGCCAGGTGAATCCTCCATGGCCTGTTATCAGAACGCAGCAGTTATTTGCATTGTAATTAAACTCGAGCCTCCTCTCAGGCTGCCTCCCTCCTTCCTGCTTTATTTGTGTTCTTGTCGGTTTCTCTGCATCATGTTTTTCTCACTCGATCCTATCTCAATTATAGAAATCATCCCTTTGCTCTTCAGCCTCCCCTTGGAAACCCTGCTTAGCTCTCCTTTCTTTGCCTCCATATTCCGTTTTCCATGCTGGCTCCGTCACTATCGTTTTGGTGTCGTGGCCCATCTGTTGTGTGTTGTTTTTTTGTTTCTACTGGTGTTTTCATTGCTCTGCTCATGCCTTTGTTGTGTCACCACGAAATCTGTGATTCTATGGCAACGACGTTGATTTGCTTTTGCCTGTGATGTTCATGTTTGTGCATGCTGCAATTTGAGTGAGCGGCGCGCAGTTCATAAAAGAAAGGCTATGATGTCTTCCCAGTGTGTTTGGGATAGTATATGCACATCTCTGTATGACACGCCATTAGGCAAAGCCTGTTTGAATATTCACCCACAGCATCGGATAACATAATGCAACTGTTCTTAGCAAATCTTCTCAAGGCCTACAGACATCGACTAACTCAAAGAGCACGCTGCACCCTTCATCCCCGCATTGAGTCTCGTATCGAGCACTCGAAAGCGTTCCTGAAAGAGCGCCCTGCATAATGACGAACACAGAGTTTCATTAAAAAGAAATTACCCATCTCTGCGGGAGATTTCTTTAAGATTAATTTAGTTAAGATTGCCAATGAGGACTTGCGTAGATGCCTTTACAACACCGAAAGCTGCACGGCACTGTATTTACAAAAAAGGGGATTCGCACACACACACACGCGGTTATATTTTTGGTTTGAGTATCAAACACAGTTCACTTATGTCACTATGCTAATTGTTTGACTTGTTTTCATTCTCCCAGTGTCGGCTAATGTTTTTTGGTTTATGTAGCTAAAAGCTCTCTCTGTGTAAGTGTTTTTTCTTCCTCCTTTTCCGTTCTCTCTCTATGCTTTTCCTCGAAACACACAAACACACGCGCACTCACACACATTCATTCACGCCCTCCCCTCACCCGGTCTCCCTTGCTCTCTATCTCTGTGTTTCAGGTGGTGCAGGTGTTGCGGGCGATTGATAGAGATGAGGGTGGGAATGACAGCACCGTGTATTTCAGCATCCCTCCAGAGTCCAGCGCTGCCCTCAACTTCAGCGTCAGGGACAGCGGTGGTAGGCACTCAATCTTTCCTTCTCTGTGTAGTTCTCTTGATTCTTGTTTGTCTGCTCCTCCCTTGGCAGATAGACTGTTTCTCCCCCCACTTTTCTAAGGCCCTTAATCCCACATATATATATTTTTCTGCCTTTCTCTTCCCATCTTCATCTTTCCTTCTATTCTCTCTCTTCCACGTTCCTCTCAAAACCACTCCCTCTCTGAGTCGCCTTCCCTTCTGTCCCTGCCTCTGTCTCCTACCATCCATCTCCCATGTCTGGTGGCCCCATTGTTTTGCTTTGTTATCCTCCCCTCTTTTGTTTCATCCCTCTTGTTGTATCCTCTTCATCCATCTTCTTCCCCACGACCATGTAAACTTAGTATTTCCACTGAGAAGCTTTTGAAGAAATCAAAGCTGCTTCGTTTAATTAGCGTCAACTGAATCTAATTTAGCTACTTGTTTGTTTTCTGTGCATTTTTCCCCCTGAACACTTGTCGTGTCCTCGCTCTTTGTTTTGCACAGTTACACACGTATAGTCCTTTAATATCATACAAACATACATTTGATATGACTATTTTAATTCAGGGATGCAATGTGCTGCCGGTTCTGTGTAACTGTTCGCATCAAGCTGTGTATGTGTGATATTTTTGCATCCTTGAGCAAATATGTAGTCTCCTAAAATTGGATGCACAAGAATGTTGTTGTCTTAGCTCACATTTACATTTCTCTACACAAAAACAAGTTAATTGGCTCACAAATGCATTTTTTTGCAATTATGTGTCACCTGTGGAGTTTTCGTGTAAACACATACTTTGAGTCAGTGCAAAAACACAGTGTTTGCTTCCTTGAGGCCTTAACGGCGTGCTGAAAAGATAAAACATTTGCAAAAGTGACATTTTTCAATATTTTGAAGAGTGCAGGCCTGATTACATCAGCTGGCATTCTTTTTTCTTTTCACGTCTTTGCTTCTGCATTGCTACATTCTTTTCCTTTGACACAATAACTGTTGTGGAACAGCATGAAATCGGCGAAGCTCTTCAGTTGGTATGTGCTGCACAGTAGCAGTTGAGGACAGTAATGCAAATCAAAACATTGCACCACTAGCGGATAAAAACTCCACAGAATACTTTCATGTGTGCTTATGCATTCTGCACACAGCTCATCTCTCTCCACTTGAAAGTTTGATTTGTGCGTCATATTAGCTAAAGATGTCCGTAGCATATTGAAGTGTATAATATAGTATTCCATGTGCACGCCTTGGACACTTGAACAGGTGTACTAGTTGTAGGTAACCTGTTCAAGTGCTCATTAACACACATGTATTCTGATCAGCCACTCACATGACATTCAGTGTTGACATGAAATTCAAACAGAGTGTCAAAATGGGGGGAAAAGGTGATTTAAGTAACTTTGAATGCGGCAGAGAATTCTGATGTACTGAAATAATACAACAAAATCTGAATCCCCCCACCTGAAAAAGAGAAAATAGTGACGGGTTGCTTTGTTGAGGCCTTAGAAGAAAGGCCAGACTCCTTCAAGATGATTGGAAAGCAACAGTAACTCCCAAGCACTGTTAAAACCAAGATATGCAGAAGAGCGTCTCTGAATGCACAACACGGTCAGCCTTGAAGCAGATGGGCTACCAGACCAACCCAGGTGCCTCTCCTGTCAGCTAAGAACAAGAAACTGAGACTACAGCTTTCACAGACTCTACAAAATTGGGCAATAAAAGATTACAAATAAAACTTTGCTTAGATGAGTGATGAGTCTCAAGGTCTGCTGCAAAATCCAGGTAGTCGGGTAAAATTTTGGCATAAACAACATGAAAGTCACCAGATCTAAATCAAAAAGAGCACTTCTGGGATGTGATGGAACAGGAGATTCACATCATGGGTGCAGCTGACAAATGTGCAGCAGCTGTTTGCTGCTGTCATTTCAATATGGAACAAAATCTCGGTGGAAATGTTTCCAGCACCTCGTTGAATCTATGCCATGAAGAATAAAGGCAGTTCTGGAGGGAAAAGTAGCATGATGTAACTAATCGAGTGGTCTGTGAGTGTAGCTTGGCAACAAATTTCTCAGCCTTGACTTCATCAGTAAACACAATATGGCGAATACGGGGAATTTGAAAACGTCCAACTGAAAATCCAGCAAACACAGGATAACATTCACTCTCATTTTAAGTCATAGTACTTTGTTTTATAATCCAGTTTTGAGATCCCTTCCCAGACGCCTTAACACCCACTCACATCCTGGGCCATCTGACCTCAGGAATTCGCATGATAAGGTGGGGCCAGGTTTCACAATGAACTCACCCGAAACTCTGGCTGATTGGGACCCACACCCAGTTTCACAGCTTGGCTCAGGTGATTAGAGGATCATTAGGGGGTCCTTTTGTCCCTCTGTGGGGGGGATACTCCCACTAGGGTTATATCTGGGACTCTCCACCATTTGACCTTAGAACTGAAGAAGCTTCTCGGATGAGAGGTGAAACATCTTCAAGTAACTTAAAGAAGTCCAGACGCTTTTCTTTGCAAGCTCCTTTGACTACGATGACCTGGATGACTGAGAACCTTCACAGACAGTACTTTGTTTTGTTCTCCATTAATTCTGACCCAAAAAAGTGCATTTTAGCTGCAAAATGCTTTGATTGTCTACTAAGTTAGCTGTATTAGCTAAAATATGCTAAATATAGAACTTGAGACAGGGGTGGGGGAACTTCAGGACTCATGAGTCCTGCAGGTCTTAGATGCGTCCTTGATCCAACACAGCTGACTTAAATGGCTAAATTACCTCCTCAACATGTCTTGAAGTTCTCCAGAGGCCTGGTATGGGTGATATCTAAAACCTGCAGGACAGCGGCCCTTGAGGCCTGGAGTTCCCCACCCCTGCCAGATGAAGATACGTGCTTGCATTCGTCAGCAGCTGAAGATCCGACTACTCTTTGACTAATTTTACTACCAAACTGGTGACCAAACTCCCAACTCTTCCTAAACCAGACAAAACCAAGTAAACTCGCCAGATCATGGATGAGTATTATAAACTCAGCGACATGTGAAATCAAAGACCTCTTTGATGTGTCATCCAACAGTAGAACAGAGAGACAATAAGATCATCCTCAGCTCCCGTGTGGACAGCTTGTCTGACAAAATGCTACATTACTTTCTTTGTTTAAAAAGACAACGATTTGATCTATCTTTTGGATCGCTGAAGATCTTTTTGATAATCGCATTTGTCATGTTTTCATTCCCAGTGCCATTCATGCTAATGAAAACCTGCTTTCGTGTCAGCGGCTATATTCATGTGGCCTTGTGTGTGTAATTCTAAAAACGTCTCCCACACAGATCCTCCGCAGTTCTTTTTCTCAAAAGTGAGAGTCAGATCAATACAGGCCATTACTTCTTTTGTTATTGCTGCTCTCTGTCCTTTTAAATTGCTGTATGTGAGCCTCTCATCACTGATGTCCATTACAACATCTTTAAAAAAAAAAACAGGCTTGTGATGTATTCCTTTCATACAAGTGTGTTCTAAAAGTCAGTGCTTTGGATGTACAGGCTTTCTTCTGTACATGCTTTGTTGTGTGATGAACCAGGACAAGCGTGGGAGTCTTTGAAAAGGATCATACAGATGGATCTAATGGCACCACATTATTCAAACAATAATTTTAAACGTGAAAGTATATTAGAATTTATGTTTAAGTTTTACAGCCTATCTGGAGCCATAAATCATGAAGGGTCTGGCTGCGGCAGCGAAAAATATACTGTCTGCCCAATTTGTAACACTCTAGTAGATTCATCCTGTAAAATTAGTATCATTGTTATCCTGCTGTGGAACGAAACGAAGTGCACGAAAATAGTAAAAATAAAAGAGAGGCTAAATATTTTTGCTTGCTCAATTCCTTTGTGGTACAAACCCGTCACCAGCTGACTGCAGTCGCACATTTGCAAACATGAGGACATTCATTTCTGGGCATCATTTCCAAATTGGAACGTCCTGCCTCCATTCTGCAAACGACACTGTAGCATGCGGTTAACAGTGGACTCAAAGTTTCTTCCTATCTGTCAACTCTCCTTCAGGCCCCACAGCCAGCTTGGTGTTGCTGTCCCAGATCCAGCCACTGTCCCGTTCCTCATCCTCCACCTTGACCCTCTACGTGCCGCTCGTCCTGAGGGATGGGACGTCTGGCCTCACCAGCACTGGGACGGTCACTGTGTCCGTCTGTCCCTGCCTGAAAGGAGGGGCACGAGCCGGGGAGAAAGACAAGGACAAACAGACCGAGGGCGAATGGGACTGGGAGAAAGAAGCGGTGTGTCTTCCTCAGCAGTCCACACTGCCCTCCCCTGGGCTCAGTACAGCTGCCTTGCTGGCTATCCTGGCTTGTGTTGCTACATTACTGGGTAAATACTTAATAGCTCATAAAGCTTGAGAGAGATTAAATCTGGGCTTGGCTTAAGATAATGCCAAAAGCAAAAGTAAAATGTTGAAAGGCCCTTGTTTATATAACTTACATGATGGCTTTTATAACAGCACTTAGTGTTATGTACATTATAATATAATATGAAGTTATATCATAAATATTTACTCCTTAGAAATGCATTTAATGCTATTCTACAAATAGAAAGTTGAGTAAATAGCGTTTAGGGCTTGTTTACCTTGAACTACATCTCTGGATGCTTAATCTGCATATGAAAATAATGAAAGCAGCAGCGTAAATATTTCTCTTAGTCACAGCTGCTCGATACAGGTTTACTTTTCCTCGCAATTTTGGTCCAGTTATTTCCCTTGGCAAGGTCAGCTCTAATCACAGCTAAAATAACAATTTTGAGTGATTATCTGGGCCCTCCGGTTTTTGATAGCAGCGTAATAAAATGTCACAGCCACCTTTGCAGAAACTCAAATGCTCAATTGGATAATGCCTAGTTGCTGAGAAGACTGGCTGATAGCCAGCATCATTGTCATTTCTATTGAGTCTGTTGAAATCACTCATGCCTTGTTGATAAAGGCATTATCATTCTGGAAGGGGCCAGTTCAATCAAGTGGGAGACGCGACATGGCATGAAGGTGATCGTGCTCAGTGGATTTAGTGGAGTTAAGAATTTAGTTCGCTAAGTGATAATGGCATGATCGTGGGCAGGAGTACAATTCTGCTTTTTCTATTTCTAAACACTATAATAACAAGGCCTTCCGCAGAATGCCAAACATCCTTAAAGAAACTTTAAGAACCCTATTAAAAAGGAGCGGGGTTTACACGAGGTAGCCATTGAGCCATTTGGCAACTTTGCCCTGTGGATAGAGGCTGTCTTTAACAGATAAATATACACACATCACGCTATAAAGGTTATTCCTGGAGTTTTCCCACTCCATTTAGGGATCATTGAATTAGTTCCATAGAAATCAAATAATGTGGCCTCCAACTATATTAAGGCTGTAGATTTACTTACCGCGGCAGCTTAACCTTCTGCGATACAGCCGTATGGAAACACAAGCACATTAGTGTTTGTTAAATCAAATCATACACTGCAAATATAAATAAGCACCCGAGCAGATTCAGCACGGTTTGGATTTCTATAAATACCAAAACAGTTTGCACAGATGATAGGGAGAGCTGTCTAAGAGCGAGTGAGTGGAATATATTAAGAAAAAAATATGGGCAATGTCAGTCGATCAGCTAACTAACCTTCTAGTAACCTGTGAGGGTCCAAATTCAGAGAGTTGATCAACTTGTCCTCTCAGAAATTCTACATTGGAGTGAAAAAAAAAATTGCATCCTTGAAATGTACAAATGAACTGGCAAGCCGATAATGAGAGAAATTATTGGTAAAGGTGTCACCTTCCACAGGTGTACCAGCAGCAACTTTAACCGGATGCTCAATTCTTCTTGTCCTTGATTTCTGACTGGGGCCTTATTAGGATCGGGTGCCTTCCTGAATATTTATGCGCTTTACTTTTCAGCTTGGTTCTCATTTTCTCCCTATTTGCATCCAGAAAGTTCAGCACATGCAAGAATAGGATTTCCCCCACTTAATAAGCATACTAATTCTGTTATCATAGGTGTCCTGTATCTGTTTTTCTACCAACTCGATCCTGGTGCAGGAACCTAATCTAGACCTGCGTCTGTGCCTTTGCCCTGGAAAATTGAAATGAAAAAAAAAAGAAAAAGCCACTGTTCCCAGAGTTTGATGTCAGTGGGTATGGGAAGGCTGATTCTACTGCCCAATGCTAATGTTGTGTTTGCAAACCTGTTAAAAGTCACAAAGGCATCATTTGGTTCGTTGCCACAGTCCAGGGTGAAATTTAGCTCTCGATATTGGGAATATGCAATAAGAGTCATGGAGTCATGGGACAATAAAGCATCCATTTGGCTGGCTGGAGCTCAAAGTCAATTACCTAGTGGAGGCATGCAGTCTGCTGATATGATATACCAGCCCTCTAACCCAAGGACTCTCTGTATTCGTTTTGTCTCTGTGTTTCACCTCTTTGTCTGCTTGAGTTTTTCTCCCTTGCTCACACACACACACACACACACACACCTCTTCCACCTTTCCTTTATTTCCCCTGTGACTTCTGCCCCCCCCCTCCTTCTCCCTTGTTCATCACTCTTTTTCCAATTTCTCTCCTATGCCTCAATATCCGTTATTCCCGTCGCCACCCCTCGGCAGCGGTGAGTGCCCTGTCATTGTCGCTGCGGCGTCAGAAGCGCGACTCGCTGTCACCGCTGGAGGAGGACGACGTACGCGAGAACATCATAACGTATGACGACGAGGGCGGAGGCGAGGCCGACACAGCTGCCTTCGACATCGCCGCCCTCCAGAGTGCCCCGCACAGCTCGCGCTCACGCGGCTATCGCACGCTGGACAGCAGGAACGTGTAAGCAGGCGGAGGGGTGTGTGGGAGGGTTTGTTTGCATGTGGTGATGCATATATATATAAATGGGTCTGTTTTTAATTTAATCAAACCATCACAGCGGACCTTTCATTACATGCTGAAAAGAAAATATTATTTACGCCTTCAGAGTGAAATCATTCGTCGCAGTCCAGCTCTTAACTGATCCACTTAAGTAACTGTTTAAGCCACAACTCCCAGGTCATAATCAGCCACCAATCAAAACGCTCAAACAGAAGGCTATCAAGCCTGGCAGTCCTAGGAGGCCACTTTGTTGTGCTCATTTTGCTAAAACTCATTTATGTTCTGCTACATCAGAGAGTTGTTTGCACCCACTTTGATGTTCCTGTGAAACACTGTTATTGCCTTTGGACTAATAATTAGCTCCCGGATTCATGCAAGCCATATGGAGAGGCCATAAACAAGTACAAAGGCTGCTTTTAGTTGATCGAAAATTGCTTCTCACAGTTTATGGAGGTGGACACAGCAACATGAAAAACTGTCTAAATCTAATGCAATCCAGTGCAATATTCCTGCAATATTAACTACCTCTGTGAGACTTTTAATTTCTAATTTCTGTTGGCGCCATGTAACAAAGGAGCGCATAGTTGAGTCGAGCGCTGCTGTAGCTCGTTCTTCTTGGAGTGAACTGTAAGATTTGGAGCGTTCATTATGAAAGAAACTTTGTATTAAAACAGAGGGCCTTTCTCAATATGCGTACTTGTGTGTACTTGCGTTCTCGTGTACTCGTGATACGTCATCAGTCGGAGACCAAGTACTGTTCCAATTCGAAGTATGCATCAAGCCGAGAACGCGAAAAAGTCCTGGATGTGTTCTCGCTCCGCCCGTTTTATCGAGCATGCATCGGTGGTGACTTGTGTGGACTTGGTACAGCTAAATATCCCAGAATGCATTTCGTCCAAAACTCAAACGCGGCAATGGCGGACGAGCGGGGCTAAAAACTTTTAAATATTACTCTTTCTGGGTCACAAAATAAACTTTTAAGTTCTTTTCAGGCAAGAATGTAGCTGTGTAAACTTCGAATATCTGCTCAGTTTATCAAGATATCATATATTTCCAAACGAGGTCCGACGTTTTCGGAGACGTCTGTGACCCGCCAGCTCCATAGCAGACAGCGAGGTCGAGGATTATTACAGCCGGCGAGAACAGCCGACTCCCGGCAGATCGTTTTCAACCCCACCCGCGGTCTTTTCGCTACTCAGGTTAAACAAACCCCAAACCCCAGTAGCTGTCTATTGTATTGAGTGTCCACTAAAATAAAAATAAAAGCGTTCTAACATCTCACCTGCTTGTTTTTATTAAGGTATGTACACGTATGTACATGTACACTATTTTTATTAATAGAGATTTCACTACTGAGGTTAAACATGATATATAAGTCACTTAGATCACTTCTAAATGTTAATGTTTGGTTTATTTCAGTGTTTTATTTGTTCCTGAGTAAACCGGTTTGGCTGTGATTAAAGTTAAGCTTCATAACATATTACTCACAGTTAAATTAAGAGGGGACGGCAGTAAAAGCTCCGGACCTGTGACATCATCAAGTACGCTGGTGTTCCAATTGTACAAATCGCGAGTCCGTGCTCGCGTTCTCGGCGAGTACGTACTCGCGTACTTGAGAATTGAGAAAGGGCCCGTGGTTATTTTGGCCCTAGCTGCACTGGATAACTTTTTTTTTCTTTTAAAATTCCGTCCATGGAATCACAAGTTTTCAGTCCAAACATAATCACACAGTACACGCTTCATATTTCTCACCTGGTTATTTTTCCCACCCCAAGGTGGACAAATGTCTCAGCAGAATATCTTGCAGTGTGAATATAGAGTGCAACACAAAACCACAAGTCATGGTTTAAAAGAAAAAACGGTTTAAAAAATGACCAAAGATATTTCCCGAGCAGCAAGCAGTGTTCAAAAACAAGCATAAAATGTTCAGATTTGGTCCAATCATATGCTCTTTTTTTGTCTTGCAGTCGTTACTCACATCGTGCTCAAGACAAATCTCGCACTTATAGCTGGGCTCAGAATCCAGGTGTGGATCACAACTACTCAGGACCAGCAGGACCCCTTTACGGTCGTCTCTGCTACAGCAGTCACACGTTACCCATTCTCCGTCGCGCCCCAGGAGGAACGTTCGAGCCAGGCTTGGCTGAGCTGGCGTACCGCTTTCCCGGAGGCCAGCCAGACCATTCCCTGGTTATCCAGAACCAAGGGGCCGTGGTTGGGCCGATGGAGTCTGGGGCGGTGTACATAGCTCCAACGGATCTCAGCACAGGAAGCCGAACGGGGAGTCGGACGGAAAGCCGCGACGGGACCGCACCCCAGAGCGGGGTGAGCACGTCCGATGGAGGGACGCCGAGAACCAACGACAGCCACGACAGAGGAGGAGGAACGGGAACCGCAAGCAACTGTACAGAAGGGAGCTGTGAGGACAAAGTTAACCTCAGTCAAAATGTGGACTGGGTAAGGATGACCGTGAGCTTCACACTAAACACATGCTAAACACATATGAGCTTAAATAAATGTGCGAGAGAAACAGAGAGACGATGAAGGACACTAGGGTCTCAAACATAATGCCACTATTTAGCAGTGATGCCCAGAGAACCCAACATTCCTGTTTGGTAGAATTTTGACGTCCTTCCATCTACATTATTCAAACGCACACTTGCATATTTGTGTTGAATGCAGCACAGGAACTCATTCTGCAACACAGCTTAAAACATAGATTGATGGGGGGGCTAAATATTTCAATAAGATGTAAAAAGCGGTAGCCGTTGCCGTGAATCGTTAATTATAACGGAATAAATTAGTGAATTAGCAGTAGATGGCCACATTGAAGACATCATTAAAGCTGAATCAATGACTTAATTATTCAATTAAATAAGCAAACGAAAACGTGAGAAAGTCATTAAGCAAATATAAAATCATTATAAGGTTTTGAAACCAAACTAATATACTGAACGACTGCAGTGATTGAAGCACTGCCACACTTTTAGTCTCTGCACAGTCGCAGAAATGTCCTGGACGTTGTTGGGGGATGATGATGATAAAGACATTATCAGCACATCATACTCCTGCTTTATTCTTTCTTTTTGTTCTTATGCTTTTATTTATTAGGGCCATGGCACGGCTCCTTGGCCCTAGCTTTATTTAATTTTCAAATATTTTATCTCTCTATCTCTTCCCTTTCCATCTCCCTATCACAGTGCAGTGTTAGCTCATTCTAGTGATCAATTAATGTCTATGTCTTCTTCCAACTCTGCTTTCCCTCCACTCTCCTCTGCTCACTGTCCGTCTGTCTCTCCTTCACGTGAATCACTTTTTATAATCATCATCTCCTGTTTTTTTCCTTCACGTGGGCAATATGTCATCACTTTTCCTTATCTTTCTACGTTTAATATACCTGTTATTAAATTTCCCCTTCCTCCTTGGGCAAATTGTCTCATCCCATTTTATGTTACTGTAACCAAACCTAACACCCAACCCCAGCCCCGAACTGAAACCACTCGTGCTCGCCTACATTCCCTCCAGGTGCAGTCGGAGACATTGCCCAGGGAGCACAACCTTGTCATGACCCGATCCGGCTCCCTGATTGGTCAGGGTCACGGCGTAGGAGGCTGGGTGTGTGACTCGGCTACCCTCCCCATGGCAGGACGCAGGGCCTCTCGTACCGGCATGTCCCCCAAACGCACATGTGGCAGTCTGGCTGAATCTGACTCTGGTGGTGGAGGAGGAGGAGGAGGAGGAGGAGGAGGAGGGGGGAGTGGAGGAGGAGGAGGTGGAAATGGAAATGGGACCACCTCCACTGATGGACAACAACAACCACCTGCCAGTGGACGCAACTATGCCACTGTCCTGCAGGGGGAAGTATCTGGACAGAGGGACTACGCTGGCACTCTGGGGAGAGGAGGACTGGAGATGGGAAGCAACTTTGTGGTGGCAAGGCCAGACAGAGAAAGTGGAGGAGTATCACTGACCGGGACTCCATCTGTCTACCCAGAAGCACCTGGCTTTATTGGGGACTGGCGCGATCGAGTAGGTATGGGAGGGTATGTTTTGGGCAGGAGGGATATGACCCCTCAGCTTTTGCCCTTCCCCGGGCAGCCTCGGGCTACATATGGCAGTGTGATGGGCTTTGGGGCCAACTGGGTTCCAGGAATGGAGGCAGCCAGAGGGGGACCAGGGCACGGGGGTCCCTCCTTGGCACTGCGAGTAGGTGAGTTCCTACGTCTACGCCTTGCCCAGGTCACCTTTGATCCCTCACAGCCGCCATACGACTCTGTGCAGGTGTATGGGCTGGAGGGAACAGGGTCCAGGGCTGGATCCCTCAGCTCACTGGAAAGCGAAGGGGAGAAGGATTCAGAGAAGGAGGATTGGGGGGCGGGGCTGGAAGAGTGGGGTCCCCAATTCCAGAAATTAGCCCAGCTCTTCAAAGACAGGGAGAAAGAGAGGGAAGATAAGGAAAAGGTTGACGAGGGTGCCAAAAAAGAGAAAAAAATGAATGAGGAGCCTGAGAAGAAAGTGAAAAAAGATGGAGTGCGGGCTGGAGAAGAGGGGAAAGATTGAGGAAGGATATAAATGAAACAAATAGGGGCAAAGGGGGGTACGAGAGGAAGGGGAGGAAAAGAAGGATGATGAAAAGGCAACTTGAGCTCGAATAATGTGAAGAGAAGTTAAAGGGGAGAAAGATGAAGAGGCAAAGTAATAAAAAGAGACAGAGAAAAATGAGCCTAGGGAGGATGGAGAATGCGAGGGCAGGGGAGGGAGTGATTGATGTAATTTATAGCAATAAGTGTTGAAACGCTGATATGGTTGAGCACAGATACTGAGACAATGCAGAGCCTGCTTCTGCTCGGGGCAGCAACAATTTGTTAAACGCTTTGGACAGAGAAAAACAACTCAAACATCCAAGACTCGATTAAATTCAGCTCTCACGTATGGAATGAGAAACAGCAGGAGGCGAGAAGGAAGACGTCTGGTGCGCCGATCTGATCCCAGTGTCTGCGTGTTTGTGTGCGAGAAAAGTGAGTGAGAAGTGAGTGAGAAGTGAGTGAGAACACGTGCGCAACCGAGCGCATGCCGTATGCGTGCATATTTAACAGAGATGGAGCAAAAGAGAGTGGCAGGGGAAAATCGAAATACCCAGAGACAATTTTCGAGATGAGACTGATGACTAATGCTGCGTAATGCCGCAACATTAGCTTTCAGGACGACGAGGCAGGAAAAAACAGTTAACGACGAAGTTTAGAAAGTAGGATAAGACACAGGGGAGGGGAAAAAGTGATGTTTGACTATAAAGGGAATGGGTGGCAAGGATGTATAGAGAGAGAAATGGTCTTGGAAGTGAGATGATTGTACAGAAACTGTTGCTTTTTATTCCATCTGCAGTGGCAGAAAAAGTGAATTATTCAGCTTGCTACTCCATTCCAAATGAAAATGATGAATCATTTAAATCCTGCAAAAGATTCTTCCTCCTCTCAGCCTACGAGGAAAAACAGACATTGTGAAAAATTTAAATGGTTTAGGAATATGATCCCCCCCCTCCCCGGACCCTCTCGGTTCTTCGCCCCCCTCCCATCCCCCCCAGCTATTTTGTAGTTGAGTGTTGTTATGTTTACAAAGATTCACACACAAACACGCGGCGACACAAAAGAACTGATTAACACCACAAGGCTTTGATTGTACTACAGTAAATTACATAATCCACGAGTATTCTGTGTACCATACGGGGCCGTGAGGACTCTGTTATTGATGGCATAAATGTGTCTTTTTTATGAAAGAAGTCTGCTTTTTTCGAATTTGCCCACCCCACTTCCCCAGTCTCACATGCATGATTTTACAACAACAACAATAAAAAAAACCCACAAAATCAGTTTCCACTCCAAACGCTTGTACGGCCCAATGGAACATTTCCACGGATCTCTAATGAAATTGTAGTGAAACACAACCACAGAGACAGGCTTTTTCTTTTTCATTTTATTTCTTGTTAAAAGGTCAGGATGCAAATGAGCTGGAGATTTCAGCTGGAATGCACTTTTATACTGTGTGATGTTCAATAATAGATAACGAATCATGTCGAAGATTGCAGTTGTTTTATAAGATGTCAGCTAAACGAAGATATCATGTTTGACTGTATGTAAAAAAAACAAACAACATTTGTAAATACCACTAAGTATTACTGCTAAAAGAGAGTATATAAAATTTAAAATGTGTAAAAAAAAATAAAATAAAAAATGTCTAGAACAGAACTTAGATGTTGAAAATGGAGCACTGTTGGGATTACCTGTATGTACTGTAGATTAGAAATGGATTAACTGCGCTGGACTGCCTCCTGGACTCAAAACAACACCATGTATTCAACATCTGTGTTTGGGTTTGCTGTGTGCTAGCTCTTTGTCTGAGATGGACAAGCCAAGGATTCAATTATACATGTGACCTCTGGCAGAGGTTTGTTGTGCAAAATATTAGTTACAGGAAGCCTGTGAGCTAACCTGTGCCAGTGAAGATCCATTTGATGAAAATCCAGTGGAGTGAGGAGAAATCCCCCTAATGGGTATACAAAACAAAACAAAAAAAAGTCAGTGTTCCCTAAAATCTGAGTTAATCGCCTGCAAAAGTGGAATAATATAGAATTTATAATAAATTTTACACGGCCTGAGAGATGTGGAGGTTTTATAGATAGTTGCTTCTCTTGAAAAATATGACAAACACTACGTTAAGGAAAAGTGTCTTGTGTGCATTTCAGGCAATGCAATTCAAATGCCAAATTACTGACGCATTATGGTCTACATAAGCAAATTTTCTTGCGTGAAATAACAACTTAGCTCTATAATGTGTTTATTGCTACGGTGGCCCTGAGAGGTCAGATGTACTGCAACTTAAGGAAACACCAGCAAGTAGAAAAACTCTACAAAAATTCACAAATGACAAGAAAAGTAAAAAAAAACAAAAACCCAGAAAAAAACAAGTGTTTTGGGGTGACAGCAACGTAACGAAACAGCTGCTGATGAAGTAAGACACGTTTAAAAGAAGCAGAAGATTCACATAATACCGTAGATTCAGGTTTGCTAGTAGCCGTTTACTGTTAGCTTGTTACGTTAGCTGTTCTGTCATGATATTGTCTCCCTAAAAAACACTGACATTGTCTTTTGTGAGTTATGTCTTTTTATTTTGGAGGTTTCTTTCATAATGTTTTTTAAATTTCTGTTTTATTCACTTCCATTCTGTTTTGTGTGCTTTTGTGGCATTTTTATATCTGCTGGTGTTTCCTCAAGTTGCGGTGCGTTTGGCCTTTCAGGGCCACCATAGACTAAGCCTGAAAGTTACTTTAGTCCAGAGAGGAATTTAGCCACAACTTGAATGTATGGACGTCTTTGGCACGCCATCACAGAAGTGTCACTGTTTCATTCTTTGTAAAGTCACACCAGGCTCCCAGCTTCGCTAGTGTCCGCCAGTTTGGTCCACCATAATCTTGTTGTCAAGGTCTTCTGCAGCATTTTGTTAACCGGTCGAGAAGCCGGTGACATGAAACAAAATCCATATGTGTCTCTCTACCCTTTACCCGAGCCACAGACTTTTCCATACAGTGCCACTGTGCAGACTGGACAGTATGGGGACCAATATACTGCACAATAACCAGAGAAGACAGGGAGGGGGGTGCAGAACCTCAGGGAGAACTGATTTGGGATTCATTTGGATGATGAACTGTACCTCTAAAAACTTTCACCTGCTATTTTAGCAAAACATATTTGGACTTTTAGACACTCAGAGGACAGATTTATGTTTTTTACAACATGTCTTCATTTCTGCTATATCATCAGTAATATCTGTTCTTCAGGTAGTAAGTTAGTTTCAAAGACCTAGGAGTTGGAAAGTTTTTGCTAAAAACACTGAACCTTGCCAGTTTCTTCAGTCATTCACGTCATTTATATTAATTAAGAGTTAATGCATCTGAGAAGCTCTCAAGAGGGCCTCTTGACAAACATGTTGCATCAAAATAACACAGAGAGGCTTCTCTAGTAATTTGAACTCAAACATAAAGAAGGCTCACTGTTCTGTTTGTATTTTGAAAGATCAATGTGGGTGAAAGAACTTTGCTTTGGGTATCGTATCCTAGAGAACCGTGTGAACGAGGAACTAATGTTCTTCTGACTCATTTTTGGAGGTGACTAAGCAGCTTCAAGTGCATTACAATCCCCTGTAAAGTGCAGTAGGATGGATCTGATTTGCATTTAGCCAATGAATACAAAAACACACACTCCGTTTATACCCAAAACACCGACTTTAAGTAATTTGATTACATGTATTTCTTCCAGTGTTACATTACATTACATTTTACATTATATTACAGAAATATAATGTAAAATGTTAAATTCAAGTCTAGTCAGATGAAATCTACTTGATTGGCATATATTCACTTTATACTAAGCATATCTTCCTTAATAATTAATTATCTGAATAAGGAAATAGATATTCGATTTTATATATTTCAGTTGCATTTTACTCAAAGTGATTGCTTCTTTTATGAGGTTGAATCATTTTGGCTGCAGAAGTGGAAATGAGAACTTATTCAATCAAAAACACGCATTCCTTTCCGATTTGCCTTCAACTAATCTTCCTAACCTGCTGGTTTTGACTTCGTTGCACGTTCGGTGAGCACAGTGAGCTGAAATAATGGTCAAAATTACAGTTACAATTTACAACAGCCATTTCTAAAACAAACAAAACCAGAAACATCCTTTATTTATCATTCGCTCGGAATAAAAAGTCTCGAATGATTATTTCACCGGTTTAGGAATGAGAATTACTAAATTATATGTGATGTGTTCTCCCTAGCATTTATCTCTAATGCGCATACTTTCTGAGCCGCTTTTCCCCAGAACACATGTATTAACACTCGCCGTATTTTCAGAGCAGTATCGTTTTAGGCAGACATTTTATAAGCAATTAGTATGCTACACCAATAAGTGACCCTGTGCACCGTTCTAATTATATGGTCTATTCCTCGGTCTTGATTGGCTCCAGGTGTCTCATCTCTGCTGATTCAAAGCTTTGCTTTGGCTGATTGGTCAAAATCAAAGTGATGATTCTCCTGATTTGTCTTATTTCAGAGTTCTGGAGTGCTGTGCCGACTAAACCACTTGACAGAGCTGATTATCCCACCTCCTGAGCCCGGCAAATTGGTTCAATCAAAAGCGTGATTAGTTGAATCAGTTGTTTTAAATAGAATAAAAGCCTGAAGTCTCCACAGCACCGCGTGGCTCTTTTTTTCACTCTTTTAGCCAGCTTAGGTGCACCAACAGAGGAAAGCGGTCCATTTATCACATCTTCCCCTGAATGAGCCTCAATATTTAGGACAGTGAAGCTCCACTTAAAGGACGGGCACAGATACCTTAGTATCTAGTTAATGTATGTAGCTCAAAGATGCAGAGTAAAGGTCATGACCTCTGGCCTCTGACCCTAAACAGATTGACCCTCACTGGTTCTGCACCCACCTTCCCCCCGTGACTTCATTGCTCCTGCACGATGTTGATACAATTCCACAATTGCGTGCTGAACAAAGTGTATTTATTTCTGTTGTACTTTTTCTTTTTGTAAATTTGAATAAAAAAGGAACTATTTCAAAGAGATGAGTCAGACCTGCTCTGTGCTCCTTTCTGCACTTTCCAGAATTTCGGGATAATCAGACTTCTGTTGATGGGTGTGCCTTCTGTTTGTGTGTGTATGTGGTGTTTGTATATGTGTGTGTGTGTGCGTAAAAGTGTGTCTAAGGGAGAACGAGACAGAAGGAGAGAGCTATTGAGAGACGAGGTGTGCAGCGCATACAAATGTGTGCACACCTTGTGAGCATGTGTCTTGTTGTGAGTAGGTGGGTGTGCCTTGTCAAATTGGCCCCTTGAAATTTCCAAACCGCAGACAATGTGTTTGCGTGTGTGTGTTTTTTTTCTGGGATACGTGTGTGTCTGACTGCAGGATGAAGGAACACCTTGTCTGGTTTGATCCACCCCGATGGGGGGATGTGAGGTCAGTAATAGAGGACAGACGGAGAGTTCTGCAGAGTAATCACACTATCAGACAGAGGGGGAGAGTTCTCTGTTTGTTGGCGAAAGGAAAGAGAAAAAAAAAAAAAGCGCATTTTGAACTCAGGAGCTGTAGCAAATAGAGCAGACCTGACAGCTGCGACCAAATAATGCGGGCCCCTTAGCCAACCTTTGCAGCTCTTCTGAATTCTGCGTTTGTCCTGCTGAATGATGGATCGGGGAGATGTGCGCCATTGCCGTGTGACTGAATTGCTGGTTAAAAAGATTTATTACAATAATCAAATATGAAGGAGGGGATTATTTCTACATGATGGTTTAGAGAATGATCGTGTTAGCCGGGTCCTCGCTTGATTACAATGATAATACCCGCCTCAAGTCAGGAAAGGGAGAGAAGCAGAGGGAGAGAGAAGGGATGGAGCGAACCATATTAACGGTTAATATGCAAGTCTGTTGCATTACATAAAATTGCATTTATGATTGGGTTAGAGATTATTCCGCTGCCTGCTAAAGAAAAAGTCCTTGCCTTCCTTCCCATAATTATGAGACTCACAAGGCTGACTCGCTCCCTGCGGAAGCAGCACCCTGTATCTAAAGAGGATGTGAAATCAGTTGGAGGCAAAACAGAGCTTTGACTCGCTTTAACCCCCCTCCACAAAACTGATAAAACACATCAACATGCAACCAACACAGCACCCTTATCGATTTACAAGTCCTATATAAATATATATCAGTCTCCCTCCAGCATCAACACCGCAATGCAGTATGCTAGGTGCGATGCACTGTCATTGCACTGTCAATAATTACAGCATGCATAATTGATCGTGGCATAATAGCAGAGCTGGAGATAAAATGGACCCTGTTAAAGGCGTACACCTGGGAACCACTAAGCACTGTATGTGCTGGAGTGGTGCAAACTCAAAGTGCTGCATGATTGCGTCACAAAACTCACAAGTTAGTGTGTGCTGGTGTGTGTAGTCAAGTACATTGAGATTCCTCATTCTGTTTGAACCTTACTGACACTCACAATCCCTCTGGCTATTCAGCACAGTGTGCACTGTGTGTGTGTGTGTGCATGCACGCTTGTGTGTGTATGCGTGCGCGCGCTTCTGCACTTGTGCATCTATGCATTTCAAGTGTGCTTTAAAAGGCAGCATCCAGAGTGCAAGAGACTGCAGAGTCTTTCGACGAGGCAGTGCAACTTTTTGGACTCGACAACACATTACCCTGCAGTTAAATGTCTAACAAGTAGCTTTTAACTCCACCTGTCCCTCCGTTTCTCTTTTTTTACGAGTGTGCGTGCGCGCGTTTCTTTTCCCCCTCCTGCTCTCGTTGCTCATCCGTTCTGCTCGGAACGCTCACAGAGTTCAGTGGCTCATTTGAAGTGGAAAATTAAATCTTCATTAACAATCTTAATTAGAGTTCGATCTCCCCATAGTGAGGCGACAGAGAATCTATAGCGCAATGTGGAAAAGACCTGGAGCTAGAGTTGGTTTCAGTAAAGCAGTGGCGGTGGGGAGGATTGAGGGGTGCTTGTGGGGGGGGGTAATTAGTGAATGGGAACTTCAGGGTAAATTACGCGAGAGGTATTTACACTTTACAGGAGGGGTGGATTGGTAATTAAAGCAACCTGCTGGTTGATGGTGGACAGTGCGATGATAGTCCCAGATGTGTGCTGTGGTGAGGGTGCAGTTCTTGATTCTGCAAAGCTGGTGAACTAGCGCTCAATAGCGCTTGGAGGCTTGGAGGCAGACGGGTATAGGGAGGCCACTGTTAGTCAGAAATCTTCAATTGAATTGTGTCTTGTCTTGTTTTTTGGTGACATGCTGTAACTTGAGGTGACATAATCCCTTATCATGCTTCCATAAGCAAGAGAGCATTTCCCTAATACCAGACAGTAATCATTCAAAGACACTGCTAAGCACGCAGTCTCTCTTATCCACATTTACATACTACAGCACCCTATTCAGGGGCTGCGTGTCGGGGATTGGTTAGTAAATGAAACAATAATGTCGGAGCGCAATTAAAACATGCATTATGCTCCTAAAATGAAAGCGGGGAAGTTGCCTTTCTTGTTAAGCGCTTCCTTTTAACTTTGTTGATAATTGTTGTGTTTTTGGGGGAGGGGGATTGTGCTGTAGTTCTGTTGTAGTTAGCCACATCCTATCTGAAACCATCAAAATCACCTGTGCAGCCCCCCTTTGTGCGAGCAATGAGCTGAGGAAGAGAGATTTTGCCTGAGGGAAAGCAGGCGAGCTGGACTTGCCCAGGATCTAATCCTGTGACAGGAAGTCCACGGCAAAGGAGCACGGCCACACACAGCCCGAGTGAGACTGTATATGTCCCTGTGGGGTAGATCATTTGTCTAGCTGTCCAGGCGCTTCTTTATTTGCAGAGGACATACAGATACGCACGACCACAGAATATTTCTAAATGGTGAGGACAGCAGATAGTGTCTGGACCTTGGTTTTATTTATCTGCTCCGCACAGTTTCCTGGGAGCTGTGCTGGTTGACTGCTCCAAGTAGGGGTGATCATATCTGCAGTAATGTTGTCACGGTGGCTGAAGATTCAGGAGAGGAATCTGTGGAGATGTGTGTGTGTGTGTGTGTGTTATGGAAGGTGACAGACTCTGTTTATGCAGCTGATCGTTAGCGAAAAGAAAAAATGGAGAACAAGATAACCAATTACAGACACACAAACACAGAGACGGAGAGAGAGAAAGAGATAGAGTTAAGTACGTTCATTAGCCCTTTGTGTCAGATTGGTTAATTGTTCAATGAAGTGAGCAGAATAATAAGTTGAGGGGGTGGATGTTATGCCTTTGGTGAAATGTTCACGGGGATTTATTCTCATCAGCTGTGCCTTTTATTGTCCTACATAGATCATGGAGCAAGTCTGACAGCTGAAGGCTGCACAAAAGGCAGATCCAGTATTAGGCCACTGCCCGCTCGCTAAATACCAACAGACTCTCAAGCGGTGCGTGTGGCCATTAATAAATCCCTTGTCGTCTGAGAGAATTTTTGCGAGGCAGCGCTGGACCTCGGCTAAATAAACACATCTGCTCATCTAAGTACACACAATACACAAGCTGCACAGTCAATTGATATATATGTAGTGCGGGTACAGTCCAGACATCACATCTTTAGCAAGCGACCGAGTGACTTAGAAAATAGATTATTTTGGGATGGCTTGAAGTTGTAAGGGATATTCAGCTTTCTTCCCCATATTACTGTCCATATTTCCTGTTTATTTTCCGCCTGAAAATCTACTCCTCCTTTTTATCTGGACTCATTTATGCCCAGATGCTTTAATAATGTAGAGCAGGAAATAAAGCTGCCTGGAGTTGAGCCCTCCCTGCTGCTGGTAAAGTAACATGCTGCCTATTACTTCACTTGTTTTACAGCTAATTCTCTATTTCTGGAGTTGTGCCTCTTCCAAGACCTGCACTTATTTTGGTTTTTGCTGACTTGTCAGTTTTACTTTTCTTCTCGTGGACTGCTGTAGTCAGTGTTTCTGCTCATAGGATTGCCTGTTATCAATTACATTACGATATACAGTACGATGCAGTAATATAATATTTTAAATATTTACAATGAATTGTGCAGGTTTTAAAAAAAAAAAAAATAGAGTCTGATCAAGTAAAACCCGCTTCCTAAATGAAAGATTTCTTTTTAATCACGTGCTTCACTAATCCTTAAGATTCAGTTTCCTTTCAATTAACCATCAAGCTGCTTTACACTTGCTAAAATCGTTTTCCTTCACTCTGATTTATGCTGTTACATATTGTGCGTCAGCTCTTCCAGTTCGTGACTGAAGCCATACGACTGAGCTACTTACTCCCCGGCTTGCGTGATGTTTATGCTCGCTGAAGTCGCTAGAAGTCTTTCAGAATTGAACTGTACTGTAACTGATCACACAGCAATTGTCTGCGGGATTGAAAAGGTCCAAGGGGGCCAAACAAACCCTGCTCACACATAAGAAATCAGAATATGAATGATCAAAACATGACACTGTGAATCATCAGCAAAACAACAAGCATAAGGTCAGACAGGCTACATTAAGGCCCCCCCCAGTCCAAATATCTCATCTTCCTGCATGGATGTAGAGGTGTACTCTGGGGCAGCTGCACGTGACGTCAATGCCTCACCTGTCCAATAGGCTCGAATTCACTGGCCAACCAGGACCTTTCTGTGTGGAGTTCTCCCTGTGACTGTGTGAGTTCTCTCCAGGTACGCTGGCTTCCTCCTTCAGACCCAAAACATGGATGGTTATCTGGCGACATAGGTGTGAATGGTTGTCTCTCTGTGTTGACCCCTGTCACTCACACTATGACGACTAGCATAGTCTCCACCCCCTTGCAACCCTAAAAGGATGGATGGATGAAACATGTCTAATCTACCATGTTGTATAAATGGAACAACCACAGAGTCTAACTGAGACCAAAAACATCTCAAACCAGTCTGACACAAACATGCTCAGCCTGTGAGGTACAGCATGCGTGCTTTGGTTTGTGTCTGCTGCCACCTGCTGGAATAACGAGCATTGCTTTTATTCATTCTGGTCTTTTCTGATGCATATTCCACAATCCACAGAGGGAACACCCTTCACAGATCATCTGCTCATTACAGGGCCAACTCACTTCTGCAGACTATCATATATTCACACTTGCAGTCGATTAAAATTCTCCACTCTTCCTGACCAGCTTGTCCTTGGAATTTGAGAAAAAAAGAGAGAGAAAAATCTCACACAAACCTCGGAGTGTAAAAGCTTACAGGAGGAATGAGACCTTCGTGTTGGGAGATTAACGCAGCAGGAGTTTTAGGCTCCAGAATGTCTTTGCCTTACCGATACACTAAATTCAAATTTGAGTAAATATCTATTTAAATGACTTATTGCATTAATCAAATCTAATGCGAGGGCAGGGATTATAGCTGTGAGATCATTTTGAGGAAGGCTGTTTTGCGGGGATCAAATCAAATCAAATCAAATCAATTTATTTATATAGCACTTTTCACAGGATAAAAACCACAAAGTGCTTCACAGTGATATAAAACAGAAATACATAAAATACATTAATAATAAAACACAGCACAAATCTAATTAAAAGCCAATCTAAATAAATGAGTCTTAAGCTGCTTTTTAAAAGAATAAATACAATCAAGGCAACGTAATGATGGAGGGAGAGCATTCCACAACCTGGGGGCCACCGCTCTAAAAGATCTATCTCCTCTGGTCTTAAAACGAGTTCGTGGGACTACCAACAGCCTTTGATTAGAAGACCTCAGGCTGCGAGAGGGAGCGTGGGGTTCTAAAAGATCAGAAATGTAAGCAGGGGCATCACAAGACAAAGCTTTAAAAGTCAGTACCAAGATTTTAAAATGAATTCTAAAATGTACTGGAAGCCAGTGTAATGAACGTAACACTGGTGTAATGTGCTCTCTTTTTCGTGTCTTAGTTAAAAGCCTTGCAGCAGCATTCTGGACTGACTGGAGACGGTCAAGATTCCTTTTGCTCAAACAAAGAAAAAGACTGTTACAATAATCTAAGCGAGAAGAAATAAAAGCATGAATAACCATTTCTAACTCAGACTTAGACAGTAAAGTTCGCAGTTTGGAGATGTTTCTTAGCTGAAAAAGGCAGTTCCTAATTAACTGGTGAGAGTGTTGTTCTAGGGACATGGCAGAATCAAAGATCACACCAAGGTACCTGAGGCTCAGGTGAACAGATGAGCCAAGAGAACCAAGATGCTGTTTGATTAGAGATATCTGGTTGTCAGGGGCAATAATTAATGTTTCTGACTTCTCAGAGTTTAACTGTAAGTAGTTGTCACCAAGCCACTGTTCAATGGAAGCTAAACATTTAATTAAAGAGGACAGTTTATGGACTTCCATCGGCTTAAAAGAACAATAGAGCTGAATATCATCAGCATAGAAGTGATAAGACACCTCAGGGAACTGCCTAATTATAAGTCCTAGAGGTAACATGTACAAAAGAAAAAGAATAGGACCCAGAACTGAACCCTGCGGTACCCCACATGTCAGATCCTTAGAATGTGACATAAACCGATTCGCAGAAACACTAAAAGATCTGTTGGAGAGGTATGACTGAAACCACTTCAAAGCCAGACCAGACACACCAACTACGTCCCGGAGCCTGTTAATCAGGATGGTGTGGTCAATGGTGTCAAAGGCAGATGTCAAGTCCAACAAAACCATGACTGAGGATGCTCCGGAGTCAGCTGACATCATAATGTCACTAGAGACTTTAAGTAATGCGGTTTCTGTTGAGTGACATTTACGGAAACCTGACTGAAATTTGTCATAAATTTCATGTTTTTCTAAAAAAGTGGTAAGTTGATCTGCAACTACTTTTTCCAGAATTTTTGATAATAATGGAAGCTTAGAGATAGGCCTATAATTCTTAAGCTGAGTTGGATCCAAACTGCTCTTTTTTAATATCGGCTCAACAACAGCATGTTTACAGAATGTAGAGACCACACCTGTTAAAAGAGAGCCATTGCATATCTCTACAATAGATGGGCCAATGACAGAGAGAGCATTTTTAAACAACCCAGCAGGTAGAATGTCATTTGCACAAGTGGTAATTTTCATTTTATCCAGCAGGAGTGAAAGGTCAAGTATGGTCATTGGGTTAAACACTGATAGTAAATGAGAGGGAGGTGACCCAGAGACACAAACAGATGGTATTGAAGAACCAATGCTCATACGGACATGATCAACTTTATCCACAAAGAAATTCAGAAACTCATCACTCTCAGATATAGATGTCACAGGTACTCGGTGGACCACGGGGGAAACAATAGAGTTTATGGAGTCAAACAGTACCTTGGAATTTCTCTTGCTTGATGATATTAACTGAGAAAAATATGCTGATCTGGCTGTTTTTATGGTTTCATGTAAGGAAACCCAAAGTTCCCTAAGGTGGAGCCTGTGAACTTCGAGTTTGGTTGATTTCCAAAGACGTTCTACTTTTCTACAGATTCTTTTGACCTTCCTTACATCATCATTTATCCACGGATGAGCTCTTTTTGGGGCAGCAATGACAGATTTCATAGGTGCCACTGAATTTAAAATCTCCAAGCAGTGATTATTAAAACACTGTGTAGCAACATCAGCATCAGTGCAGCCACTAATCACATGAGGGTCCAACATATTAGAAAACTTCAAAGCAACATCCTGATTTATGAACCGCTTACGGAACATGAGATTAGAAGGTGGTGCGTACAGTGGGAAGCTAAGACTAAAAGTAACACAGGAATGGTCACTCACTTGTACGTCTTTAACACAGACATTAGTTATGTCTAAGCCAAGAGAAAACACAAGGTCCAAGGTGTGGCCTTTAACATGGGTGGGTCCAGAGACATGCTGAATAAAACTAAAAGAGTCTGTAATGGATAGAAAGTCAAAAGGCCATGCTACAGTTAAGATCATCCACGTGGAGGTTGAAATCCCCAATCATTAAGACTTTCTCCAGTTTAATAATGGAAGATAAAAAGTCCGTAAAATCTTTAATAAAAACACCAGCGGGGCCGGGAGGGCGGTAAATTAAAACACAATAAAATATATCTGAAGAACCAACCTTAAGAAGTTGTGACTCAAAGGAAGGGAAAAACTCAGAGTCCATAGTCCTGCAAGCGAAATTGTCTCGGTGAATAGTGACCAGACCACCACCACGACGGTCCAAACGCGGAGTTCCGATGAAGCGACAGCCGCCCGGGCAGAGCTCATTAAGGTGGATAAATTCATTCTCCCGCTGCCAAGATTCCGTGAGAAACATGAAGTCCAGACTATTACTGCTAAAAAAGTCATTCAGCACAAATGATTTGTTGGCTATGGAACGAGCGTTCAGGAGAGCGATCTGAAGCGGAGGTGACAGGCTGACGTCATCAACAGCTGATTGACGGGGAATTGACAGCAGACACCTGGAATGAGGACGTAGTCTCCCGGTACCTCTAGCTGTGGAATTGTGGTCTTGTAGAATGATAGGCCAAAGTGAAAACATCCCGCATCTCCAGACAAGACGCCGATCCAGGTAATCGTTCTGTTCGCCCGTGATGAAAGGCCGGGTAGGTGGTAACCGATCGGCCTTATCCGCGTCCTGGAGGGGAACCGGTACCAAATACCGGAGACGTTCTCTACCATGGAGCGGTAGAAATCCCCTCTGTCGGGCGCGTTTCCTTTTAGCCTGGACACCAGACCTACAGCCCCTTCTAGACGACCTCCTTAACCTTGTTTTTGCTCCTGGGTTATTGTTTGGAGCTAAGAACAGGTACCGGTAGTCGGGAGAGGGAGGAGGGCAGACAAACGGCGGAGGGAAAGCCTGGTGGTAGCTCTGCCAGCTGTCAAAAGTTTTTTCCATACATATTTTGATACTCAACAATGTATGTGAACTGTAGATCCGAGTAGCAATTAGACCTTCATGATATATCACAGATGAGATGACAAGATAAAAAACAATATACTGAAGCAGTCGACAAAAACACGGAGCAGCAACAGCGGCCAAGCCGAACACAGGCGCCATGTTGCCAAGTCAAACTGAACTTAAACATTTTGATTTACTTCATGATTGCAATTAGAAGAATTTGTGGGTTTGTTTTCTGTTTTTGGACCACTATTTGCTGTTTGCATCTTTGCAGCAGTCTCTGAACTCAAGGTAACTAAAGGTAAAAGTTCATAAAATCAAGCCACTCAAGAAATGCCAAAGTTTTGTGGGGAAACTAATCCTGCTCTTGCTGCTGACTGAAAGAACACTGTGCACGTTTCACCGTCTTTCTTTAAAATCTAATCTAATGGGAACACGTTCTTCCTAAAAAAACACATCAGCGAACAAGGTTATGTTTATTCCAAATCCAACACATAAAAGGGAATTCTGTGAGAACGTGACTTTGAGTACATGGTTTTCTTACAAAGCAGCTTTGTGGAATTTAAGAAAGAAAAAAGCTTTTTCTGGATCTGATCATGAAAACCAAAATACTCGAACATAATAACAGGCTCAGTATAAAATGTAGATAAAATGTTCCTTTGATTCTGTCAGTTTGTTTAATTGTCCTTTGCTTTGTTCAAAATCCCACAGGAATAATCAAAAAATAGCCCCATTTTTAAACATTTTAAGTCCTTCTAGAAAGAATTCTTGACTCTCAGGGCCGCCTTTGGGTATTTATTTAGGCAGATATGTTGAAACCGCTATTCAAATGAATATTCATTTCAATTCAATTCAATTTCATTTATACAGCGCCAAATCACAAGAGCAGTCGCCTCAAGGCGCTTTATATTGTAAGGCAGACCCTACAATAATACATACAGAGAAAAAAAAAGCATATGAACCCCTATGAGCAAGTGCTTTGATGACAGTAGGAAGGAAAAACTCCCTTTTAACAGGAAGAAACCTCTGCAGAACCAGGCTCAGGGAGGGGCGGGGCCATCTGCTGCGACTGGTTGGGGTGAGAGGATAGGATAAAAGACATGCTGTGGAAGAGAGACAGAGATTAATAACAAGTATGATTCAGTCCAGACAGGTCTACTAACACATAGTGAGTGAGAAAGGTGACTAACAGAATAAGATAAGAGTCACAACTTGATAGACAGAGAGATAGACAGTCATGTATGGCTGTGTGGTAGGTAAGGCAGGACCCAAACACAAAGGGATGAACTGAAAGAGGCAGCTTTATCGCTGTAACAAAATACTCAGAACTAAAAGATAAAGGCAAAAAACCCATGCCAGGGGGACGCCAGGGAATTAGGAACTAGGAAACACAACAAATAAGGACACATCATCCTCAACATGGAACACAGGGAAACTGAGGACTTAAATACAAACACCAGATGACCAGAGAATGGGCAACAGGTGGGAACACAGCAGGAAGTAATACAGACCAACAGGACAGGAAAAGCAAAACTGAACACACTGTACAAGAGACTGTCAAAACAAAACAGGAAGTGTGATAAACACAGAGACCAAGACTAACATGAAAAGAAGACTGATTAAACACAGGAGAAGACTAGACATTGGGGGAGGAAAAACTCAAAAATCACAAAGAACCAAAACCGAAAAATACTAAATATAAGACGTAAAAATAACCACAAGTCTAAGAATCACAGAATATAATAATGTCCAGAAACTTAGAAACACTGTATCACAGACCCAGTATCATGATGGATTCATTGATAGATTGATAGATGGATGTACATTCACACATTTAGTTCTGAACAGAACAGTCATTTGACTGAGTCGAATATCTTGTTGAAATAAATGTGTATTGTGTAAGTAAAATAAAGAACAAGAAGAAGCAGCTCACCCTCTGGGTAGCATTTACTTTTAAGGGGATGGTATTGTATTTTCTAGATATTCATTTTCTTTTCTTTGATCTTTTTAAGCTTGTAGTGCAGTAAAAATCAGATAAGAGTAGCATGCCAGATGTTTACTTTGATTACACAAACAGTATGTAGGAGTAGGTAATAGGTATTGATCTGCAAATAACTGTATACTGGAGTTTATTAAATAATATTATTATTTACTTACTACTAGACAGCTCGTTCTCTTTATGTTGACAGTACATCAAAGTTCGAACCCAATTTGGGGTCAACTTGAAAGAAAGGCTGCGGGATATTATGAGTCTTTTTATGGTATGATCAAACAATACACACCACAAATGTAAGAATCATAGCTTCTAAATTATAAATCTTGATCAATAAATCAGTAGACTGACCCTGAAGACCTTGATTACTGTCACTCTACACCGCTCCACAGCTTTATTAGAATTCTGTGGAAACTTTTGGAGCTGTTTTGTTAACAGACAGAATGACACACGTGCGGGCAAACGCTATTAAATTTAAATAATTTAAAATACATTTCAATAATTAAAGAAATTAATAAAAAAAATCATCACTGCAGCAAGTTAAATCTGATTGAAGAGAAACGCTTGTTCGCAGACTTCGTCCCACTTTAAGGTTTCAAAGCTTTTCCTTCCACAAGTTACATAACGCTGTGGCTTTATTATTGGCTCAGCCTGAAGTCTTAACACCATTAGAGTTTCCGGCTCATCCCACCAGACTACTCAACAAATGGCATGCTAATGCTCTCATAATTGGGCATTTTCATCTAAAAGCCCAGTGGGTAGAAACAACCTCTCCATTTCATACAAACTGTATCATTGCTTTTCCAAATATGTTTACATGTGAGCTCTAAACTGGACTTGAGCATATATTTTACCCCATCTTAGTAGTTAGAGTCAGAGTTAGTGCTGCTTGAAAAGACATGGAGACTATATGACAGTTTGAAACTTTATTGCCTTTCATTCCAGCCTTTATAGCAGAAGTGCTTCTTGACGTTGGTTTTCATTTCGACGACAGTCCTTTAAAGCTTTCAATAACGCTTTCTTTTGTTTTTACAGCATCCTGATTAAATGTGGCTTAAGCAAGAAGGCAGTGACAGACTGCTATAATCTTCAGCTACACACAAGTTTTCCAAAAGTGAATCAGATTTTCTCACTATTATTAAAATACTTACTGGGGTATTACCCGCTTTATCCTCTAGTCTTTCCATATTACAACAACAACCAAAAAGCTCCGGTTTATTATAGAGTTATAATAGAGTTGGGCTTTGTGCACTTTAATCGTATAGACTGAATACAGTGCTTTCCACCATCACTCACTGATTTCTGTGCACACCAGGGGTTATTATGTCTCCCTGACTTCTTGCCTGAAATGCCTCCAGGTCAGTGAGCATCCTCTTTCATCCGCTATCCATCAGTCTGCTCTACTCCCAGCCTGTGTCCGCCTGCTTCCTTTAGCCATCATCTTGAGCAATCAGACAAAAGATGTGGTGCCAAATAACATAAACCGCGGCATGCCGAAAGACTGCTCTCCCTGCAAGAGAAAAGCTTCCTCCCATTTTTGTGCGTGTGTGCGTGTGCTGAAGATACCATCAAAAAGTGAAAATTGAAACAAATCAAATAAATTGCTGACTTCGTCTCGGAACAAAAATATCACTTTGACTCTAAAGGCGTGTCTCTAAGAAGGTGCTTAATGCATCGATAATGAAAAAATGAAGTGTTTCCACTGCATGCACAATAGATTTTGGGGTTGGCATCTTTTCTCATAGCTGTTTGTATTCCATTCGCTTTTCTCCAACTCTGGGGCACAATAATTGCATTTTCCCATTCTCTATTATTAGGCTCAATTCCCCATCGAGTAGCAGCTATAAGAGGTCAAGATAAACTCCTATGAGAGACTTCATCACAAAAAGCCTGAGCTTACGAATGAGAAACAATACCGCATTTGGTCTCAAGATAACAATTTAATATATTTTACAGACTTATAGACTCAGTGGGTTTTATAACCCAGCTGTCTTGAGTCCTTTCCTTTTGATCGCTTTCTTCAGTCCCCTGCTGATGCAGAGGTGGAAAATATAGACCACAGCTGCTTTTTTGATAGCTGCCTTGAAGGATGGGAAGACATGGCTGTCAATGAAATTAAGGGCATGGAAGGAGGAAATCCTTAATGGGCTCGCGGAGACTTTAAAAGAAGAGATGGCACCGATGAATCAAAACGGAGCTATTGGTCCATAATTAGGGCGACAATAAATCATTTGAAAGTGGATACTTAAAAGTGTTTCCTCTGAAAGTGGTGAAAGGGGAACACTGAGGATAATTGGGTGAATTCCAAATGGTCCACTAGAAATGAAATGTTTTAAATCCCTAATTATCACATGTTTATTTATTAGTTTTTTTTTCATTTCTAATCATTATTTCAAAATTGAGGACTCAGCATGAGCACCATTTAAATAGCCTAACATGTGTTGCAAGGACTAATCTGTGTACTCCAGTGCAAAATGCAGCATTATCTGCACTGTAACCCAATACATTCATTTAACTCAATTAAACTCATTACATCAAAAATTCTAATTGACAATAACTTATATCTGTATGTTAAACATTTTGAACAAAATTAAGTTTTGTTGGCTTGATTAATAAGAATGTTCCGTCAACTTACATTAATCGGGTTACGCATTTTATGTTCAAATTAAAGTTTAAGTCATGTAATGGTAACCCAACCCTGTGACAATGTTTAAAAAAAACTTGAGGCAAGTTTTTTCTATATCATGACACCAATATTCAAACATGGTCTAAAATGGTAAATGCACAGCTGCTAAGGAGCTGTGAACGTATTAGGGTCAAATCTGGAAGTTGTCCAGCTCTAATGACTTAGATGAAGCAAAAACATCACCAAACATCACATCTCATTGTAACATTTCATAGATACTATCTGCTGTAAAATTCATGTAAAAGGTCATTGTCATTTTACTAATATTTAATACCAAATCAGATGGATGAATTTACTTGGTACTCAGTATAAACAGTTGGATAAACAGTTGGATAAATCCCTTTTTGCAATTTTGTGCAAAAATTATGATTACTTCACATTTTAGTATTTTTAATGATAACATTATTAGGTTTTTAATGTTCCTTACTGCAGAATAAAGATTTCTTATGAAAGTTTTGTTTTGTTTTGGTTTTATCTTTAGCTCCGTTCTAAGAAAATGACCAGCTTTTCTTAGAATGTCCTCAGTGTAGGACACATACAGGATGTTATGCTGAAATGTAAAGCACTTACAATACAAGCAAATTATTCCAGCCTAATTAATGACATTTATGGCATTTGTTTTCTGTGCTGACTGATATGCTGCTCAGTGCTTTGCTCCCTGCTTTTATCAGATGTCACTCTTAACATAAACACAAGCTACATGTGATGTCTCTGATGTGTATGTGTTTCTACCTGTGCTGATGCTAGCATGACTAAAACTAGCCAAGCAGCAGTAAATATGTGAAGCAAGGCAGAAGGATATACTCATCAAATGAACAGAATTATAAGAATATAAGACCACAAGCACTGCATATGTAACAAAAATATTTTGACATCAAATGGCATGTTATTTGAAATCTATATGAAACAATGACACATCTATTTCTTTTTAATTTTTACAATTTATTTTTTTTTACCAATTGTCCAAATTAGTCTGTGATTGGCCTTAGTGTCCCAGAAATCATATTTCTATACAACTAAATATGACTCAGCAAACATGTTTTAAATGGATGATTCTTCATCCATTCATATATTTGCTGAGTCTTAAATTTGATGTCAGTGAGCTTATCAGTGGTTGGTGTTAAAAAAGCCCCCAAATCCCCCATGAGCAAGCACTTGGCGACAGTGGAGAGGAAAAACTCCCTCTTAATAGGGGAGAAACCTCTGACAGAACCGGGCTCAGGAAGGGGTGGCCTTCTGTCTCGACCGAGTGGGGTTCACTGACAATTTAGTTGTATATAAATGTGATTTTTTAGGACTTGATGTTGAGACCAATTAGGTGAAATTGGGGACGCAGACAGTTCTGCTTCTTCTTCTTCTTCTTCTTACTTGGCTGAACCTCTGGCAGGCTCTTAACTTCAGTCTCGAGTTCAGCCACCTTCACAGTGAGCATTTTCTGTTTGTCAGGTAGACTTTGCAAAGATTCCTGCACAGACAATGCAGGCGAGTCCTCTTTTTCTATCTTCTGTTGTTGTGTGGCGTCTCTTTCTTTCTGAGGCTCCTGCAGAGACATTGCAGTGGATGGCAGTGAGTCCTCTTTTTCCATCTTCTCCTGTTCTCCAGTCTCGTTTTCTTTCAGAGGCTCACATTTATGCATTTCACTTGCATTGGTGGAATTTTGTTCTTCTGGCTCCTCAACCTTCAAATCATGAAGGGCCTTGTTGGGGCAGAGCTGGGATTTCAGGTCACTGATTTCCAGGTTGAGTGTCTCCTGCTCCTGCCTATGTTTAATGGCCTGCTCTTCGAGCTGATTTTGAGCTGCTAGGAGCTGTTTCTGGAGCATCTCAATCTGCTCTTGCTGAATCCTACATTGGACCTCAAATTCAGCCTCCTTAGAGGACATCAGTCCTACACAGTCAGTGTGTGAAGCCTCTGTGGTTGGAGTGGCAGACTCCACACACTGCTCTGTGGTAGGGTGGCTGATTTGGTCCTGCAGGGTAACCATCACTTCATCCAGTAAGACAATAGCTTCATTGGCATTCGTGAGAGCCTCTGTCTCACTGATGTCATTGGGCTTATTACTAGAAGCCTCCTCTAGCTGCTCTATGAGGTCTTTAATTGTTTCCTCATGATTTCTCTTGTTCTCGTGCATTTGTTCATGAAGTTTGTTCACCTGAAACTGGTGATAAGAGGCCCTCTTGTTTGCACCTACCATTTTCCAGTAAAGGTAGTTCTGATGGTATTGGGAGGCTTCCAGTTGCTCTCTGAGGGCAGCAATCTCGTGCCAGGGATTAAACTGGACACTGCCCTGATGGGGTCTAAATGTGGGATTGGGTTGATATGGCCAAGTCCCTCCATTAGGCCCAGGGTTTGGTCTGCTGGGGTTCTTCACTTTTCCCTCTCTCTCCATGTCCACCTTTACATTTGAAATGGTGAGGGATTCAGCTTTTTCCTTTTCAGAAGCGGCTTCAGTGTTTTCTTGCATTTCTTGATTTTTCGGGTTTGCTCCATCACCCATGCTGTTTTGAGCTTCAAGAAGAGCCCGAGCATATGCCCGAGTAATTGGTCTTCTTGGTTCTTCAGCCACTCTTTTCTGTTTTTGCTTTTTTTGTTTCTTTGGTTTCACAACCATTTCCTTTTGTGGTTGTGCCACAGGAGACTTTTCAGGATTTTGTTGTGCGGCTTTTTCAAGCTCAGGTGTGATGACCATTTCGATTTTTGCTTCTGCCATTGTAGATGCATCAGCGTTTGCGTCTGCGTTTCTCTGCGTCTGCCTTGTCTTTGTTATAACAACCAGGTTGTTTTGTGTTTCTGCCATCCGAGATCCACTAAAGTTGGTTGAATGTCTCTCCTATTTAAGGGTTTTCCAGTAGAATGTGCACTCTGACATCACAGGCTGTTCCTTTGAAGTGCCATGATTGGAACACTTCAAAATAAAATACCCACAAACCTACTGTAAAGGAAAGGCTTTTATTTTGTAGCACATACTGAATTAACACTATAAAAGCTACTCTACAGGAATTGCAGTAAAAAATAAAACAAAAGCAAAATATGTTTTTTAAATGGTTGTTAAAAAACCCTAACCAAAGTAAAAGACAACTGTTTAGTGGAAACATATTCGACATTCAACAGATTCTCACACATAATAACTTTTTTCATAATTTAAACAAGGACAGGTAGAAAACTTTCATATTTAGTGAAAGATATTTATTGACACTATCCAATGAGAGTTACTGAATGTCTGTAGGCAGTGGGATCTTGGTGGTTGCCGAGGTGACAGAATGTCATCTATGATTTTTTTTAATTTCAGTTTCATTGCTGAATCTAATAAACAACAGGCTGCAGAGGGAGACTTTAATAGAGGTTTAATAACTCTTACTATCATATCCATTGTGGAAAAATCTGTCTATATTTAGCATAATATATTTGAACAATCCAAGTATGCAAACTAAAATTGACAGTAGACCTTATGAGACCACAAACACTGTTGAGGTCCAGTTCAGAGACACAGCTTTTGCAGAGGTGAAGCCTAGAGGGGAGCTGGCAGCTACAGATTTGCTGATCTGCTTTTCCCCCCACAATTTCAACATTATCAGTAAACTAATGCATGTATGAGAATCAGGTGTAGGCTATGTTTTGAAAGGTGTCTATTATAAATAGTATTATATGTATATGTGTTACATTTTTAAAATTAGAATACAAATTTAATGCCACAAACCTGAGTTGTCATATACATCTGTGATCAAAATCCCCAACTGTTACGATTTCATTGATAATTGTTGATGCTGCCTCCACTGAGTGAGCAGCAGCGCCCGCTGAATATTACATTTTAAGATTTTTAATGATAATAATACGTTTTTAACGTCCCTTTTGCAGAAAAAATATTTCTTATGAACAGCACAATAGACATCTGTTGTGCTTGCAGTCAAATGTTTCTGGGAATATTTTATTTGGTACAAAGAAAATGTTCCCAAAATTACACTTGCTTCTGACACAACTCATCCACTAACTGTGGATGTGAAGATAACGTCATTTTTCACAATGTCTTGGGAGGTATGGAAATGAAGTAGGACGAGTAGTCCGAGCTGCAATTTCCTATTAAAAAGAGAAAAGAGAATACACCAATGAACTGATGTTAATCCATGTGCATATAATCTATGTTACACTGTTTTCAAACACACGGTATAAATTCCATTTCCAATTTTTAATCCCCCAAATCAGTGATCAAAATTGATATTTTCTGTGTTTGCATCAATGTCTGACAAAGACATTACTTTCCATTATAGCTTCTACTACACTGTAAAAAATCAAACTTGCAATTGCTTTGCTTTCACAATTCAACAATAAAAGCTGAGTTGCCCCATAAACTCAAATACTTTAAGGGTTTCAACTAATCCTTTAACGTTTTGGATACTACGGGGTTTACTTTGCACTTTTGCAAGGACTGAAAGCCACCTGGCCGTCTGCCTTAAGGCGAACACGAGGCTTTTTACACCAGGAGCTGGATGCAGCTAAGGTGTTCATGTCAACTTTCTGAAGGCAAGTAATGTTTCTTTTAATGTGCATTTATATGTGTTTACTACCTCATTTAAGATTCCCCCTAGACTGTTCTACTCAATCGTGCTGCTTGAATGCCCTCGTGAGCAACTTGAATGTTTTCCATCATAAAATAGTGCTTTAAAGTTTTCGTATAAAAATCGCCATGTCACAAAACAATGTAAATCCGACAAGCATCCCTACCAAACAGGCGTGCTCATGTCTGACAAGCCTCCGCGACACCCCCTACGTGTATTTCACAAAGTGCAGGTTGTGGCCGCCATACCAAAATAGGCTAGCTCGCTCATGACTGACGACCAACGGCGGCAAACCCCCCGCAGCTTTTAAAAAAAAAAATAATTTCAGGGCGCCCGCTGCCATGTTGTTTAATTTGTTCAAATCATATTTAGCCAATAAAATATGTGGTTTAGTTTCTGTGTGAACGGGGTGGTGGAGTCTTCAGTTTTGGTTTACAGAGACTTATATGTGCTGTTGTTAATTTTGCATAGGATACAGATCCAGTTGAGAGGGCAACCCGAGGTGTTACGGTGGGCATCCTCACTGTTCTGGACCCCTTGCAGTCCACAGGGGTCAACACTGCCATTGTTTGGAAGAGGACATTATTCTTGATGATCTGCCAGACCTTCCCACTGCCTTTGTCTACCTGTTTGGCCTACTGTATGGGCTCAACATGGAGTTTCCCAAAGAACTCAAGTACACATTTGTTTGCTGTATGTAAAACAGATAGAAGAGTTCACATCCTGCCATCTTATGTTTTGATATGTTTGTTAGTGACTATCAGTCAAGATAGGTTTGACTGATAACACCACACCTTTAAATTTGGATGAGTAACATTTATTACAAAAATGTGACTTTTTGTTTTTGGAAAAGGACTTTATTTGTGGCTGAATGTTGTCAGTATGTTAAAAATGGCTCATCTCAAAACATTGTCAGTGGTGCAGTTGTGTTTGAACACAATAAAGTTATTTGAAAATCAACATTGTGTAAACATTCATTAATACAGCAGGGAGCACCTTATGAAAACTATAAAGGATACTTTTTCTAGACTTTGATTGGCAAAACAAAAAAAATATGTTGTGTAAACTTTAGGAATTACATTGTTAACACAATTAAAAATATATTTTGTAAACTTTAGGAAATATGTTCCTAAATGAAGGATCAACTAAATCATTAAGATATCAAGTCTTACATTTTTAGGGCAAAAATCTAAACATATTAAAGGATCTGCAGTCGCATGATGTTTAACAGAAGTGCTGTCTTAGGTTTGTGTTATTCTCCCATGCTGTGCTTTTAAAGCAGCATACAGCATGTAATGACAAGACCGGCAGATAGGACGGCAGCATGTCATACATGGACTTCAACTTGCTCCTTCAGTGAAAGAAAATAATAAATAATGACTTACTCTGGATACTAATTAACACAAGCATTGTGCTACTTTTTTGGCATCAAGAAATAAGGAAAAAAAAAACTAGCCCGGAGGTCGTAAATCCTGAAGAACTGACCCAGGACATCACTTGACCAAGTAACCACAGTCACATAAAAATGAATGAAAGGCTATACGTCTGCTCCAGCATTTTCACCTGTGACTCATTTTGAGGGCAGACCAGCGTTTCAGGATCCCACAAACGCCGTGCCAATGAGGACAAGAGGGTTATCACAAATCTTTACTTTAGCTACAATTTTCAGTCTTGTTTCTTCAAGGCAGGATCTTCTCCTCTTGGGAAACTGGGGAGGAAGTTGACTTCTGCCTTCTTAGTTTTTTGATGTTGCTATGTAGAGCTTGTTTGTCTGGGTTGTTTATGCTCGTCTTCCCAAAATTTACAGCTACCTCAGTAAATCCAGCCCCTAGTTCCCCCATCTTAAACGTCAAACTATTTTTCTAACTGTATGTCGTTAATATTTAGCTTATGAGGTAGAAGTTCCCTGTCTAGCTCAGGAAAATATTTTTGTGGATGCTGGAAATCTTGTTGGTTATACAGCATACTACTATGCAAACTTTAATAACAGCAAATACATTTCAGTGAAGTATGATCTCACAGACATCATCAAACAGCATTGTTGAGTTTTTTGTGAATATGGGGCTGAAATAATGTTTTTAAAAGCTGGCAAGAAATTGAATGTTCTATTTACTTTTTATTTTACATTTGGCACAGGGTACTGTGTAACATGGCCACTGTAAAAAGTGCATATTCCAGATACTGTTAACAGGAATAATAACAGTATAAAAAACTCATGACTGAATGTATCAAACATACATTTTGCTGCAGCTTGAAGAAATCAGCATTCCAAATCCTAGATTTCATAACTTTGTAGAAGAACAGCTTTAAAGATCACACAAACAAACGTGTCTTACATGAAGATGCAGCGATTGAGCATAACAGAGTGGAAAAGGTTACAGCACCTGGTATTGCATAAACAGATTATTTTGATTTTGTGCAAAAATTATGATTACTTCACATTTTAATATTTTTAATGATAACATTATTAGGTTTTTAATGTCCCTTACTGCAGAATAAAGATTTCTTATGAAAGTTTGGTTTTGTTTTGTTTTTATCTTTAGCTCCGTTTTAAGAAAATGACCAGTGTTTGTTAGAATGTCCTCAGTGTAGGACACATACAGGATGTCATGCTGAAATGTAAAGCACTTACAACACAACCCACTACAAGCAAATTATTCCAGCCTAATTAATGACATTTATGGCATTTGTTTTCTGTGCTGACTGATATGCTGCTCAGTGCTTTGCTCCCTGCTTTTATCAGATGTCACTCTGAACATAAACACAAGCTACATGTGATGTCTCTGATGTGTATGTGTTTCTACCTGTGCTGATGCTAGCATGACTAAAACTAGCCAAGCAGCAGTAAATATGTGAAGCAAGGCAGAAGGATATACTCATCAAATGAACAGAATTATAAGAATAGAAGACCACAAGCACTGCATATGTAACAAAAATATTTTGACATCAAATGGCATGTTATTTGAAATCTATATGAAACAATGACACATCTATTTCTTTTTAATTTTTACAATTTATTTTTTTTACCAGTTGTCCAAATTAGTCTGTGATTGGCCTTAGTGTCCCAGAAATCATATTTCTATACAACTAAATATGACTCAGCAAACATGTTTTAAATGGATGATTCCTCATCCATTTATATATTTGCTGAGTCTTAAATTTGACATCAGTGAGCTTATCAGTGGTTGGTGTTAAAAAAGCCCCCAAATCCCCCATGAGCAAGCACTTGGCAACAGTGGAGAGGAAAAACTCCCTCTTAATAGGGGAGAAACCTCTGACAGAACCGGGCTCAGGAAGGGGTGGCCTTCTGTCTCGACCAAGTGGGGTTCAAATGTTCACTGACAATTTAGTTGTATATAAATGTGATTTTTTAGGACTTGATGTTGAGACCAATTAGGTGAAATTGGGGACGCAGACAGTTCTGCTTCTTCTTCTTCTTCTTCTTACTTGGCTGAACCTCTGGCAGGCTCTTAACTTCAGTCTCGAGTTCAGCCACCTTCACAGTGAGCATTTTCTGTTTGTCAGGTAGACTTTGCAAAGATTCCTGCACAGACAATGCAGGCGAGTCCTCTTTTTCTATCTTCTGTTGTTGTGTGGCGTCTCTTTCTTTCTGAGGCTCCTGCAGAGACATTGCAGTGGATGGCAGTGAGTCCTCTTTTTCCATCTTCTCCTGTTCTCCAGTCTCGTTTTCTTTCAGAGGCTCACATTTATGCATTTCACTTGCATTGGTGGAATTTTGTTCTTCTGGCTCCTCAACCTTCAAATCATGAAGGGCCTTGTTGGGGCAGAGCTGGGATTTCAGGTCACTGATTTCCAGGTTGAGTGTCTCCTGCTCCTGCCTATGTTTAATGGCCTGCTCTTCGAGCTGATTTTGAGCTGCTAGGAGCTGTTTCTGGAGCATCTCAATCTGCTCTTGCTGAATCCTACATTGGACCTCAAATTCAGCCTCCTTAGAGGACATCAGTCCTACACAGTCAGTGTGTGAAGCCTCTGTGGTTGGAGTGACAGACTCCACACACTGCTCTGTGGTAGGGTGGCTGATTTGGTCCTGCAGGGTAACCATCACTTCATCCAGTAAGACAATAGCTTCATTGGCATTTGTGAGAGCCTCTGTCTCACTGATGTCATTGGGCTTATTACTAGAAGCCTCCTCTAGCTGCTCTATGAGGTCTTTAATTGTTTCCTCATGATTTCTCTTGTTCTCGTGCATTTGTTCATGAAGTTTGTTCACCTGAAACTGGTGATAAGAGGCCCTCTTGTTTGCACCTACCATTTTCCAGTAAAGGTAGTTCTGATGGTATTGGGAGGCTTCCAGTTGCTCTCTGAGGGCAGCAATCTCGTGCCAGGGATTAAACTGGACACTGCCCTGATGGGGTCTAAATGTGGGATTGGGTTGATATGGCCAAGTCCCTCCATTAGGCCCAGGGTTTGGTCTGCTGGGGTTCTTCACTTTTCCCTCTCTCTCCATGTCCACCTTTACATTTTTAATGGTGAGGGATTCAGCTTTTTCCCTTTCAGAAGCGGCTTCAGTGTTTTCTTGCATTTTTTGATTTTTGGGGTTTGCTCCATCACCCATGCTGTTTTGAGCTTCAAGAAGAGCACGAGCATATGCCCGAGTAATTGGTCTTCTTGGTTCTTCAGCCACTCTTTTCTGTTTTTGCTTTTTTTGTTTCTTTGGTTTCACAACCATTTCCTTTTGTGGTTGTACCACAGGAGACTTTTCAGGATTTGGTTGTGCGGCTTTTTCAAGCTCAGGTGTGATGACCATTTCGATTTTTGCTTCTGCCATTGTAGATGCGTCAGCGTTTGCGTCTGCGTTTCTCTGCGTCTGCCTTGTCTTTGTTATAACAACCAGGTTGTTTTGTGTTTCTGCCATCCGAGATCCACTAAAGTTGGTTGAATGTCTCTCCTATTTAAGGGTTTTCCAGTAGAATGTGCACTCTGACATCACAGGCTGTTCCTTTGAAGTGCCATGATTGGAACACTTCAAAATAAAATACCCACAAACCTACTGTAAAGGAAAGGCTTTTATTTTGTAGCACATACTGAATTAACACTATAAAAGCTACTCTACAGGAATTGCAGTAAAAAATAAAACAAAAGCAAAATATGTTTTTTAAATGGTTGTTAAAAAACCCTAACCAAAGTAAAAGACAACTGTTTAGTGGAAACGTATTCGACATTCAACAGATTCTCACACATAATAACTTTTTTCATAATTTAAACAAGGACAGGTAGAAAACTTTCATATTTAGTGAAAGATATTTATTGACACTATCCAATGAGAGTTACTGAATGTCTGTAGTCAGTGGGATCTTGGTGGTTGCCGAGGTGACAGAATGTCATCTATGATTTTTTTTAAATTCAGTTTCATTGCTGAATCTAAGAAACAACAGGCTGCAGAGGGAGACTTTAATAGAAGTTTACTAACTCTTACTATCATATCCATTGTGGAAAAATCTGTCTATATTTAGCATAATATATTTGAACAATCGAAGTATGCAAACTAAAATTGACAGTAGACCTTATGAGACCACAAACACTGTTGAGGTCAAGTTCAGAGACACAGCTTTTGCAGAGGTGAAGCCTAGAGGGGAGCTGGCAGCTACAGATTTGCTGATCTGCTTTCCCCCCCACAATTTCAACATTATCAGTAAACTAATGCCGGTATGAGAATCAGGTGTAGGCTATGTTTTGAAAGGTGTCTATTATAAATTGTATTATATGTATATGTATTACATTTTTAAAATTAGAATACAAATTTAATGCCACAAACCTGAGTTGTCATATACATCTGTGATCAAAATCCCCAACTGTTACGATCTCATTGATAATTGTTGATGCTGCCTTCACTGAGTGAGCAGCAGCGCCCGCTGAATATTACATTTTAATATTTTTAATGATAATAATATGAAGTTTTTAACGTCCCTTTTGCAGAAAAAATATTTCTTATGAACAGCACAATAGACATCTGTTGTGCTTGCAGTCAAATGTTTCTAGGAATATTTTATTTGGTACGAAGAAAATGTTCCCAAAATTACACTTGCTTCTGACACAACTCATCCACTAACTGTGGATGTGAAGATAACGTCATTTTTCACAATGTCTTGGGAGGTATGGACATGAAGTAGGACGAGTAGTCCGAACTGCCATTTCCTATTAAAAAAGAAAAGAGAATACACCAATGAACTGATGTTAATCCATGTTCATATAATCTATGTTACACTGTTTTCAAACACACAGTATAAGTTCCATTTCCAATTTTTAATCCCCCAAATCAGTGATCAAAATTGATATTTTCTGTGTTTGCATCAATGTCTGACAAAGACATTACTTTCCATTATAGCTTCTACCACTGTAAAAAATCAAACTTGCAATTGCTTTGCTTTCACAATTCAACAATAAAAGCTGAGTTGCCCCATAAACTCAAATACTTTAAGGGTTTCAACTAATCCTTTAACGTTTTGGATACTACGGGGTCTACTTTGCACTTTTGCAAGGACTGAAAGCCACCTGGCCATCTGCCTTAAGGCGAACACGAGGCTTTTTACACCAGGAGCTGGATGCAGCTAAGGTGTTCATGTCAACTTTCTGAAGGCAAGTAATGTTTCTTTTAATGTGCATTTATATGTGTTTACTACCTCATTTAAGATTCCCCCTAGACTGTTCTACTCAATCATGCTGCTTGAATGCCCTCGTTAGCAACTTGAATGTTTTCCATCATAAAATAGTGCTTTAAAGTTTCGTATAAATATCGCCATGTCACAAAACAATGTAAATCCGACAAGCATCCCTACCAAGCAGGCGTGCTCATGTCTGATAAGCCTCCGCGACACCCCCTACGTGTATTTCACGAAGTGCAGGTTGTGGCCGCCATACCAAAATAGGCTAGCTCGCTCATGGTTGAGGACCAACGGCGGCAAACCCCCCGCAGCTTTTAAAAATAAAATAATTTCGGGGGCGCCCGCTGCCATGTTGTTTAATTTGTTCAAATCATATTTAGCCAATAAAATATGTGGTTTAGTTTCTGTGTGAACGGGGTGGTGGAGTCTTCAGTTTTGGTTTACAGAGACTTATATGTGCTGTTGTTAATTTTGCATAGGATACAGATCCAGTTGAGAGGGCAACCCGAGGTGTTACGGTGGGCATCCTTACTGTTCTGGACCCCTTGCAGTCCACAGGGGTCAACACTGCCATTGTTTTGGAAGAGGACATTATTCTTGATGATCTGCCGGACCTTCCCACTGCCTTTGCCTACCCGTTTGGCCTACTTTATGGGCTCAACATGGAGTTTCCCAAAGAACTCAAGTACACATTTGTTTGCTGTATGGAAACCAGATAGAAGAGTTCACATCCTGCCATCTTATGTTTTGATCTGTTTGTTAGTGACTATCAGTCAAGATAGGTTTGACTGATAACACCACACCTTTAAATTTGGATGAGTAACATTTATTACAAAAATGTGACTTTTTGTTTTTGGAAAAGGACTTTATTTGTGGCTGAATGTTGTCAGTATGTTAAAAATGGCTCATCTCAAAACATTGTCAGTGGTGCAGTTGTGTTTGAACACAATAAAGTTATTTGAAAATCAACATTGTGTAAACATTCATTAATACAACAGGGAGCACCTTATGAAAACTATAAAGGGTACTTTTTCTAGACTTTGATTGGCAAAACAAAAAAAAAAATGTTGTGTAAACTTTAGGAATTACATTGTTAACACAATTAAAAATATATTTTGTAAACTTTAGGAAATATGTTCCTAAATGAAGGATCAACTAAATCATTAAGATATCAAGTCTTACATTTTTAGGGCAAAAATCTAAACATATTAAAGGATCTGCAGTCGCATGATGTTTAACAGAAGTGCTGTCTTAGGTTTGTGTTATTCTCCCATGCTGTGCTTTTAAAGCAGCATACAGCATGTAATGACAAGACCTGTCACGGCGAGTGAGATGAGCCGTATAAAAATAATAAATGAGGATCCAATCGCAGGCAGTAGTGGAGGAGTGAAGGTGGTTTATTTAACACAATGCGCCAGTGGAAAAACGGAAACAGAGATCACACTAAACTATACTGGAGACAACTAAACTACTGAATACGAACCGGAACTCAAACATGAAGCAAGGCGGACGACGGCACAAGATGGTGACGGCAGGGAACACACAGATGAAACATGGTGGAAACACAGACGGACCAGCAACTACGATGACAGAGGACACGACTTAAATACACACAGGTGGTGGACACAGCTGGGAATAATCAACAAGACGAGACAGAGGGAAAACTGAACACACTCACATGAGACGCAAACCTTCACAATAAAACAGGAAACGAGAACACTACACCAAGACGCAGACCTGAGAGACAGACAAACAGAATGACACATGGAACCTGAACTAAACTAAATGTGAGATACAACCGAGAACAAATCCTTAACATGAATAAACAGAAACATAGAATTCTAATAATAATAATCATTATAATAATAAAAATATTAATAATAATAATAATAATAATAATAATAATCCTCATAGCACCCAAAACCACGACAATTATTCAAAAATAAACTAACAATCCAAAACTCAAAATACTGGGTCGAAACTGACCCAGAACCGTGACAAGACCGGCAGATAGGACAGAGACCAGAGGACGGCAGCATGTCATACATGGACTTCAACTTGCTCCTTCAGTGAAAGAAAATAATAAATAATGACTTACTCTGGATACTAATTAACACAAGCATTGTGCTACTTTTTAGGCATCAAGAAATGAGGAAAAAAAAAAACTAGCCCGGAGGTCGTAAATCCTGAAGAACTGACCCAGGACATCACTTGACCAAGTAACCACAGTCACATAAAAATGAATGAAAGGCTATACGTCTGCTCCAGCATTTTCACCTGTGACTCATTTTGAGGGCAGACCAGCGTTTCAGGATCCCACAAACGCCGTGCCAATGAGGACAAGAGGGTTATCACAAATCTTTACTTTAGCTACAATTTTCAGTCTTGTTTCTTCAAGGCAGGATCTTCTCCTCTTGGGAAACTGGGGAGGAAGTTGACTTCTGCCTTCTTAGTTTTTTGATGTTGCTATGTAGAGCTTGTTTGTCTGGGTTGTTTATGCTCGTCTTCCCAAAATTTACAGCTACCTCAGTAAATCCAGCTCCTAGTTCCCCCATCTTAAACGTCAAACTATTTTTCTAACTGTATGTCGTTAATATTTAGCTTATGAGGTAGAAGTTCCCTGTCTAGCTCAGGAAAATATTTTTGTGGATGCTGGAAATCTTGTTGGTTATACAGCATACTACTATGCAAACTTTAATAACAGCAAATACATTTCAGTGAAGTATGATCTCACAGACATCATCAAACAGCATTCTTGAGTTTTTTGTGGATATGGGGGCTGAAATAATGTTTTTAAACACTGGCAAGAAATTGAATGTTCTATTTACTTTTTATTTTACATTTGGCGTAATCTGTTCAGCGCAACACAACTGAGAGGGAAACATAATTTCAGCGTTTTGCCTCTTTTTCAGTTTCACATTGACATGGTTTGACTGGTATGTAAGAATTATAAACACACTGTGCTTAACAAGATGATTCATCTTTAACAGATAACACAGCAGCTTAAAACATTTATGACATGCCAAAAAAGCTTGTTTCATGTGAGATATGACTCAAAACAATATGTTTTCAGGACTTTTTCACAAGTTCCTATATCTCACTGAAATGTTACTCTGTAGCTGATTTCTCGTATTTTAAGTGTAATTAGATATTTTGACTAAAAACAAGATAAATATACTTGGTAAGAGTTTGAGTTTTTGCAGTGTACCACCCTGACCGAGATCCTGCACTGCAAAAATAGTTATACCTGAAACAAGCCAAATAGTCTTAAATCTGACAATAGTTTCTTGTTTTGAGAAAACATGGGGTGAGCAAAGGTTGCTTGAACAGAATAGTTAAAACTAGCAAATGAATCTATGCCTTAGACAAAACTGTCTAAAATTTATGCTTAATTGAAGAAAATTTGACTTATTACAAGGAAAGAGACCGAATTGTTTCTTTCTTGATTGAGTTAAATATAAGAATTAAATCTCAACTCAGAACAATAATTGGAAAAAATTGCTGAGAATAAGACACCATCTGTTCAAAAAGCTACAAAAAATATGGGACTTTATCTTAAAGCAAGACACCAGAAGCACTCTTATTTCTTGCACTTTTATTGACACAGCAACGGGTCAGTAACTCAACTTTAACAGTACTGAGGTCTAATTCCAGGAGACTCGTGTCTAACATTACCTACATTTGAGCAGTGTACTGTGTAACATGGCCACTGTAAAAAGTGCATATTCCAGATACTCTTAAAAGGAATAATAACAGTATAAAAAACTCATGACTGAATGTATCAAACATACATTTTGCTGCAGCTTGAAGAAATCAGCATTCCAAATCCTAGATTTCATAACTTTTTAGATGAACAGCTTTAAAGATCACACAAACAAACGTGTCTTACATGAAGATGCAGCGATTGAGCATAACAGAGTGGAAAAGGTTACAGCACCTGGTATTGCATAAACAGATTATTTTGATTTTGTGCAAAAATTATGATTACTTCACATTTTAATATTTTTAATGATAACATTATTAGGTTTTTAATGTTCCTTACTGCAGAATAAAGATTTCTTATGAAAGTTTGGTTTTGTTTTGTTTTTATCTTTAGCTCCGTTTTAAGAAAATGACCAGTGAATGTCCTCAGTGTAGGACACATACAGGATGTCATGCTGAAATGTAAAGCACTTACAACACAACCCACTACAAGCAAATTATTCCAGCCTAATTAATGACATTTATGGCATTTGTTTTCTGTGCTGACTGATATGCTGCTCAGTGCTTTGCTCCCTGCTTTTATCAGATGTCACTCTGAACATAAACACAAGCTACATGTGATGTCTCTGATGTGTATCTGTTTCTACCTGTGCTGATGCTAGCATGACTAAAACTAGCCAAGCAGCAGTAAATATGTGAAGCAAGGCAGAAGGATATACTCATCAAATGAACAGAATTATAAGAATAGAAGACCACAAGCACTGCATATGTAACAAAAATATTTTGACATCAAATGGCATGTTATTTGAAATCTATATGAAACAATGACACATCTATTTCTTTTTAATTTTTACAATTTATTTTTTTTACCAATTGTCCAAATTAGTCTGTGATTGGCCTTAGTGTCCCAGAAATCATATTTCTATACAACTAAATATGACTCAGCAAACATGTTTTAAATGGATGATTCCTCATCCATTTATATATTTGCTGAGTCTTAAATTTGATGTCAGTGAGCTTATCAGTGGTTGGTGTTAAAAAAAGCCCCCAAATCCCCCATGAGCAAGCACTTGGCGACAGTGGAGAGGAAAAACTCCCTCTCAATAGGGGAGAAACCTCTGACAGAACCGGGCTCAGGAAGGGGTGGCCTTCTGTCTCGACCGAGCGGGGTTCACTGACAATTTAGTTGTATATAAATGTGATTTTTTAGGACTTGATGTTGAGACCAATTAGGTGAAATTGGGGACGCAGACAGTTCTGCTTCTTCTTCTTCTTCTTCTTACTTGGCTGAACCTCTGGCAGGCTCTTAACTTCAGTCTCGAGTTCAGCCACCTTCACAGTGAGCATTTTCTGTTTGTCAGGTAGACTTTGCAAAGATTCCTGCACAGACAATGCAGGCGAGTCCTCTTTTTCTATCTTCTGTTGTTGTGTGGCGTCTCTTTCTTTCTGAGGCTCCTGCAGAGACATTGCAGTGGATGGCAGTGAGTCCTCTTTTTCCATCTTCTCCTGTTCTCCAGTCTCATTTTCTTTCAGAGGCTCACATTTATGCATTACACTTGCACTGGTGGAATTTTGTTCTTCTGGCTCCTCAACCTTCAAATCATGAAGGGCCTTGTTGGGGCAGAGCTGGGATTTCAGGTCACTGATTTCCAGGTTGAGTGTCTCCTGCTCCTGCCTATGTTTAATGGCCTGCTCTTCGAGCTGATTTTGAGCTGCTAGGAGCTGTTTCTGGAGCATCTCAATCTGCTCTTGCTGAATCCTACATTGGACCTCAAATTCAGCCTCCTTAGAGGACATCAGTCCTACACAGTCAGTGTGTGAAGCCTCTGTGGTTGGAGTGGCAGACTCCACACACTGCTCTGTGGTAGGGTGGCTGATTTGGTCCTGCAGGGTAACCATCACTTCATCCAGTAAGACAATAGCTTCATTGGCATTTGTGAGAGCCTCTGTCTCACTGATGTCATTGGGCTTATTACTAGAAGCCTCCTCTAGCTGCTCTATGAGGTCTTTAATTGTTTCCTCATGATTTCTCTTGTTCTCGTGCATTTGTTCATGAAGTTTGTTCACCTGAAACTGGTGATAAGAGGCCCTCTTGTTTGCACCTACCATTTTCCAGTAAAGGTAGTTCTGATGGTATTGGGAGGCTTCCAGTTGCTCTCTGAGAGCAGCAATCTCGTGCCAGGGATTAAACTGGACACTGCCCTGATGGGGTCTAAATGTGGGATTGGGTTGATATGGCCAAGTCCCTCCATTAGGCCCAGGGTTTGGTCTGCTGGGGTTCTTCACTTTTCCCTCTCTCTCCATGTCCACCTTTACATTTGAAATGGTGAGGGATTCAGCTTTTTCCCTTTCAGAAGCGGCTTCAGTGTTTTCTTGCATTTCTTGATTTTTGGGGTTTGCTCCATCACCCATGCTGTTTTGAGCTTCAAGAAGAGCCCGAGCATATGCCCGAGTAATTGGTCTTCTTGGTTCTTCAGCCACTCTTTTCTGTTTTTGCTTTTTTTGTTTCTTTGGTTTCACAACCATTTCCTTTTGTGGTTGTGCCACAGGAGATTTTTCAGGATTTGTTTGTGCGGCTTTTTCAAGCTCAGGTGTGATGACCATTTCGATTTTTGCTTCTGCCATTGTAGATGCGTCAACGTTTGCGTCTGCGTTTCTCTGCGTCTGCCTTGTCTTTGTTATAACAACCAGGTTGTTTTGTGTTTCTGCCATCCGAGATCCACTAAAGTTGGTTGAATGTCTCTCCTATTTAAGGGTTTTCCAGTAGAATGTGCACTCTGACATCACAGGCTGTTCCTTTGAAGTTCCATGATTGGAACACTTCAAAATAAAATACCCACAAAGCTACTGTAAAGGAAAGGCTTTTATTTTGTAGCACATACTGAATTAACACTATAAAAGCTACTCTACAGGAATTGCAGTAAAAAATAAAACAAAAGCAAAATATGTTTTTTAAATGGTTGTTAAAAAAAACCCTGACCAAAGTAAAAGACAACTGTTTAGTGGAAACATATTCGACATTCAACAGATTCTCACACATAATAACTTTTTTCATAATTTAAACAAGGACAGGTAGAAAACTTTCATATTTAGTGAAAGATATTTATTGACACTATCCAATGAGAGTTACTGAATGTCTGTAGGCAGTGGGATCTTGGTGGTTTCCGAGGTGACAGAATGTCATCTATGATTTGTTTTTAATTCAGTTTCTTTGCTGAATCAAAGAAACAACAGGCTGCAGAGGGAGACTTTAATAGAGGTTCACTAACTCTTACTATCATATCCATTGTGGAAAAATCTGTCTATATTTAGCATAATATATTTGAACAATCCAAGTATGCAAACTAAAATTGACAGTAGACCTTATGAGACCACAAACACTGTTGAGGTCCAGTTCAGAGACACAGCTTTTGCAGAGGTGAAGCCTAGAGGGGAGCTGGCAGCTACAGATTTGCTGATCTGCTTTTCCCCCCACAATTTCAACATTATCAGTAAACTAATGCATGTATGAGAATCAGGTGTAGGCTATGTTTTGAAAGATGTCTATTATAAATTGTATTATATGTATATGTGTTACATTTTTAAAATTAGAATACAAATTTAATGCCACAAACCTGAGTTGTCATATACATCTGTGATCAAAATCCCCAACTGTTACGATCTCATTGATAATTGTTGATGCTGCCTCCACTGAGTGAGCAGCAGCGCCCGCTGAATATTACATTTTAATATTTTTAATGATAATAATATGAAGTTTTTAACGTCCCTTTTGCAGAAAAAATATTTCTTATGAACAGCACAATAGACATCTGTTGTGCTTGCAGTCAATTGTTTCTGGGAATATTTTATTTGGTACGAAGAAAATGTTCCCAAAATTACACTTGCTTCTGACACAACTCATCCACTAACTGTGGATGTGAAGATAACGTCATTTTTCACAATGTCTTGGGAGGTATGGACATGAAGTAGGACGAGTAGTCCGAGCTGCCATTTCCTATTAAAAAAAGAAAAGAGAATACACCAATGAACTGATGTTAATCCATGTTCATATAATCTATGTTACACTGTTTCCAAACACACGGTATAAGTTCCATTTCCAATTTTTAATCCCCCAAATCAGTGATCAAAATTGATATTTTCTGTGTTTGCATCAATGTCTGACAAAGACATTACTTTCCATTCTACTAATTCATCAGTTAGTACATCACTGATTACTTAATCATGCTCATCACCAGTGATGATAGATTCTCCAAAAAGTTGATTCTGTTCATCTGGACGTAGCGTTTTGTGGGAGAAACGTTTCGTCACTCATCCAAGTGACTTCTTCAGTCTCAGCTGACTGCAGGTTTCCCCAATCTTATAAACAGTACATTTGCATAATGACTGAAACCAGCCCACTGAGGAACAATGGGCTGGGAGGTCAGTTTCTTTATCATAATCATGCAAATTCTCATAACCATTGATCAACAACCACTGACCAAAACCCACTGATCAAAGACCACTGATCAACGGCCATGAGTCCCATTCACAGAGAGTTGGGGAATGGCTGCAATCACAGTATTGTAAGATGGCGAAAGATGTACCCTTAGGCCCCCTCCTTGATTCAGAGATGGTCTTTCCCTTTTCACGTAAATGGCCTCCTTGTGATGATAGATTCTTTCACAAGACGTATCGACAGTGAGAATATCTCCAACAAACTGTTGGCCATGTTTTGTATAGTCATAGTGTCACAATCCTGAGTCATTTGACCCGGCATTTTGAGTTTCTTGTGTTTTGATGTCATTTTGCATTGTGATTTATTTTGAAGTCCACTTTGTCATCCTAAGGATTTGTCCTATAGTACCTAGGTTATTCTGTTTAGCTTTTTGAATTTTAGATCTGCAGTCTGTGTCTTCCTCTTTGTGGCTGTGGTTATCTTTGGTTGTATCCCAATTCAGGGTCTGCAGCCTTTAAGTACGCAGCCTTAACGGTCCACAAGGGCCGCGTACTCAAAGACCGCTAAGGCCGGAAGTGCGAGGCTTGTGAAATGGGACGTCTAGCCTATGTCGCGCTGCCCAGGTTGCCTAGCAACCATGATACTGACAGCTGGAAACGTTTCATACAGCTTTGTTTGACAGAAATGAAGGAGAAAATCTTTTGTTCATTTGTTTGTTTGTTTCTACATGAGCTTTGATCATTCTCTGTAAGATTAAGCTCAGCTATTGAACGGCGTATATTTTAAAGTAAAGGCTTTAAAACCAAGTTAGTACAAACGTCACTAATGTCACATAACTTTGCCGACATGTGGCCAACAGTAATGTTTTAATGTTCCTCATTATTAAACATTTGCACATAAATAAGTGACATAATATTCAGTGCTTACTTTTCACAGTTTACTCTTCGGCCGCTCCGCTTCTTCGTCTGCGGCAAAATTATCTACACCGACTGCCGCGCTATGAATTGTGGGATATGTTAGGCCACGAAGTCTACATTGCCACAGCCTTAAAATTCAGGGAAATGAAGGACGCATTTGAGGGCCGCATTTTGAGCAGCCTTTGAATTGGGACAGCCTTCGGCGCGCCACTGTGACGTAATCGGCCTTAAAATGCGGCCTTTAAGGCTGCAGACCCTGAATTGGGATACAGCCCATGTTTCCTCAGTCATGTCTCTGTGTGTCTGTCTGCGCCTCTATGTGCCTGTGGGCCTTTCTCAATATGCGTACTTGTGTGTACTTTCGTTCTCGTGTACTCGTGATACGTCATCAGTCGGAGACCAAGTACTGTTCCAATTCGAAGTACGTGTCACTACCCGATCCGTACCGGAATCGGTACCCCGCATGCGCAAATCTTACGTCACTTCCTCTCTTTGCCAACATTACGACATTCAATATATTTGAATGATACAGTTAGCGCCCAGTTAGCTCCTAGCATTTCTCAACAGCTCTGCCTCCTTTTCGACTGCCCGGGACATTTAAACAATGGATAATCCGTATACAAACAAATTCATGCTTTTCTCCTCAACAGAGAGCGTTCCCCGATTGAACAACAGCGCCGTAAAATAAGAAGAATGGCGCCTTATTACAGACTTAATAATATTGATTTAGCAATGTGTCACGTGAGGATTCATCAGCCAGATTAAGTGTTTACTGACAATTGACAGTGATAGCGGACATCATCATCACTATTCCAGTCAATCCTCTCCTCACAGACAAGCATAAACATACTCGACTATCACTAAATCAAATTTAACACGCGTTTGTAATGATGCCAATTCAGTTTACAATAGGGTTCATTCGCTCGGTCAGCAGGTGGCAGTATCCTCATACACTGGGGAGTAAACTGCCATTAAACCAACAGAAGAAGAAGAAAACCCCTGCACATGCGCGGTACGGATCGGGTAGACCCGATTTGTACGGTCCGACTTTGCACATGCGCAGTAAGGATCGGGGAGTCCCGATCCGTAACTATCTTTTTATTTTTCGTTTTTGTCTACATTGTACTGAAATGCTTCATTATTGCAAACATTTTAAGATATACTTATTATTCTTAACATCTTAACTGATACGCTGACCCATAACTATCGTAAAACGCTACGACCGGAAGTAGACACCTTTCGCGCATGCGGGGTACCGATCGGGTTTCCGGTACGGATCGGGTAGCGACAGTACGCATCAAGCCAAGAACGCAAAAAAGTCCCAGATGTGTTCTCGCTCCGCCCGTTTTATCGAGCATGCATCGGTGGTGACTTGTGTGGACTTGGTACAGCTAAATATCCCAGAATGCATTTCGTCCAAAACTCAAACGCAGCAATGGCGGACGAGCGGGGCTAAAAACTTTTAAATATTACTCTTTCTGGGTCACAAAATAAACTTTTAAGTTCTTTTCAAGCGAGAATGTAGCTGTGTAAACTTCGAATATCTGCTCAGTTTATCAAGATATCATATATTTCCAAACGAGGTCCGACGTTTTCGGAGACGTCTGTGACCCGCCAGCTCCATAGCAGACAGCGAGGTCGAGGATTATTACAGCCGGCGAGAACAGCGGACTCCCGGCAGATCGTTTTCAATCCCCCCCGCGGTCTTTTCGCTACTCAGGTTAAACAAACCCCAAACCCCAGTAGCTGTCTATTGTATTGAGTGTCCACTAAAATAAAAATAAAAGCGTTCTAACATCTCACCTGCTTGTTTTTATTAAGGTATGTACACTATTTTTATTAATAGAGATTTCACTACTGAGGTTAAACATGATATATAAGTTACTTAGATCACTTCTAAATGTTAATGTTTGGCTTATTTCGGCTTTTTATTTGTTCCTGAGTAAACCGGTTTGGCTGTGATTAAAGTTAAGCTTCATAACATATTACTCACAGTTAAATTAAGGACGGCAGTAAAAACTCCGGACCTGTGACATCATCAAGTACGCTGGTGTTCCAATTGTACAAATCGCGAGTCCGTGCTCGCGTTCTCGGGGAGTCCGTACTCCCGTGCGTTCTCGGCGAGTACGTACCCGCCGAGAACGCGAGTACGTACTCGCGTACTTGAGAATTGAGAAAGGGCCTGTGTTTCCATTACTTCCTGTTTTACTTTGGTAGTCTCCTGTCTGTGTGTGCTATGTTTTGCTTTGCTTCTCTTACTTTGAAGGTACCTTGTCTCATCGGTTATGTTTAGCTTTGCATCCTCTGTCTCATTGTGTGTAATTTGCCCCCAGCTGTGTTCCCCATGAGTTTCCTGTTCCCTCGTCATTCCCTGTGTATTTAAGCCTTTTGCTTTCTTCTGTCCAGCGTTGCGATCTCCCTCATACCTGTCTGTGTGTTCTGCTTGCCTTGTTTATTTTGTATCTTCAAGTTTAATTAAGTTTTTCCTAGTGTCCAGCAATAAGGCTGCTTTTTGAGTTTAGGTTTCGTCTCCGTGTATGAGTCTGCGTTTGGGTCCTTTCCTGCCTGCACACAGATTGTGACACATAGTCTATAGAGTCTATCAACAGGCATTTGAGAAATACACATTCATCCAGTGGTGACAGTTATGAATGAACACTCTGTGGATGTGTCCTTCAATGACACAGAAGACTTTTATCAGCAAACACCTGTTGAATTCACAAACTGGACAAATGATTGATACAGTTTCCATTCGATTCCCACTATGTACAACAGGGTGAGAATGTAACTGTGTTAATTGACTTTTAGAAGCATTTAATGACTGACATGTACAGACACAGTCATAATGGATAGATAACAATATACTGATTGAGGAAACATTGTTAGCACTAAATGTGTTTCATGATTAACTGATGAACACTAATGTTCCAAGCTGAAAATTCTGCTCACCAGTCAGCAGCTTATATTCACAAAAAACTGATATATCTGTGATCCCTGCAACTCTAACCAGCCAACAAAAACATGTGTTCATAATACAAAACAAGTTTACTTTGTGAAATGTTAAAATATACAAAAATAACTCAAAAGTACATTACCTGAATACTAAAATCTCTTCCTTTTGAAATTTAGCAAACAATTTTAACAAGATAATCACTGCTTATAAACTCTATAAAATGAAATTATTGAGACTACAACTAAAATCCCAGATTTAGAACAAAATTATGCAACAAAGCTGCTCATTTATTCTTTGTAAAAATTTAAATTAAACATGAAGTCTATTTCTGATTCTTTGATCAGAGTCAGTTACACCAGTGTCCTGCTGGAGGTCATTTTGTAGCTCTGGCAGTGCTCATCTTCTTCCTCGTTGCACGAAGGAGCTGATACCGTCCTGCTGATTGGTTAAGGACCTTCTACGGTCCTGTCCAGCTCTCCTAGAGTAACTGCCCATCTCCTGAAATCTCGTCCATACCCTTAAGATGGAGGAGACCAGTGTTGGGAAGGTTACTTTTAAAATGTATTCCATTACAGATTACAGAATACATGCCCCGAAATGTATTCTGTAACGTATTCCGTTACGTTACTCAATGAGAGTAACGTATTCTGAATACTTTGGATTACTTAATATATTATCATGCTGTTTACAACTACATGAATGTACTATTGCTGTGATTTAATACTGTTACTGAAGGTCCGCGGCTCCGAACCGTAGTAAAGGGACCTCTGGCTAATACGGTGGGTTCTGTGTCGGCTCGTAGCCGAAAACTAGCTTTACTTTGTTGTCTGGGTCAACTTTGCTTGCGAGAGACAGAGAGAGGCGTTGAAAGGCTGCTCCAACGGGACTTATTGTTTTTGGAGGAAAACACGAACAGGGTGTACAGTCGAGTCTTAATAGCTTACTTACAACTGGGCTCGTCAGGAACTCTTCTTGGCTGCAGTGGTTATTATTATATTTACATGCTTCCAGCTCCCGTTTTTGCTCGATGACAGCTCGTACTTTTCCTTTTTCTCCCTCCCTCGCTCACAGACACATAACGTGTATGGCAGTCCATTCTCCCTGCAGCACGGACTACACAGCCTATGATGCTACATTCTTTAGAGCTATACCGGTAGCATTCTGCCTATTAGCTTAGCACAACAACAACAAAAAGGCCTCTCTCACCCAGGAAACAAGCAGAGAGAGAGCGTCACCCTGTAACTATGGCAACCATAACACTGCCGCCTGGAACAACAGAACGTAGCTGTCAAACAAAACCCAAACAGTCCTGACCCGCCACAATATGAAACAGGGAGGTACTGCAGTGTAATCCATTTATTTCAACAAAGTAACTGTATTCTAAATACCACCTTTTTAAACGGTAACTGTAACGGAATACAGTTACTCATATTTTGTATTTTAAATACGTAACGGCGGTACATGTATTCCGTTACTCCCCAACACTGGAGGAGACACAGCAAACCTTCTGGCAATGGCATATATTGATGTGCATCGTGGAAGAGTTGGACTCCCTGTGCAACCTCTGTAGGATCCAGGTATCACCTCATGTTACCATCAGTGACACTGACCCTGGCCACATGCAAAACTAGTGAAAAACAGCCATAAAAAATGAGGAGGGAAAATGTCAGTGTCCTCCACCTGTAAAAACATTCTTGTTTTAGGAGTTGTCTCATTGTTTCCCATCTAGTGCACAGTAGATACATACATAATTTATTTTCTTTTGATAAATCTATATTTTCAATAGGATGACTGGCCTAACATACTAGGCCAGTCATCCTATCCCAGACCCCACTGGATAGTTTACCTTGATATTTGTAAAGTCATTTCAAGGGGTCTTTGGAACTCGCAGGTAATATTTTCCTTTACTGGAAAATGATATTTCCCCACCAGATGATTCTTAATAACCTTTCATGTTTTAACACTATCAGGTGAAAATTTTTACACATTGATGCTCTAGGGAGCATCGAATTATACAATTGGATGGTCCCTAGAGGATAAACACATTTCTGTTTTAGACACCTCACGTTCATTCCTGCAGCCTTCGGGGCAACAAAATGCCACTTTATAAAAATGTCACTCAACACAGACGAAATTCTGACATTTGCTGAAAAATAGTCATCGTGACTTCTGAGGGTCAAAAGCAAACGCATTACAGCTGGAAGGAATCAGAAGTTGTATGACACTGTCAACCAGCTAGAGTCGATTCAAGGCATCTTGTTAGAAAACCTGCTGCAGACTCAGTATTTAATCTGTATTCTATATTTTTATTTTAAAAAAACAACTTTTTTTTACAATCGTTTTCTTTACAAACTGCTGTGGTTATTTTTGCATTTTTGAGAAGTGTAACCATTAATTTAGACTTTACCCTCCCTCAATAGATTCAGATGTTGTTAATAGAATCACATACTCTAATGCACTCTGTGTCCCCATTAGAAACAAATCTATCCCTCCATCCATCCATTCATTTTCTTCTGCTTATCTAATTCGGGGCTAGTGCCTACTCCAGCAAGATACACCCTGGAGAGGTCCCTAATCTATGACAGTGCTAACACAGAGAGACAGACAACAATTCACACTCACAATTATGGGCAATTTAGAGTCACCAGTTAAGCTAACCCCACTGACTGCAAGTCTCTGGGCTATGGAAAAAAGTCAGAGCACCCAGAGAGAACATGCAAACTCAAACACAGCAGATTGGGATTTGAACCCAGGACCTTCTTGCTGTGAGGTAACGCTGTGCTACCGTTCTACCTTCTGTAGGTCACTTTATGTTAAAAAGGAGTTGTTCCTTCCCACTGTCACCAAGTGCTTGTTTACAGGGGTCATCTGATTGTTGTTTTTTCTCTCTCTATTATTGCAGGGTCTTTACTTTACAATATGAGACTCCTTGAGGTGACTGTTGTTTTGACTTGGTGTCAATTCAATTGGATGCAGGAATCCTATCATTTAATGATGAATTCTCTTTCAACTTCACCTTTTTCATCTGCTGTCATATGCTATCTGTCATTTCTGAAATGTACTCCCTTTTGGTCTGACAATAAAGAAGACACCGTTCTGTTTTGATACCACTAGCAACACCTATAAGCGTTTTTGTACATTTGAGGACACTGACATAAATCATCCGATCTGGTACTCATCCATGCCCTCTAACTTGCAATTAATACAGCATCCTATTTATGGCTACAATTAAGTAGAGGATTAGTCACAGGTACACAGCCACACAGATAACATATACAGATGCACACAATCCAGGAAGAATAAATTAGCTTATTTTTGTGTTTTTACATAAGTTCCAAGGTAAGAAGTAATTATCCTGATTCATTTCACAAAACCCTTGTGTTTTCACATTTTGAATTAAGCTGAAATATGAACTCCTCCCTCAAAGGAGTGTCCTTGAGAAAGGCAATCTTTTTGAATCTCTAACTTAAAAAAAAAAAAGGTTATATAAAACTTTAGATAGATTTTGGTCTTTTGTTGTCATTGTGAAGACACTTCAGTGTTTTTGTTTTTTTTTCAAAATTCCTCTCTTTCTTCCCTCGCTTTCTAAAGTCAAAGACTTAAAATAAAAAGGAGAGGACATTTGTCACTTGCACAAAGCCTAAGAGAACAATTCCTCCTCTGTCTGTTGTGCTGCCCGCTGGTTATTGAAAAGTAATTTGACTTGGAGCCTGTGATCGATTAGTGACTCCACGTTCAACCGGTGCATTTACTACAAGATATCATAAGGTCCAGCTGTTTCGAACGACAAAACCCCACAAACAAACAAACAAACAAAAAAAAAAGCTCAGGCAGAGTTTCGAGTACCCTGTTTATTTAAAAATAAAAAATATCCTGAAACAGGGGTGATATATTGTGTGCCAAACTACCTCAGAAAAGCTGGGAAGTGAGCTGCATATAAATCTTCACCTTCATAAATCATTAATCCTGATTAAAGCCTAAAACACCCCTGAGAAAAATGGTGAGAAAAATCCACTCTCAGTGTATACGAGCTTGTTCCGAGACCTTTATTTCCACTTGAGTGAAGTAATTTAGAAGTAGACAGTTGGGTCTTTGGTGCGATGAGCTCTGTTTGAACTTTTCTTGTAAGCGAATGGCAGATTTCTGAACTCGTGAAAAGATTTGTAGACTAAAGCGATTTAAAATTCTGAAGAATGCACACAGCAGAATGGCAGCTCTGTTACACTGTTACCCATTCTCTCTCAGCTTGGCCTGCAGAAAAAATAAGGGTTGCCTCGACTTTGAACATGTAAAGTGTTGCATGTTTCAGAAGCTAATTTTGTTAAATGGGCAAATGTGTTTCTATCATCTGTTCCACTGTGATGTACAAGGTTTCATTTTCATCAGCTTTTTTTTTTCATAACCAAAGATAAATAGCCTGTTTAGCAGTAAAAGTGAAAAAAACCCCACTGATTTTGTACATTTTAACATCTCCAGATGGCTCCCACAGCTGGCACTGCTATATGGATTTATTGTGTGTCATAGTTAGAGAAATCTACTGCCTGCAGATCTGAGGGGTGGAAAAAAAGGTTTGGTTCATTGTTTCCTATTATAAGTAAAACTCACACCTTACTGACCCCAGTAGGGACGTGGATATCCCCAAATATAGTGATAGCCATGATGGCGAGTATGTGCAAGCATTCCGTTTGTAACCTCCAGCTTTGTGGTGCACAGCGCTATTGTATCTGTAATGTTATTTCTTTTTGTTCCGGCTCATACAGGAATATAGGACCGCAGGTTCATCTCTAATGGAGGTTGAGGACCCAATTAGTGATGTATCCAGCAGAATGCACCGACTACCGTTTTCAACAAAACATGTCACATTGGTATTATGGTGTAACCAGCGAGCCTGGCAAGGCTTCACTGAGCTTCTCTCGTAATAAAATGATCCAGTGCCATTCAGCTGACCTCAAAGATTTCTAATTCAAACACACCCCATCAACAAACCACACATATCTACAGGCTAGACATGAATATCCAGTTGAAGCATGCAGTGTATGTTGTTAATACTGATAATAAACTGCATATAGTGTGCTTGTACAATAAAACTCAAAAATAATCACCCAAGTCTGCAGCTGTATCCCTCTGTTCTCTGTTTGTAGCACACTGATGTGCCGTGGTGTCTGGTTTGGATAACAGTGAAAATTAGTTTATTTTTTAGTTTCCTGTTTCATTTTGAACGTATTTCTTGGCGTGCATGGGATGTTCTGTGCCGTCTTTTGTATTGTCTTTGTCGTACTCTGCTGCCTTTGAAGGTTTTGCATCTTCACTTCCTTTCCTTGCCTCCTGTCTTAGCAGGGGAGGCCAAGAAAATCCATACATAGTAGATCAGTATGTATCTATATATGTTTGTCTGTGTATGCTAGTATGTAATTATTTGACAGAGTGTTAGGAGTGTTTGGTTGGACAGAGAAGTCCTTCCACTTTATACCTATTTCTCACATTTTTCCTAGTACTCATTTCAAGACATGAGGGAATATTTCAGGGTGTTTTCTTTTACTCTCAGTATTTACCCATTTAAGACGACCAGAGTATTCAGAGTGGGGGCGAGGGTGTTTATGCACTAACCCACCTCTCAGATGAATCAGGTGCCCTTCATGTGTCACTTTGCTTTGGAGTAGTCCTGCCACCTAGTGGGCAAAAATCAGTGCAGAATTCAAATACAAATTTTCTCTGAGATTTTAAAGACATGCACACTGCATCACAACGCCAGGATACCATTCTTTTCCAAACTGTCCAGAGATATATTAAAGGCTGGACAGTCTAGACTACATGTTTAAGTAAAAAGGTAACTGAATCTCATTTGTTTTTATTGTTTGTTGTCTAATTTTTAAACCTTTAAACTCGAGTAATGACACAGAATGATCTTTTGCCACAACTTTATAATTGTAAGCATTTTACTTCACGTCTGTTTGTTCGTTTGTTTGCTCTATTCAATTACTATCTTTAAAGATATTATTTGTAAAGGCACTCGCTGACTTAACCGAATCACTCAAACAGCAGTACAGCAACAGTATTCAGTTTCTGTGCAGAAAGGCTACAGATGGCTTCAGAGTACAGAAATATCACTCAGCATATTTTTGTGATACTCGTACTTGAGTATTTCCATTATAAAGGCGCATTATTCATAAAACTCTCCATGCTGTAAATGACAACATTTGCAAGTGTAAGCTGCCTTTGTGACAGCTGCTGTTTAGATCAAAAGTCTCACTGTGTCAAGAGACCCACTGCAGCTGCTCTGTTTAGTGAAATAGAGTAAATAGCTTTCATTTGGCATTTATACACCAAATTGAGTTTTCATCTCTGTGCTACTTAATTTCCATGCTCAGAATTCATCTCCAGATCCGCAGAGAATCAAACTGCATTAACAAGGCTTCATTCATAATTTAATGTTTAGCCTGATGTGATAAGAATAATGTTTGTTTCCACAATCGAGTCCAAACGAACTGGGCCGTGCTCTTTCTTAAGATTATTTTCTGCTAACAGGACTCTTTTCTGGTCATGCTTTCCTCCCAAGCTGGGGGAGATTCCAGCCCCCTCCCCACCAGCCCCAGAGAGGGAACAGATGGGCGAAGAAAATTAATGACTGAGTGAGTAAGGATCTGCAGGTATGCTTGACTAAGCTGCTCACTAGTAACCAGATTCTTAAGAATACTGGTTTTCTTTATGACTTTGTCTTTTATTAGATTCACTTCATTCAATCTCAGAATTTTTACAATTTAATAACTTTAAAATCTTCTATTCATTTGAGGTTGAAATGTAGAGAGAATGATGTGCTCAGACTAATCATTTTAAATGTCTTTAGTATCAAATTTATTGGGTATGTCTTTGCCACATTAAAAAAAAAACAAGAATAATGTTGAATGTTTTAATTAGAAGTGGCTGTTCATTCATTTGTAATAATGAGGCTCACGCCAGTGGGTATATGAGTATTCCTGGCCACTCACAGTGTCATTCACTGAAATATTTCATGCTTTATGCTATGCAGAGGATATTGATGATGGAACCAGCCAGCCTTTGCACGTCAGGTGTTAACAAATGTTATCCAAGAAAACAGAATTAACAAAATTTTTACTAATACTGCAAAAGTAGTAATCTCCCTTGTTAGGTAGACAGGGCGATCATTAGAATGAGCAGCGAGTGCTGCGACGCCTCCTGCACACACAGCTATAGATTTAATGTGCAAACATTTGCCCACTCTTCCACTTCAGCTGTTTCAAAAGCATGCTGTTGAATCAAACAGACTGTGCTTGGGTTATGTAACCCTTAAGTTCTTAGCCTTAAACACGTGCATGCAGATCCTATGCTCTCGTCTCCCTGGCCATAAAGCTGATGCTTGAACACAGCCTGAATTGACTTTTTAAAACGATTACGGGCAGAGAGTACTTATTAACGTGCAACTTAAGTAGCTGAACCTGCTGGATAAAGAGATGGTTGTCTTTTTATCCAGCCAGTTTGTGATGCTGGTGAAAATTGTATAAATCTGCCATTGTGATTCAATTACAGGATTTTTGCTTTTTGTAGTGGAACTTTACAATATCTTTGTTAATGTAATTTATATTGATAAATATTTTTTTCTCATGTCCACAAATGTTTTTAATGATGATCTTAATCCGCACATTATCATATATCCTGCTTTAATAATAACAGAATTTTATATGACTCTATTAGACACCATAGATGGGCTAAATAAACACATTGATTTTTTTGTATGATGTAACTGCTGATGTAACTAATGTCTAATAGGTTTCACAGTTGGCCGTACGACTATGTTATCATACTAATATGTTTAAGGGTACCCAGTGTGCAGCCTGGTGATGCTGACTCTGGGTGGGAGTGTGGATGTACACAACAGATTTCCTGCCAATGTGGCCGTTAACTTTCAGAATATGTTGATCTCCAAAAAAGACAACAAACACAGATGGAGAGAAGCGATGAAATGTCTCTGTAAGATAAATCATAAAGAAAAACCTTATTTTTGTATGGGCTGTATTTAATCTCAGATGGCAAGCTGTTTATCTGGTTTACCACCTGAATTATCCAATCAATAATAACAACTTCTATAAAAACAAGACTTTAACGTGTGACCATCTGCTGGCTCCTGAATACGGCCGATCGATCCACGGGACGGTAAATCTGCAGTCACTTGTGGTGTGGAGGCCGTTTCAGTCTGGCTGCTGTTTGGTCAAGTGAAAAAGCCTGCACTCCCTCTGTCGCTGAACTCAGCTGATATAAAGCGCAAGGACTAGGGATTTACTCAGCAGTATTATTGAACCTCTTTGAGAGGATGCGGCTAATGTTTGCCCAAAAATCAATAGATTTGTCATTAGGTGGCTTTTTTGTGACATAAAGACTGAAAGGGGGCCTTGAGGGTTTGTGCATCCCATGACACTTTTTCTAATTTCGCAGTACTGCAGAGTTTTTCTGTGCCCTGCCTGTTGAATGTGTCACTTTGAACAATATATGTTATTAGCCTGTATGAAGACACGTTACCTTGTTTTTCTGGGAGAGAACTTAATCGATTCAGTATTTCTTAACAAGAAGACCTTCATGAAAATACATTTGGACAATCATCAGCTCCGAAGGTGACCTATTATGTTCTCAGTGTATATCCATATACACATGAAAGAAACGCTTTTAAGCTCAGAGCGCAGCATTAAGTCTGTTAAACTTGTGGGGCATTGATCTGGTCAGTTAAGTATCAGAGGGGATTGTTTCCATTTCAGCTGCTTTGGCGTTAATGGATTAACAACAGGTGCACCAGAGGGGCTGTTTTTCACTAGTTTTGCTTTTGGCTAGGGTCAGGGTGACTGCTGGTAGCATGAGGGGATACCTGAGCCCTACAGAGGTTGCACATGTAGTCCAACTCTTCCACGACGGCACATCAATACATTCAGAGACTGGTGTGAATGTCTCTGATCAAACAATCAGAAACAGACTTCGTGACGGTGGCCCAAGGGCCCGACACCCTCTAGTGGGCCCTGTGCTCACTCCTTAGCACTGTGGAGCCTGATTGGCATTTGCCATAGAATGCCAGAATTGTCAGGTCCACCACTGGTGCCCTGTGATTTTCACAGATGTAAGCAGGTTCAGCCTGAGCACATGTGACAGACATGAAAGCGCCTGGAGAAGCCGTAGATAATATTATGATGCCTGTAACATTGTTCAGCATGACTGGTTTGGTGGTGGGTCAGATAGACCTCTACAGGCTAGGCAATGGCACCATTCCCACCATTAGGTATCGGGATGAAACCCACTTTCAGATCCTACACTGGTGCAGTGGGTCCTGGTTACTGGTGCACGGCAATGCCCGGCCTTTGAGACGGAAATATGCAGGGAGTTCCTGGAGAATGAAGGAACTGATACCACTGACTGGCCCCAAAGTTCATCTGACCTAAATCCAATAGAACACTTCTGGGACAATATGTTTTGTTCCATTTGACAACACCAGGTTTCATTTCAGACTTTCCAGGAGCTCAGTGATGCGCTGGTCCAGATCTAGGAGGAGCTTCCCTAGGAGACCATCTGTGGTCTCATTAGGAGCATGCCTGATGTATGTCAGGCATACAAGCAGAGTACCATTTGGAATTGCTCCAAGGAAATTTTGGAATAGTTTACTAGCCTGCTGCATCACCTTTTTCACTTTCATTTTCACTGTCTTTGAATTCAGCAAGCTGTTGGTTGATCATTTTAATTTCACTCAAATCATGTGGCATCCTTTCATTTCTAACACACACAAAGTGAAAGAGCGGCTCCGGCAGAGGTCTCTGTCCAGAAGAGTGCATGTAGGAACCTTCAAACACCCAGGCCTTCACGGTACCATTGTCTTCTTCAAGCTTTAGCTGTTGTGGCTGGACTGGAATGATAATCTGGTATGCCAGGCATTTGACAGTGACCCGATACACTTATGGGTAGATGTCACTTTTGTCAATGCATTTACATATCTGGGTTTATTGCAGTTTGACTGCCAAAATGTCTGCATTTATAGAGGTGGTCTCACTTGCTGATAACCAGTTAATCAACTGCACCTGACTTCTTAATGACTGACTTAATTCCTATGGAAAATTAAGAGTGTACTTTTTCACAGGACTAAATTCACACGACTGCATTTAATTAATACGGCCAGATGAAGATGAAGAAGGGGACTGACCTAATAGCAAAGGGACTAACAGATAAATAAATGGGGGCAGACAATAAGGATGAACAAAAATTAATAAAAAATAAGGATTATCAGTATGTTGAAAGCTAGCCTAAGAGAGATCTTCCCAAAAAATACAAAGTTGGAAATGAGCATAGTATGTCAACATTAAGTGACAGGTCTAGTGCTGGTCTAGTTGTAATCATTCAGAAAAAAAGGCAGCAGTTTAAGATTTGTGGATGAGCTTACAGCAAAAAACAAACAAACAGTAAATAAAAAAAGCAATAAAGTGCATTTTGTTTATTAAACTCACAATAAAAATAGTTGCTAATGTCAATATTTCCTTGTTATTTGCACTAAGAAAAAACACAATGTTACACATATGAAGGAACTAATCTTGCTGAGCACTTTGTGTACAGGCATATATGACCACAGCCTTCTGGTTAAAGTCATTTCCTCTGCACACTCCTGGGCCGTGCAGCTGTACCACCTGATACTCTCTTGTCCTGCATTAGCATTTAGATTCGTGTATGTATTTTTTCTAGGATGTATTTCCTCTGTCGATTCCTGTTCCTATGAATGCTTTGGGCTCAGCCCGAGGAGCTTTGAACTCAGAGAGGACCTTTTATAATTTGCTCCTGGAGAACATCAGGAGCAGAGCCAAAAAGAGTGATTGAGAGTGAGTTGCAATAAACGGTTAAACCCCAACGCGAGCATCCTGGCAGAAATTTATTCAAGTGAAGGTCTCACCTACCTCCTATTCTGGCATGGTGTCAAATCTTGGCTGTTTTAATACATCTAAGACCTCAAAGATGTCGGGAAAAAGGACAGTGGAGCCCTTTAGGTGTCCTGTCCAATCGATATTCTTTTCAGCTTTTTTGGTGTGTGACATTAACAGATCAGTAGAGCCATGAAACAGAAAGCCAAAGAGCTCAGCTCACGCTGTTATCCACTCTCCGGTCTTAAAAGTGATCCTCCATGTTGCTGCTAATAATTCACTGCCTCACTGTCTACCCCCCCTTTTTTTGTTCCTCTTCAGGCGTAAATGCAAGAAAGACAGGAATCAGACAAAATGAAGTGTTGTAACAGCAGGAACCCTGACAAAATAGAGTGTGTAGCCGCTGGTGGAATGACGCTGATGTTAAGCTGTCTCCATACAGCCAGCTGTTTAACACTCCCTCTCAATCTGTATGTGAGCTCATTTAGCAACTGGCTGCTGTGGAATCAGTTGTTTCAAGCAGAGTCATTGCTGTGAAGGTCACTCAAATGTTTTCCTCTGGGAAACACTAAAAATAGATGCGAGTCAAACCGTAAAGTGCACTTGTAAAAATGCTGCGGTGATAGCAGGAGTGGACATAATCTAATTACTTAAATAGTGTCATTCAGGCAGTGTTTAGCTGATTTAAGTGACTACTTCTTCTCACCTACATTTCAGACAGGTAAGAAATCTTCTTACTTTAATGGAAGTTTACTGCAGATCAACAAAGTGCCAGACTTATTCACTCCTCTCTTCAAGCCTCTCCTCTTTCATCGTGTCTTCTTGTTCATGCCACTCACTGCATGTGCTCAGATCTTAGACCTACTGTAATTTCTTCATCCTTCTTTGAAGAGGACTGCTAGCGAGAAGGTACTGTATGGATCCATTTACAGTACATGTAGCCATACTTTCAGTACTTGTCTAATATACACTTTATTGCCAAAAGTATTTGCTTGTCACATGCATATGAATTTGAGGTCCATCCCATTCTTAATCCATAGGTTTAAATATGATTAATATGAGCCTTTGCAGCTTTAACAGCTTGGACTTGTCTGGGAAGGCTTTCCACAAGGAGTGTTTCTGAAAATGTTTGACCATTCTTCCACTAGTACATGTTTGAGGTCAGACACTGAAGTTGGACAGACGGCCTGGCTCATAGAACACGCTCTAATTCATCTCGAAGGTGTTCTAACAGGATGAGGCTTCGACTGCAGGCCAGTCAAGTTGTTCCACACCAAACTCGCTAATACATGTTTTTATGGACCTAGCTTTGTGCACTGGTGTGCAGTCATGTCAGAACAGGAAGGGGCCATCCCCAAACTGTTCCCACAAAGTTGGGAGAATAAAATATCTTGGTATCGTAAACTAAGGAGCTGAGCCCAACTCCTGAAAAACAATCTTATTGCTCCATAATCCCCCCACCATCCAACTTTACACTTGGTGCAATGCAGTCAGACAAGTGCTGCTCTCCTGGCAACCACCAAACCGAGACCCTTCCAGATGGAGAAGTGTGATTAATCACTTTAGGAAACATCTGCATCGCTGTAGAGTCCGCTGGTGACTTGTTTTACATCACTGCATCTGAAGCTTTGCATTGCTCTTGATGATCTGAGAACTGAATGCAGCTGCTGGGATCGGTAACCCATCCCATAGCTCTCTACACACTGTTCTTCATCTAATCTGAAGGCCATATGAAGTTTGTCCTTGTTGTTGTTGTTGAACTAGTTCATGCATTTATTACTTCCAGGCTGGACTACTGCAATTCATTATTATCAGGATGTCCAAAAAACTCGCTGAAAAGCCTTCAGTTAATCCAAAATGCTGCAGCAAGAGTACTGACAGGGACTAGAAAGAGAGAGCATATTTCTCCTGTTTTGGCTTCCCTTCATTGGCTTCCTGTTAAATCCAGAATTGAATTCAAAATCCTGCTCCTCACATACAAGGTCTTAAATAATCAGGCCCCATCTTATCTTAATGACCTTGTAGTACCATATCACCCTATTAGAGCACTTCGCTCCCGCTCTGCAGGCCTACTTGTTGTTCCTAGAGTATTTAAAAGTAGAATGGGAGGGAGAGCCTTCAGTTTTCAGGCCCCTCTTCTGTGGAACCAGCTTCCAGTTTGGATTCGGGAGACAGACACTATCTCTACTTTTAAGATTAGGCTTAAAACTTTCCTTTTTGCTAAAGCATATAGTTAGGGCTGGACCAGGTGACCCTGAATCCTCCCTTAGTTATGCTGCAATAGATGTAGGCTGCCGGGGGATTCCCATGATGCATTGAGTTTTTCCTTTCCAGTCACCTTTCTCACTCACTATGTATTAACAGACCTCTCTGTATTGAATCATATCTGTTATTAACCTCTGTCTCTCTTCCACAGCATGTCTTTTATCCTGTCTTCCTTCTCTCACCCCAACCGGTCCCAGCAGATGGCCCCGCCCCTCCCTGAGCCTGGTTCTGCCGGAGGTTTCTTCCTGTTAAAAGGGAGTTTTTCCTTCCCACTGTCGCCAAAGTGCTTGCTCATAGGGGGTCATATGATTGTTGGGCTTTTCTCTGTATCTATGAAGCGCCTTGAGGCGACATTTGTTGTGATTTGGCGCTATATAAATAAAATTGAATTGAATTGAATTGAATTGAGGTCTGTAGCGATTGACTCTGCAGAAAGTTGGTGACCTCTGTGCACTATGCACCTAGGCATACGCTGACCCCATGCTGTGATTTTACACAGCCTACAATTTTGCGGCGGAGCTGCTGTTGTTCCCAATCGCTTGCACTTTGGTATACCACTAACAGTTGACTGTAGAATATTTAGCAGTGAGGAAATTTCACAACTAAACTTGTTGCACTAGAATTAACTGAGCCACCCATTCTTTCACAAATGTTTGTAGAAGCAGTCTGGATGCATAGGTGCTTGATTTTATACACATGTGGCCATGGAAGTGATGGGAACACTTGAATTCAATCATTTGGATGACTGAGTGGATACTTGTGGATTGCGTTCCTGATCCACAGCTCTCCAGTGTTCAGAAATGTCTGCCCAGCCTTCTTTCCTTGTCTGGACGGTGAGCTGTTCGTGACATTTTACGTAACTGAGGCTTCACGAAAACAAGGACAGATATCATTTTCTTTGAATAAGCTCCATTTTTCTTCCAGTTCCTCTATGGTTACGGTAATTACATTTACCACAAACCAGTATGAGTTTGTGTTTATATTTTGGAAGTTAAAAAAAAAAGACTTATTCCTATGAAGCGGTATTCATGATTTCCCCTGAAATCGACACCTACACTCACGGGCATCCTGCCATCTCATCTCCACAAATCAGAACTGGAAGAGTACTAATGATTCACTTTGTCCTAATGTTGTTATCCAAAGTCTGTACCAAAACGCTCTAAATGAAATTGTGTCATGGCAAATCTTTCCTATCTGAACCTCATGTCATTTTCAAATTCATATTTTATATAATAATACTACTTAAAAAAACAAAACAAAAAAAAACAAGGGCCCTTTTGAGATGAGTTTTCCCTAACTGATATCTCCCAGTATGCTGGGAGATATATTAAATTAAACATAAATTGACAGTTGCGCCCTAGTCAGCGATTTTCTTCTCTTGAATAGTTTTAAGCACCCCCCGTCCTACTTTATTTACCAACCGAATTCCAAAAAGTGTAAAATGTAATTACTCATGTTTAAAGTGAGCCGTTTTAATATTTTAAGAAAAGGTCATTTTGAATTTGATGCAAACAATGTGTCTCACAAAAGTTGGGACGAGGGCTACAAAAGGCAAGAAAAGTAAGTGTTACTGAAAAGAAACAGCTGCAAGCACATTTTGCAGATAATTAAGTTAACCTGTAACAGGTCGGCATCATGACTGGGTAAAAAAAGAGCGTCTTAGAGAGTCAAACCTCTTAGAAGTGAAAACAGGCAGAAGTTCACCAATCTTGAAAAGACTGCATTGAAACATTTTAACAATTTCAGAATAATGTTCCGCAGCAAAGACTAAATAAATGTTCATCTAGGGTATAATGCGTGCAGAGAAATCTCTGTGTGCAAGGGACACGGCTCAGAATCAGTACTAGATGGCAAAGTGGAAAACTTCTGTGTTGTCCGACAAATCAAAATACGAAATTCCTTTTGGAAAACATGGACTGCACATCATTCACAGTGGGACCATCCAGCTTGTTATCAGGGCTCAGTTTAAACACCTGCATCTTTGATGGTATGGCAGTACCTTAGTACATATGAAACTGGCAGCTTGCACATCTGGAAAGCCATCATCAATACTCAAAGAAAGCAACATATGCTCTCAGATAATGGCATTTTCAAGCAAGGTCTTGCATATTTCAACAAGACGATGCCAATCTGCATACTGCAGCTACAAAGTAGAAGAGGCTGGGTGCTGAACTGACCCACTTGTGGTCCATACATTTCACCTACTGAATACATTTGGCCCATCACAAAGCAAACAAGTAAATTAATCATTTAAAATAAAAAAAATATATATACAACCAATAAGGCCCAGGACTGTTGAGTAGCTAGAATCTTATATCAGACAAACATTCCTCTCCCAAAAATCCAGAAAGTGGTCTCCTCAGTTCCCAGATGTTTAAGAAACAACAGGAGATGCTCCGCAGTGTAAACAAGGCCCTGTCCCACCTTTTCAGAGATTGTGTTGATCCCTCTCCTAACCACA